>NC_056729.1:795888315-796239730 GCF_019279795.1 Protopterus annectens
AAGTATCTCAAGCAGTAATTTCACATTCAAGGAGAAAAAAAATATTTATAGCAACAACAGTGATAAGGTTTACAATCAATAACACCTAAGTAAAAATATATCTGCAATATACTTAGCAGTTGAGAGTTGAATTAGGAGAAGAAAGGAATAGACAGAAGGGCTAAACAAGGAAGAGTCAAGGTAAGGTGATATCAAAGGAGTATGACTGATAGAGAGAATGAGAGATGTTTGTAGTATAATGGTTAAAGTTGAGGCTCCAGAGAGAGAAATCAGTCATTGACGTAAGTGGTTGGGGTGCAGGAGCATAGCGGTAAGAGGAGAGATGTAGTTTGAGGGATTTTTTGAAGTCAGTAGGATTGCTGATAGTTCTGATTGAAGTAGGAAGATTATTATTTATTTTATTATTTTTTTATATTATTTTGCAGCACACACCAGATAGGGGCGTGCAACGTTCAGTGGTCCTCAACTCCTACACATACTACTCACACAAGTATAGTGACTGTGTTGCTAAGTATTAGACACAGAAGGCAATGTAACAAGATGCTGTGTTTTCCTTGAGTAACGTATAACTGTTGAATATCCTAATCCCCATTGTGTGCTTTATTTGGAATAATGCTATAAATAATATACTGTGTTGTTTGGTTAAACTGGAAATGTCAGGATATGTTTACATTAGGTGACACTGTGCAGTGTTTTATGTCATTTGTGTATTGTCACATTCTGACATCAAAGTGTGCATGTATCCCATGTAGTAAACCATGCCTACAATGATTTGTAAAGGCAAGGTACCTTTTTCCTGTTTCATAATCTTTTCATACAGATTCCACAGTCCTGTACAACCATTAATACAGATATGCAAAGATATCTCTGTTGTACCAGACACCCTCTCATCTTGTGTTTATGTACCATCAGATGTACTTTATTATAGATGTAGAAGCAAATATATAACAACAGTATACAAATGTCCTGCCATGAGTTGCATGTTACAAGGATGCCTTGCATAAATAGGCATTTTGGTAATTTGTTGATATGGCTGTCACATTTTTCATAATAGTTCATCCCATTGAGAAGTGGTGATGCACCCACATGCCTAGTGGTGTTAGTAAACACAGTGATGTGATATTTGACATGGTACTGACCTTCATGGAAATTTGTACCCAACTAAATTATAGATATGCATATAGCTGTATTGCTTTATATGTGTTGTTTTTTTGTGATTTTAGGCTGGATTCATTAATGCCTACACAAATTGTACACCATTCTCAGCGAATAGACAACACAAGTATACCTCCCACCTTATTCCTGCTAATTTTGGTTTTCCTACTGATTTTTGTGCAGCCTTAAATATCAAGGGAGATTCATAAAGGTTACCACAATGTGTAAACTATGTCTATACTTACAAACACAAGCAGACTCGCACAGAAACACTGCCAAAGGATGAGATAATGCGCAATAAAAAACAGTTTTAATGAAACGGTACGCACTTTCATAATTACAAATTGCTTCTTCAGACAAAATAGAAACAGAAGCAAATTAATTAAATAGTGTATGTAATTAATCAATCAAGACACCCACAAACACACATGATAAAAACTTTATATAGATAAAAAAATATATGTTATACTATATAAACACACAAAAACACATAAAAAACAGTATAAAGCCTATTTATTTAAAGTCCTACTCTTCAACTCTGGTTTTAAAGAGATTAAGTATTTTAAACCTGAGCCTCTATGGGCTGTAAACTTCAATATCCATCGTAACTCTGCACATTCTGTTTCATTAACTACATCCTCCATCCACACACCTGAAAGAAGAATTTATGATCTTTACCATTTGCCTTCACATGTTTTGCTAGAGCACTATAGTCCAAACCTTTCTTTATACAAAACTCATGATCCCTCCTATTTTCTCTTAAACAAGTATTTGTTTTTCCTATATAAAACATTCTACATTTTCACAATGGGCCAAGTAGACTAAGTGTTTAGTGTTACAGTCTGCTCCTGCTCTAATGCAGAATATTCTTCCAGTGTTAGAATGCACAAAAGGCGGGGACTGATCTATATATTTACAAAAAAGCACATGTATTCCATCTCTTTGTACCAGCTAGCTCATTCATCCTCCCATCCCCTATAGCCCTGGGATAGCATAGCCTTTGTTTAAGCCATCTCTTGTTCTTGTAGCTGAAAACAGGTATAGGACCTACTAATTCAGCTGCACTATCCTCTGTTTGCAGAATATGCCAATTACGCGTAATAATGTCTCCCACTTTATTGACATCACTGTTGTAAGTCAAACAAAAAAACAGACCTCCTCCTGTTTGAATCAGGTCGTTGTCTATTCATGATAGCTGAGGAAAAATAGGGTTTCCCATTAGTATTCCTGTTTTTCCTAGCCAACTTACAAGCTCCTCCTATTTCAGATTTTTTTTATATCCCCGTTTAACAATCTGTTTTAAGCTATGTTCAAAATCATTTGCATCTACTGAAAGCCTTGGTGTTCATCATTTGTCCCTTAATATTTGAAAACATGTGTTTGGGATGCATACTACTAAATTGTGCAAAAGATGGTCAATAACAATCTTTCCTAAATAAACTTGTGAAAACTCTACCATCACTTCCCTAAGTAATCTGTACATCTACGTATTCAACCTGTGTTGCTGAATACTTATAAGAAAATTTCAAAATTACAGTATGCAATTTAAGACCTCAATGGACTTAGTAAGTTGTTCAACCCCAGCTCTCCATTACAGAAAAAGTACATCTACAAAGCGCTGAAAGAAGCCAATCTGATGTCCCACCAATTTCAATAGGTTCCTGCTCTCCCATTCAGCCATTACCAAACTAGCATAGCTATTGGCTCATGGTATGCCCATTACTATACCTGAAACTTGCAAATAATAAGTTCAATCAAAAACAAACACATTATGTTCCAATACAAGCTCCATAAGGTAACAAATAAATTCAATATGTTGTATGTCATAACCACTGTTTCTGATCAAAAACACTTTAATCATATCAATACCCCCCTGGTGCGGTATCACAGTAAACAGTGAAATTACATCAAGTGTAACCAGTAAATAAAAACTGTCCTGTTGGTTGTCTTTTAAATGTACATAGAGGTCTTGTGAAAGCCGCTTGCTGTCCCTTAATACAAATAAATACTGTTCCAGCACAAATCTCAATTGCTTCTCAACATAGATTGAGATTGGTTCTGTACTTAACATACTCTTCATGCCAGTAAAATAGTAGTCCCTATTCATCACGACTTCATGCCCACCTTTATCAGCAGGGTGGATCACTATATTAGAATCATTTTGTAATTTAAACAAGGCCATTTCTTCTTCTGCTGTAAAATTATAGAACTTTCCCCCCTTTTTTCCACAGCTAAATAACTTATAAATATCATCTTCATGAACCTTCATGAAAACATCTAACACAAGATGACTTTGCGGCACAATAGCTCTCGGATTCTTAAAAAAACATGCAACATTATTCAATTATGTGTTACCAAACATCAGTTTTAAAGACAACGTGTGAATGAAGAGTCTAAGTTCTATCAATGTCTCTGACAAGTCGGCACTTTGTGCTGGCATGAAAGACAAACCTTTTTTCAGCATGGCTAATTCAGATTCATTGAGATTTCTTCTGGATATTTTCCAGACTAACTGGCATCAGCCAATATCCACATTTTTATTATAGTCCATGTATTCAGCTCATAAAGTGGTTGCTTCCTCTTTTTTCCACTTCAATTTGACATTTTCTCTGCCGATTTCAACCTGTTCTTTCAAAACGGAAGCGGCAGAGTGAAAAAAACCTGTGCATTAGTGATGGCTGATGTCTTCCTCCTTGCTACTGGCTCAAGCTCCACCTACTTCTCTATTTGAACATGAATATCATTGGTTACTTCATTATGTTGAGGAGTTACATATAGCAAGCTGGTATTGGATGAGGTACTGGGAAGTGAAGCTCTCTCCCCCCTTTGGAAATAATAGCTATAATTTTCAGATCTTTCATCCTGGCGAATAGTGCATCTGAAACAGAAGGATGATCCGTTTTATTGTCTCTCGGCAACATAAAAACAAAGTTGTTTTGAAAATTGTGCACGGCACATTGAAGTTTCTTTTTCTTTTGATGTAATAACTTCTCCTCATAAATCTAGAGCCAATCTATCAGTTTATTACTTCGTAAAACAGCCACATCACTACCCACTATGTTAGATAACTCATCATGCGGAGATTGTGTTTTTACTGAAAGTTCACGTTCAATCGGGGTAAAACAGTCAATCAGTAATTTAATATATGCAAAACTCTTATCCAGGTTAATTTCCTGCCCTCTGGCCAACAGCTCTGGATAAGAGTCACCAAAAGTGGGCATATTAAAAACTCGCAATCCTCGAGGTATTACTCATAAATAAATGCATGCCTGTAGATGGTACCTCTAGCACTGCAATCTTTTAAGCTGATATAAGTCATTTTCCATATACCATAATAAATCATGTACTTTCATGCTCTCAATTTCATTAGATACATCTCCCAAGTCATCAGACTAGATATATTCAGCAAGTAACAGGTTGTTCTCAATGCGTAAAAAATTCAGCAAATGTTCATTCTTTTGATAGATGCAGAGACTGAATCATGACCAGCAGTTTATGTAAATCCTTAGGCCATGTTTACCGGGGGTAAAAATCACAAAGCAAACAGTCCAACAAGATATACCCTCCAATATAACACCAAAATACAAATGCAAGCAGACTTGCACAGAAAAACTGCCAAAGGATGAGATAATGTGTAATAAAAAACAGTTTTAATGAAAAACAGCAAACAAAATATATACAATGGACCACCACAGAGCTAAAATTCTTTTAATAAAACAACTTGAAAGCCATAAAACAAAAGAAAAATAAGTTGCAGCTTCAGCAGATAAAATGGATAAGCACTTTTAGCTTAATAGCCTTCTTCAGATCCTCAGTTTGTTCTGCTTCAGCAAATTATTTAAGTATGGCAATCAACCAATCAGAAGCTTTAGAAAGGGACAACTCCTTCTTCCTGACTATTCAGTATTTCTTAATAGGGGCGCGACTCCTTTAGCACAGGTTTTATTGGAAGTACTGCATTCAAACTGGGCTTTTGATCAGCCCACAAGTCCGCTATCCATTTAACTTCATTGATCTCTGTTTTATTGTGTATATCACCTTCCCATATATTTTCTTGGAGAGTCTCAAGAACCATAAAGTTAAATGAATGGCCAACATGCTCCATAACATGATTTGCTAGAGCGTTGATTTTCACACAGTTCTTCATATCACTCATGTGGCGTAAAATCCGCTCTTTAAATTTTGTGTTCATTTTTACCTACATAAAAAAGCTAAACAGTTTTGGCAAGCTGCTAAGTACTTAAGATTGTTGGTGTTACAGTCAGCATACCCATTTAAGCAATAAGACCTTCCAGTAATTGGATGAAGAAAGCAGTTTATTGTGTTGCTACAACTACATGCTTTGCAATGGTCTTTTATATATATATATATATATATATATATATATATATATATATATATATATATATATATATATATATTCTTCTTGCTTATTCCATCTTTATTACACAATAATCTTTTCAGATTTTTCTTATTCTTAAAGAGAAATTTAGGTGTTTCACCTCAGTATTTTTTATATTTTCATCCACAGTTAAAACTGATCAATATTTTCTCACTATTTTACATATCTGTGAAGTGTCATTGCTGTAAGTTAGCATACATCGTAAATTATCAAAAGTCCTTTGCTGCTTTTGATATGTTTTATTAATCCTATGTTCCAAGTATAGCGGGGGTCCTTTTTGACTTCTTATTTCATGTATCTTCTCCATGTTCATGTTAAAAAGTCTGTGTAACCTCTATTCTTGAGTTGTTGTTCTAAACCATGATGTTCATGATTAAAATCTTCTTCTTTGGTGCACAGTCTGGAAATCCTTACCAGCTGATTTTCCATAATGTTAGAAAAAATATGTCTGGGGTGCATACTACTCTTATGGAGTAAGTGATTCCTCCATGTTTCTTTTCTAAATATGGATGTGATTATACCACTATTCTCATCTAGGGTTAATCTGACATCTAGAAATTCAATCACAGTAGTGGACATACAGATTTCATACTTTAGGAATGTAGTGGTGGTAGTAAGATCAGATATAAATTCCAACAGGGACTCTTTAGGTCCTTGCCACACCATAAATATGTTGTCCACAAAACATCCATAATATAGGATACTATCTTTCCAACTGTTATTGTAATTCAGAACATAAATTCCCAATGGGCTAGCACTAGATTTAAATAACTATTCATGCAGGGGGTCCCCATGGCTACCACCCACTTTTGCCAATAGCATTCATCTCCATAAGAAAATATATTATTGTTTAGCATCAATTCTAATACCATACATATTCTTCCTAAAGTTGGTCCTTCCATTTCTGAATAAATAAATTGTGCCACTGCCTTCACTCCATAGTCATTAGGTATTACTGTGAAGAGACTACATACATCCATTGTTAAAATTATTATATTATCAAACTGTGAAGGACATCCCATACACTGATACAGGGAGTCAAGAAAATGAGAAGTGTCTTTGAGTACTCCTGACCAGGAACTTTTTTAGTTGGGTCTATAAATAAATGGAGAGGGGTTCAGTAATCCATCCTCTCCCTGCCACCATTGGTCGCATCGGGGGGGACTTTTGGATCATTGTGGATTTTCAGAAGGCCACTTATCTGTGATATTTGAGGGTGTTCTATCTTGAAAAAATCAAAAAATTCCTGTATAATAACTCTAGTTGCAAGCATTTCCAAGACAGTTTCACTAACAGTACAAACAATTTTATTCAGTTAAATTTTATTTATCCTTCTATAGGTGTTTTCATCCTTTAATAGCTCTTTCATCCTAAGGCAATACATAGAGGAATCCATGACCACAATGGCTCCCCTTTATTCACTGGTTTGATTATTAATTCATCTTTATCCTTAACTCCTGTAGTGCTTTCCTTTCTATGAAGGTAATATTTCTATAACCCCCTTTCATAATTGTTTGCCTTAATTTCGCTACTCCTTTTTCACAAAGTCGTGTAAATAGCTCGATGGCTGGATACCTTATCAGTTTGTTTAAGAATTAGCTGGTTGTCAGTAAACATGAATCAATTTCTGTATTGCCTCCGGATACCAATAACCATCAAGCTGATAATGGAAATAGTGGGAAAGTTCATATCCACAGCAACAGTCCTTTTTTTACTGATTAGATTGTTGTGGTGAGAATATAAATGAATATCTGGTTTGCAACTCTGGCGGCAATGTTTATCACTCCAAACTAGTTGCCCCATGCACAACTAGATATTGGTGAATTTGCAAGGGTGCTTTTACAGGACAAATGTCAGCTCAAGTTGTCTGCTTCTATACAGGGCACTGCCATATATTTGAGGGGAAACTAAAACATAGAACCTGATCACTTATGGATGAAGAATTTAGGGAGATATTTTGAAGTTAGATTAGACAGCAGTTAATGAACTGGGTTAATATCCCAAGAGCAGTTAGATATGAAAGATGGGATAACTCAAGCTTTTGGATTCGGATTCTAAAGAGGAATCCACTCATTTTAAAAGAGTAAGGCTAGATTGGAATGGGGTGGACACTTTGTATTCTGATTGTATGAGATAAAGTGTGATGGCCAATAAATTTAAGTAGCCGAAGGGAGGCGATTTCCAAAAACTATAATTTTGTGTTTACTCACAATCGCTAATTAAACAGAACAGGGAAGGAAATTTGTGGACAGATTAACATAAGAGGTGTGGAAACTAGAAGTACAGTTGAGTTTAAAAAAGAATAGCACCAGAGTAGAAAGGAGGGCAAAACTGAATTTCTGTGTGACTCACAACAGACACAGCTGCGGTATCTTTCTTTGTTTAAGTATGCAATTGAAATCAGAATGCAAGTAAAATAGTGTGCAAAGAAAATACACCAACATATAAAAGGGTCTATATTATATTCTTGAAAGCTGAAAATATCGAAGCTGATATTTTAGACATGAGAATAGCGAAAGCACACAACATCGAACATGCAAATGGAAATCTCCTTAAGGGGAGATTTCTGTTTACGGCAATGTAAGTTGGTATATTTAAGTAGCGGGGGGTGTGGGGGCACAGTCCCCCATGTGGGGTGTGCAGGGGGGCTTACCCACCATTTTAAACCTGTTAGGGTACTTTTTTCTTTTTCTTTTTTTGTTGTTTTTATAAGTTCGATGTTTGAAGACATCGACCATATTGTGTCGACCATATAGTGTTCAATGTTTTCAACCGTGGATCTTATAATATAGACCCAATATAAAAAATAGAAAGTGATGAAGCAATATAAAATACAAGAAAGCATGTAATTTTGTTGCTTCAACATAGACCTGTTCCAATACACAAATCATCGCTTAGATGTTGCAAACTGTGAGACAGTCATCGCAGAATAAGTATGACTAATGTAGGTGAGTGTTGGAGAACACTAAACTGGAGAACCTTCATTGCAGTACACAGTGGAAATCAAATATAATCATTCAGTGGACTGTCAGCAGTGCAAGCCTAAGCCAAGCAACAGCAAGAATAAACAAATGCAGGAGATGATTACAACCTCCATCCCTGCATGTGAAAGACAAACAAGCACAGTGCCAAACAGCAATATCACAGCAAAGGATTAATGTGGTTGTGTAATAAATATCTATACATACCACAAACAAAGGAGAAATGGGATCCAAATGTCAAAGACATAGGCCATGCCAGAGGCAAAACATTTGGGTGTTCAGGTACACAATGATGTGGGACATGTAATAGCATTACTTAAGCCAAATAAAAAGAAGGCTGATCACACATACCCACAACAATGACATGAAATATTAAGTAAATAGTGATACATATTTATGATTAATGAATGCTAAAGAAACCCCAGGTAATGCACAACAGACAAGTACAACATAAACATTGATGAAATCTACTCAGTGGCCACCACCTTATTTATATGATATAACTCATGGTGGTACATGGTCATTATGTAACAGTACACCTACATTACAATGATGATATGTTACAGGAAAGTAAATATACATATAACATACGCCATATACATGTGAAATATGTTGGCCAAAGCCATAAGGTGGAAGGAAGATGGGCAAATTAAACCCACATCAGCAAGGAAATGCCAGCAAGAGAAAGTAAGCACAGAGTAAAGCAGGACAGACAAAGCAAAGGAGACACAGTGCAAATCCATGCATTCATAGCGCAAGATGGACTGTAAGTCCTAGCAAGGTACATTGAAGCAAATGACCAATGTCTGCACATGTGCATGGTGCATTGAGGACAGCTATAAACATGTCTGTGGACAAATTATATAAACAACACAGTGTCTAGTTATGTTGCATGAGTTACAGAGTCAAGGACATGTCCTGTTGTTGAACAGATGTAAAACAGCATAAATCACTACACAAATGGCTGCAATATATTTTTATTTTTATTTATTTTATTGTACATTTGTTGACCGGGCTAGTCCAACTGGATATATGTCCATTTTCATTGGCGGCCCGTGGAGAAAAGTTCCAATGAACACACACAAAAAAAACCCCACTATCATTTATAATATGAGACATTTACAAATACAGCTTAATTTACAGATACTTATCTCATTCATTACATTTTGATACATTTCTGTAAACAGGATCATGGCACATGTCAGCTATGGTTAGCCATTCAAAAAATTTCCTAATAAAAATTTAATATAAGAGAATACTTTTTTTTTCATTAACAGAAAAGTAGATAGCTTTATACTCTCTCTAGTAGGTAAGGTAACAGAAAAGTAACTAGTTTATACAGGTATGGAGATAAATACTTTGAGAAAAAATCAAGTTAGTTCGTCAGAGTTAAAACAAAGGCATAGCCATTGTGATTTAAGGTATGGCTTCAATTTGCTTTTAAATAATGTTGTAGAGATAATGGTGGTTAGGTCTTTTGGGAGGGAGTTCCAGGTTTTCCCCACTGTATTGGTGAACAAGGAGTCGCCAGCCAAGTTTTAGCTTTACCTATTTGTACAAGTAGTCACATGGACAACATGTATAAATACACAAACTTGACTGACCTGTATCACAGCAAATGCCTAGACAGTAAAATTTCCCTATAAAGTTAGGATTTCATCCAAAGCCTGTTAAACAGCATGAATTGAGTGGAATTGAGTTTAAAGCATATAGCTTGCACATCTAATTGTTTTACCATATCCTAGCACTATATAATATCTTAACCTTAGTCCAAGAAACAACTGCAGGATGGAAAATATGGATATGCAATTTCCAAATGTCTCTGTGGTAAACTTGGTACATTTGAGCATCCTAAGGCAATGGAGCAAATGTCTAATGTTCTCTGACAACCAATTAATACTTAATGAAAATAATACAGTACATGAGAGATGTAAATCCACAATTTCCTAGGAGACAAAAATCTCACATATAAACAAAGTTGTCATGAATATCCACAGTACATCCCACACACACACACACACACACACACACACACACACACACACACACACACACACACACAGCCCTTATCACACACAGAGATTGTCTTAACCTGAGGTGTTTAAAAGAAACCTTCCAAAATCTCAAAGACTTCCAAAGCCACCTAACAGCAACACTGTTCCTCAGCAATCATTAAAACACATAACAAAAAAAAACACCAAACATCTCACATAAGCTTAAACCCAATGAGTACCCAAGATCAAAGCCCATAAGGCAATCACTTATTTAACCTCATACTCTTTTTATTGGTGACTCCACTGTACGACACACAGATGCCTAACTCACCAGGTAAGACAAGGAGAAGATAACTATTAGTTGCCTATCTGGAACTAAGATCCACCTGCACACACTCAAGTCACTGCACCCCAGGCACTAATATGATTCAGTCATAGTCTATGTGAGTACAAATGACCTAAAATGTACCACACTGGACTGTATGAAAAGAGACATAATGTATCTCTTGGAATATGTGTCACAGACAGGTATGAGCCTTGCATTGAGTAACATTCTACCTTCATCAAGGATGATGCCACAGTATGAACATACAGTGACTGATTTTAATAATTGGCTTTGTTTTTGCTGTAACTCTACTGAGATGTTGTATCTGTCAGCATGGGAGGACATCGTCAACAGACCACATTTATTTTGTATTAATGTGACACATCTGTTCCTTCTGGGCTTTTGGACAATGGATAAATGTTTATCCACCCCTTAGAGACTTTTTTAGGCAATGCCAAAAAGACAAGACTACCAATGTAGTGAAAAAGTCTCCAAGCAACCTAAAGGTGTTATTTCTGAATGCTAGGAGCCTAAACAAAAAACTCCACACTTTTAAAGCACTCCTTACTCTGGAGAATGTAAACATCTGTACCATGATAGAGACTTAGTTTGAATCCATAGAAAGTACTCCAGCAGTGCATGGCTGCAATGCCTTACACACATCTAGACTAACAACAGCAGAGACTGGGGCCAAAGTTAGAGGGGCCTTAAAATACATTAGCAACAAACATTTTTCCAGGTTGGTTAAATAGAATGATATCATGGAGCTTTTCCATATGCAAGTCAACATAGATAAGGTCCCTCTTCATATCATGTCGAGCTACAAGTCACCATCTTTCATCCTAGAGTCTTACGACTTTTATTTAAGTCTACTAGAGGTGTACACCATCTAACTAAAAACCCTATCCATAGGTAATTTTAACTACCTCTCTTTACACCTGGAAACTCTCACTGCTTCAGACTCACAGACATGACACTTTGTGGACTTTATTAACACAGACACCCTGGAACAGTTAGTGCACGCTCCAAACAGAGGATGAAACATACTGGATCTGGTACTCATCTACATGGAAGAGCACTGCATACCCCCCCTCCCACCATGTCATTTCCTCAGTAGTCAGGTCAGATCACAAAGCTGTCTCCTCTGAAGTAAAAATCAATACAGAAAACCCACCTAAATCAGTAAATGTTAAGAACTATTCTAAGGTAAACAACATCCTATTAAGTGACGATTTTTCAGAATTTAAGGCCCCCCTAACCCAGAGACCACAACTACCTATGCAGTGTTATGCACAGAGTCCCTATAAGACATGTGAATGTATGTTTACAGGCTGCCATAGTTACCAGAGGTCAACCCAAAGCAAACAGTGAAAACAAACCTCACTGGTGGAATCCTCATCTAAACAGGGTATATAATGAAAAAAGAAATTTCATGGCCAAAATCAGGAAGATCAGTGCTTTCTTATACAACTAAACAAGAAATTAGAAGGTTTAATCAAGTCCAACAAGGCCAGCTACATGGTCAGTATAGCCTTGCAGGCTAAGGGCAATCACAAGGATTTCTTCAGCTATGTCCAGAACCTTAACAGTATGAAATACAAATCTACTGACTGATAAAATCAGCTTAAACTTCACTCTTCACTGCCCCCCAGCTCCACCAGGTGATATCCTCTCCAACATACTTTTCCAACAATTAGCAGGGACCAAGTGCTGACAGCACTCACTGAAACCAAGAACATTGTCTCTATGGGTCCTGACACATCCCTGGTTGCCTTCTGAGCAATCTAAAACATGACATATCAGGATCACTTGAAGCACTCTTCAACTACAGCCTTGAAACAGGCTATGTTCAAAGAGAATGGAGGATTATAACAGTCATTACCCACAACAAAGGTGGACCATCAACTGACCCATCAATTTAACAAGCCTGATATGCAGAGCCATGGGATGAATTATCATGGAAATGAAAAACAAGAATATTGGAAACCTACAGACACTGGACCTATTAAATTTTGGCTTTGTTAAGGAAATGTTGTGTTTGCTTAACCTGATAGAATTCTTTGACGGGGCCATCAAGGCAATGGACGTGGGTAAAACATTGCATACAGCATAACCTAACCTGAACAAGGCATTCAATATAACACAGCCATTGTTGATAAGCTCTCTGAGCTAAGCATAAATCCCTACATAACTTGATGTTTGTTGGCTGTTTCACCACCTCCAAAAGATCAGTCACAAGGGGAGTACCCGAGTGCTCCATGCTGGACCTGCTTGTGTTTGAAATCTAATTTTTGGAACTCTGGGCTAGTGTTCAATTCCTCTGGTACACCAAATTGACAGATGAGCATAAAGTGGGTGCTAGTGTAAATTCCCTCAAGCCACCAATATTTAGCAAAAGGGTTTGACACAGACAAATGACTGCTACCAAAGCCATGGCCAAAAACTGAATGTCAAAAATGGCATTATAATGTGCTTTGGGAAACTATCAACCCAAGTTTATTATTCCACAGATAAAACACCTTAAGAGTTGACCAAAGCAGCAACAACTATTATAGCTGTATTGAAGAAAAAGCAGGTATTTAAATTCAATAAATTTAATTAAAAAATAAAACATTAAAAAGATATGTGCTTTCATCCACTTAAATTCGTAAACTTTATCAGATAAAGGGGAATGTTTTTACCAGCATTAATTACCTCTTAGTTACCATTTCTCTAAATTAAAATATGATGTCACTTCCACTTCCCACTACAAGATAACCCAATACAAGTTATATAATTCTTAAAACATCTAAGCCATTTCTTATAATAATAAAAGCACAACTTTAATGATTTTCATTAAATGTTTAGAAAATTAAAATATTTATGTAAAATGTTAGACTTCTGAACAATTGTTCTGAATATCTCATATACTCAACCCTACCCTTAATTATAACAAATTTTGTTCCCTTTAAATATGTTCAATTACTTTGTATCCCACAATAGCCCCTATCCAAAAACTTTTAAAGGGAAAATAAATTGCAATGAGACTAATAATTCTGAAAAAATATATATATTTTTAGAACATAAACAGTGCATGATCAGTCTTCTAGCCACCTTAATCATATGATCTATCTTGCCAAAGCTTTCAGTTTAAGCAAGAAACTGATAAAACAATGGTCATTAATTCCCGACCAGTAATGTGCATTTAATAAAATCTGCCACATTGGCTCCTTTCTCTCCAGATATAACATCCACAGTCCTCCTGCTTCATTAGTGTCCACGTTATCAATTGCAATAAATTTAAAATTGTGATCTTTGTAAATCTGGATATGCGTTGCTAATGCATTTTTAAGGTTACTTTTCCTAATACAATAATTATATTCTTAGATCCTTTCATGTAATCTATGTTCGGTTTTACCCAAATAGAAACAAGGGCCTCAATCACATAATGCCAAATACATGATAGATTTGGATTCACAAATGAATTATCCATGTATTTTGTATGTTTTATCATGAATGGTGAAAGAGTCTCCTACCTTTATGGGTTTACAGTGGGGGCAAAAACACATGTTTTCATGATGTATGTATTTTTTGTTGTTATAGGGAAAGGTCCATACTTCTCCAAGAGATTTTTTTTAAATTGTGTCACTTGTTATAACTATCAATGTTTTTCTGCCTACTTTATCTTTGACCAAAATGTCGTCTTTGAAAATGACCCAGTTCTTATTTAAAATTTCTTTAACACTTTTATAATTTGTTCTAAAAGTGGTTATGAATGTCATCCCTTCATTTCTAGTTCTAGAGTAGAGGATTTCATTACTCGTGTCCACCTCCATTATAGCCAACTCGGGGGAAGTAATTAAGTAGTCGTTGTATTCCAAGTTCACCTTATTCAATATAGGTTTAAAATTAGGATTGTTTCTCTTGGAACAGACTTCTTTAACCAATTAATTCAATAATTGTAGGGGGTACCCTCTTTTTATAAACATTTCTATGTGTTTGCTGGCTTCCTCGATAAAGTCAGTATCCCAAGAGACCATTCATGCTACCCTCACTAGCTGGCCTTTAACTACCAATCTTTTTTTGATGTTGTGGATGGGAGCTACTAAAGTGGAGAAATGAGTTTGAGTATGTACTTTTCCTGTAAATGTTTGATGTATACTTTTGTGTATTATATCGTTCTCCAAATTCACATCCAAGTATGAAATTCTTTCAAAATTGATTTTGTGCATAAAGGACAAAAATTGAGTCATGTTGTTAATGTAATCAATACATTTTGTTATACCAGTTTGCCGTCCTTTCCAGATGATAAAAATATCATCCAGATAATGCAAGTAAAATCTAAAATATTGATTGAATTCACTATTAAAAAATAGGTGTGCTCCCAGTGAGCCATTACTCTCTTAGCAAACACCAATCTACATGGTGTGCCCATAGCCACTCCACTTTTTTGTAGGTAATAATTCCCTTCAAAGGTTATGAAACTGTTGCTAAGAACTAGGTCTAAAAGTTCTTCAATTAAATTTATATTGTCCTGAGTCACTCTTCTATTAGCTATGAACTCAATGACCCATTGAATGCCAATGTTCTGTGGGATGACTGTATATAGGTCCTTAATAGCCACTGTCGTTAATAAGTCACCAGAATCAAAATCAAGGTCTTTAATTTTTTTCTAAAAAACTTCTGGAGTCTTTAAAAAATGTAATCTCTTTCTCT
Organism: Protopterus annectens; assembly: GCF_019279795.1. Taxonomy (NCBI): domain Eukaryota; kingdom Metazoa; phylum Chordata; order Ceratodontiformes; family Protopteridae; genus Protopterus; species Protopterus annectens. The sequence continues at coordinate 795,903,868 of NC_056729.1, forward strand.
AAAAGGTTTTTAGTTTAATGTCCAGATATTTGGCACAGGTTGATGTAATACTATTCTGGCCATCAACTATCGGGCATAATGGAGGATTATTCAAGTTTTTATGGAGTTTAGGAACTACAAAAATTACTGGTATCACATGTTCAATAAATAAATCCATTAGTTGATTATTAATCTTTTATAAGCCCCATTATGTTTATTCCTAGCAACCTCCTCTTATGTGTTTGTTACCAAAATATCAAACATACATCTACTGTAATCAGGCATGTGCATCACCATCAGCCCACCCCCTTTGTCTGCTTCATATACTTTTTGTTGTTTCAAAAGGTTTAAGATTTCCTATTCATCCTTCTCTAAAGGCAAATGAGATGAGCAATGCAAAAGAGTTAATGGGTGGCATTACAACATTATATAATTGGAATGTAATTTTCAAGCTTTAGAACTGTACACAATCATTAGCACAATACAGCATGTAATAGCTAGAAATTATATATACAATACACATATATCACTGTCCCTCAAATAATGTATGACTGTCACCACTTATAATTGCATTATGCCTACCTGTGTACTTGCACAGTCAAAAAAATGTAATAATGATTTTGAATATACTCTTTATTTCCTCACATATACAATAAAACTAGCACAGGCTTGTGGTACACCAATAACAGAAAATGGTATGCGATAATGCTGGGTTCAACAAACTATCACAGTGCAGTTACACAACACTGCAACATAAGTAGAACTCAAGAAGTATATGATAATAATGGTCTGCAGTCAGCAGGTACTTATTTAATGCTTCACATAACAGATAACTTGCTACTATCTGCTATGCAAACAGCAATAACAATTCAATCAACTAGCATATGTTTCAAGGGATATGCTTCAAGGCATGATCAAAATTACATTTGAATACAGATGTCTTTCATTTAGGTTGTGTCGACAAAAAGCACATAACCTCTGCATAATAAAACTACCTGTTGATAACACATAAGACAACATTTTAATTAAAATGATGTAACCATTAATGTTATTTACAATACATCCCTACATATTACACATACCTTACAGATTTTTTATAACATCAGCATGCTCGAATGTAATAAGACTACACATCTAAACCTTAAGATTTAAATATGTTGGTACTATATCTGGAGATATAAAAGTGGAAAGTGATAACACATAGCTCTGTCCCTCTGCTGTTTCTCAGGCATGTGCATACACTCTATGCAACAAAGCTTGATTACTGTCCCAGTCTTCAGCAGCTTCAGATAGAAACAGATGATGTATTGCAGCAACAGAAGTATTGCTTAAGTTCAGTACATAGTGGTTATTATGTATAACAGTGAAAAAATAGTTACTATTACATGTAAGCAAGTAGGGCCAGACAATATGATGTCACATTTTGCATTTTTAGTCACTGATGTTTCAGTCTCAGTACTGTGCATACATGAAGATTACTGGAGCAAAACATGAGGAAGTTAGATTCAAACATACCTCTCAACTGCACAGATTTTTGTAGAATGTCCAGATTTTTACCTGATATTTTTGTTCCATTTTTCATAAAATTGTAGTTTTCTAGCAAATCATTGAAGAGGCTTTTTTTCAATAATAATTCTTTATTATTTTTCACATTATTCATACAAAACATATAACATAGAAATAAACCAATGATTACCAAACAAAATTTCTAATAACATTCTAACAACATATATACATTATTTACATGAATGCTTCCATGCTTTTCCACAATTGTAAAAATAAAGATCATTTCCTCCAGGTATAGTATTTGTGATAATAAAGTTCCAGATATTATTGTATTATAAAATAGGTATAATAAAAGAATAGTTCATACTTCAAGTTTTAAGCCAATATAGTATTGAAAATTTGTTCCCAGATTTTCAAATTATGTTTTTTTTTGTTTTGGTTATTAATTACATATTTGTGGGCTAAAATGTGTTTTATCGCTAAGGTCCTAAAGTTCTCCCATGAAGTTTGAGGTGGGGTCAACCAGTTAGTAGCTATGTAGAGTTTCATTAAAAGAAAAATATTGATGAGTATGATTATTTGGGATCTAGATAGGTTATTTGGAGGGATATGTAATATCATAAATTCCCAGGAAAGCGTTAAGTTTTGATAACCCATCTTTTGTAATTGTAGTTTTAAGGAATTCCAAAGTTTATATATGAATTTACAGCTCCAGAACATATGTAAGAGGTCAGCCATTACATCTTTACAATATGGGCACTTAGGGGAATTATTAATATTAAATTTGTGCAAGCTAAGACGTGTATAGTAGGCATTATTATTTATCATGAGTTGAGTAAATGTTAACTTTTGAAGGGAGATGGCTTTTGTGGTTAAACTGATTGCTTTTATTTTTTTACTTTCTTCAACCGATGGAAGTTTTTCTTTCCAATATTTAGATAAGAGAAGGCGGTCTTGATATTTAAAGTTTTTTATCAATTTATATGTGCATGATATAAATTTAGTACTTTGTAAAACGGCTTGCCATAATGAGATACATATCGTTAAATCATCTTTACTAATGGTTAAATTTTCAAAGTAACTTATGGACAAATCTTTTATCTGTCTCAAGATTGATAAATATGATTAAGGTAAACCCATTTCTTGTCTTAGTTCATGAGCCGAGTAATTCAAATATGGGCATATGTCATGAAGGGTTAAGTTAGTTATAAGTGGAAAGCTTTTCAGATCTGTTAGCTGATTATTAATTTTCAGGTTAGGATTTCTATGGAAGGGTTGTAAGATCATCATACAATGAAAAAGATTTAATGATCTAAATAGATCTTGCAATAATGCAATATAGTTTTTGATATAATACATTAGATCATAAGGTTTAATATTATTCTTGTTTAAAAAAGGTAATGATTTGTGATTTATATTCAAACTCTCACATGCACATATAAATTGATAAAAATCCATGTGCAACTAACAGTGGGTAAAACTGCCTTCCAGTTTATAGCCTGCTACAGACCACCCTCCCAAACCCAGGAACCCCACTCGGCCTTCCTGAGAACACTGGAAAATATGAAGGCCTCTCCAAACACCATTATATTGGGTGACTTCAACTACCCAAACATAGACTGGGAGCATTACTCTAGCTCCAACACCCTAGCCCAAAGGTTCCTAGAATTTATAAACTCAAATGCTATGGAACAACTTGTTACCACTCCCACAAGAGGGGAAAACATACTGGACCTGATCATCACCAACATGGGGACTCTATGCTCCAGACCAGAAGTGTATCCCTCACTGGTAAGATCAGACCATAAACTAATCTCACTAGATATTCACATCACGACCCCAGCCCCTGCCCAGAAAACCACAGTGAAAAACTTCTCTAAAGCAAATTTCCCACTCCTCAAAACTGAGGTGGAATCCTTCAAAGCCCCTGGGCCTGTGGAAAATACGGCCCAGAATGCAGAATCCTTTATAAATGCATTCTATGAACACCTTCAGGAATGCATGGATCATGCGATCCCAAACAAATCCATGACCCACTCCTCCAAAGGCAAGCGACCTGTCTGGTGAACCCCAGCCATAAACAAGCTATACAATAGAAGGACGAAGCTACTACATGATAGAGCAAAATCCCAAAAAGGGAAGGCATCAGTATTAGCAAAAAACTATGGGCACTCATAAAATTGTCTAAGGCTAGCTTCAAGAGAAAAATTGCACAGGACACTAAGGATAATCACAAGGCTTTCTTTAGTTATGTTAGGAACCTGGGTGGGAATTCCCAGATATGCTCAGAATTAGTCCAACATGACAAAAAATACACCGAACCCACAGATATTGCCAACATCCTAGCTGACAGGTTCAGCGCAAACTTCTCCCCCCCTTCCCCACCAAAAGGGCAAATATCTATCCCAGCAGAGTGCTGCCCCCTGACATCTCAGATGCTCAGGTAAGAGCCGCCCTCTCCAAAGCAAAAAACACAGCATCAATGGGATCAGACGGTGTCCCGGGCTGCGTGCTACATGAACTCCAAGAAGAACTAAACCCAAACATAAAAATACTGTTCAATCCCAGCCTTACTACAGGATATGTACCCAAAGAGTGGCATACAGCAACTGTGGTCCCTCTCCACAAAGGTGGTGCCTCAACAGATCCTGGAAACTATCACCCCATAAGCCTGACTAGCTTGGTCTGCAAAGCTATGGAAAGGATCATCATGGACCTCATAAATAAATATATTGGGGACCTACAGACACTGGATCCTACCCAGTTCGGCTTTGTTAAGGGCAGATCCTGCCTCTTAAACCTGGTTGATTTCTTTGAAACAGTCACCAAGGCCATTGACGAGGGGAAGGTGGTCCACACAGCCTACCTGGACCTCGCAAAAGCCTTTGATACAATACCCCACTCAGGCATTATAGATAAGCTCACCAGCTTAAATATAAACCCCTGTGTCACTAGATGGGTTGCAAACTGGCTCAAGGACAGAACCCACATGGTTAGAATTGCTGGAGCCATGTCAGACTCCAAACCAGTTACAAGTGGCATCCCACAAGGCTCAGTCCTGGGACCTCTCTTGTTCGGTATATATTTCTCGGAGGTACAGGCCACCATGGAAGGACTGTGGCTGACCAAGTTTGCAGATGACTGCAAACTGGGCACCATAATCGACTCTCCAGCTGACACAAGCATCCTACAAAAGGGCCTCATAGAAACAGACAACTGGTGCCAGAGCCATGGCCTCAAGCTAAATGCCAAAAAGTGTATAGTCATCCCCTTCAGCAAAAACAAAGTGCCCACAAATTACCACATAGATAGTAATCCATTAAGTATGGAAGAAGTAATTAGGGACCTGGGGACCCAAGATGATAGCAATCTCTCATTCAACAACCACGTGGCCAAAGTGGTTAGAAAAACATTTTATATAGTCCACCTAATCATGAAGGGATTCACGTCTAGATCAGGGAAGGTCATCGTGTCTCTTTACTCATCCCTCATCAGGCCCATAATTGAGTGCAATGCCCCTTTTGGGATGTACCTTACCAGACACCTGCAGCAACTGGAAAGACCCCAAAAGTACCTCACCAAGAGGATCAAAGGGCTCAAACAGATGCCATATGCTGCCTGGTTAAATAAACTCCAGCTCTACTCAGTGGCATACCGCCTGCTCAGAGGCAATTTGTGCTTGGTGTATAAAGCCATGTCCAACCCGGAATTAATGGACATGCTGCACCTCAGAAAATCCAAATCCCATCGAGCTACGTGCTTGAGAGACTTGAACCTCAGCACTGAAATAAATAGGATATGCTGGAGGAACAGATTCATAACCCAGAGGCTCCCTTCACTCTGAAATAAAATCCCAGTCCAGGTTAGGCAGAGTCCCTCATTGACTCTCTTCAAGAGGAATCTTGATGAGTGGATGGGAGATCGTAGATTTACTCCAGGTATCACTTATGTGTCACTGTTAGACAGAGGCACAGTATACTAATCGAAAAAGGGCATAGCAAAATTCATTTAAAATGGGTGGTGAAAGCCAAACACACTCTGGCTAGGCTTGTAAATGCCCTAGGGCAGATAGCCTAGTATGGACCTATGAACCTCAGTATGTTTATAACTTAGTCTTACCCAGTTTATAGACCAATTATTGCTATGTGAATCATAGTTTGCAATTCTTAAAATTTTGTTGGCATTTATAATTAAAAAGTAGATTTCAAAATTGGGTAACTCTAATCCACCTCTATCTTTCGGGATCATCAGATTGTCATATGATATTCTAGTTTTCTTTGGTTTCCATATAAATTTTGCAAATTCGGTGTGAATTTGTTTAAAGAACTTCTTAGGTATTATCAAGTGTGCAGACCTGAAGATATATAATAATCTGGGCAAAACATTCATTTTAATAATAGAGACATTTGCTAGTGGTGGTAGTTTCAAATTTTCCCATCTTTTTAGATCAGACAGAATGTATTCCCAAGTTTGTTTAACATTATTAGGATAAAAGTCCTTGTTATCTGTCGAAAATGTGATACCTAAATATTTAATCTTTTTTCAGATTTTACTTGACCTATCAATGGTAAAAGTGAGAAGGGTTTTGGAGTTTTTAAAGGAAATATATTGTTTTTTTTTTAAGGTTTATTTTATTGTTTAATATTGATGCAAAATCATCAATAGCAGATAGTATTGTTTTGGTATCTGAAAACTGTGTTGTAGAATATATATTAAGGTCATCAGCAAAAGCTGCCAGAGAGATCTTAGTACCATAAATTATTGGGGCATTATGATATATATTTTATTTAATGTGTAAAAATAAGGGTTCTAGATATAGGTTAAATAGTAAGGGGGATAAAGGACATCCTTGTCTGGTTCCATTTCTGATTTGGATCCTTTTAGAACACATTTTATTTATATATAAGGTTGTATAAGGGTTATTATATAGTATTTGTAATGTTAGAATGAATTATTGGGGTAAGTTAAAGTAGTGTAAAATTTTAAATAAAAATTTTATGTTAATTATCAAAAGCCTTTTGAGCATCTATAATGAGTGCGTACATATTTAATTTTTTTTTGATTAGCATATGAGATTAATGTGTGAAGTGTTAAAGTATTATCACTGGTCTGTCTAGATGTTAAAAATCCAGCTTGCTCATTGGACATAATTAGGGTCATTATTTTCTTCAGTCTATTAGCTAGAAGGGATGTCAAAATTTTAGTGTCAATATTTAAAAGTGATATAGGTCTATAGTTGTCTGGGTTCTGGGGATCCGAGTTCTCTTTAAGTATAAAAATTGTTTTGGAGGCATTAAAATGTAGATCATTAATTTTATTATTGATTATATAATTTAATATGTACGACAACATTTTGGCAATAATACTTTAGAAGGTTTTATAAAACTCTGCTGCAAGGCCATCTGGGCCTGGGGCTTTGTATGATTTCCGTTTTTTAATTGTTGCTGTTATTTCTTCAATGGATATAGGTTTTATTAAATCTTTCTGCGAATTGTCTATTTTTGGGAATTTAATTTTTTGTAGGAGATCATTTCCATTTTCAGTTGTAGGAAAATTTTCTTGTTCTCCATATATTTGAGAGTATATGACTTAAAAAATGTTAATAATATCATCAGATTTCGTATACATTTTATTTTTATAGTATAATTCCGGAATTTGAGAGGGAGATTTAGATTGGCTAATAATTCTTCATAGTGCCCTAGATGGAGTTTGAATATGGTTAGCATATTTTGCGAGTATTTTAGTTTCATGAAATGACAATCATTATTTTGGATCATGAAAAGGTCTTTCTGACATTTCAACAATTCTGTTTCAGTTTGTATGTTATGATTCACCATTAATTCTTGATCTAGTTTTTTAATTTTCTCTTATAACATTTGTTCTTCTCTGAATTTAAATTTTTTATAATAAGAAGCTTTTTGGAGAATTATACCCCTTATCTGCACCTTAGCTGCCGCCCATTCAATATCAGGTGGGTGTTGGTGTTTAGGTAACTTCGATAATAAGCATTTGAGAATGTTCTGGATTTCCTGTGTTATTTCCTTTTTATTTAATAAATTGGGGTTTAAGGACAAGTTATAACCTTTATGGAGTAGATTGTTTCCAGAGTAATTATTAAAACTTAATGTAATTTTAGAATGGTCTGAAAGGTAGCGGGCCTGGATAGATACTGAGGGATCAAAATTGATTAGTGGTTCCGAAATTAAAAAAAAGTCAATTCTTGACCACATTTTATGACAGTTTGAGTAAAATGTAAAGATATTTGAATTATGAGATTTATTACCATATTTAAAGGGATCATATAGATTAAAATCATATTTAAGTTTGGTTAATGTTAACACTGCTTGAGTATTATATGATCTTTGTGGACTTGATTTATCCAGTTTAGGATTTTGATATGCATTCCAGTCACCTCCTATAATTATGTAGTGATTATTGTATTGATTTAAAATAGAATACAATGAGGCAAAAAAGGAATGCTGATTATAACAAAGGTGCATATATATTAAGAATTATAATAGGTTTATCAAATTCAGTAGAAAAAAGAATCACTAAGCACCATCAACCTTCTTTGTCTATTTTGGATTCTAGGATTTTATCTTGAAATCAATCCTTAATAATTATTGCAATGCCCACACTATTAGTTTTGCCTTCAGAGGCTATTATTTCTCTTATCCATTTTTTCTTCTTAATTTCTGCCCATTGTTCATTAGTTAAATGTGTTTCCTGGAGTAGTATAAAAGATGCCTCAGCTTGCAGAAATAAATGAAGAAACAGTTTCCTCTTTTTAGTGTTCTGGAGCCCTTTAATATTCCATGAATCTATTTCCTACATTCCTCAAGTTTTGTTTTGTGTAAGTAATCTAGAAATCTGAAAAAATAAGAAAAAATACTTTGATTTATTTCAAAATGTAAGTTATGAAAGCATTCTTGAATTCCCGTCCCTTCCCAGTGCCTACCCACTAAACCCCTGGACCAGGAAGTATCCAGGACCTTAACATAATTGGGAAATGTATTAATCTGTGTCATTGGTAAGTATATGTCATGTAAGTTAGCATATGAAAGATAAATGCAACATATAGGCCCTCAATAATGTACAATTATATAAACAAAGCCTATCCCACTCATTCCCTTGCAACACTGCTTACTACCTACTTCTCTTTTAATTGCATTTGTTTATGTGATTCAATATAATAAACTTCAATTTACAGACTTAATCAGTAGTGATAATTTAAGACATTACTAAGTCTATATTCTCAACTTAGTGATAACACAAGGTACATAAAATATTCGTCCACCTAATGTAACCATCAAAAGTGTGTGTTCATATTTTTACTTCTAGGTTCAGAGCTTATCTTACTGTTTATGAGATACCAGTCTCAAACTTATACCAACTTTATCCCTTTCACCTAGTGATTACAGAGCTTAGATACCACACCTTGAGATAGGTTTGGGGCAATGTCTTCGAAGTAAAATATAATATACAACATCTACTAAATTATGTAATGGGTCATAGAATCCTGGGGAAAACTGTGTAAATATTTCTCAGTTCAGTCTCAAAAAAAAACAAAGCAACATAAACACAGGTAGTTGGGTATTCCTACTTAAAACAAGTCTATGATGATTAAAGACATGTTAGTTAGGAAAACATTGGATTATAATGTAAAGGACATATTCAAGTTTACCAACCCACTCAATTAAATCTGATAGAAAATAAACAAAAAAGTAACATAAGAGTTTTCTTTAGATTTTAGATACACAAACTTCCACCGAAGTGAACCTGTAAAATATATTCTTAATAAGATACCTCATTTTAAGCAAACCTGTACAGGATTATTAAATATTTTAGTGTATGTTCCCATAAAATTATATATAATCCTAATCTATTCCCAATGTTGACTTAGATTAAACCAAATATTATATATAACTACCCGTATTTTAAAAATTTTAGTATTCAAGTATGTCAGCTTAAACTATATAAACTATCTAATCTACGTATACTAATTACCACCTAACTTAACAAAAAAAAAACCCTAGATTGCCATAGCTTGCCATAGCAAATTTTATATTACTTATTTCCTGTAAAAGTCAAATGCATAACATTTGCCCATACAATAGCAAAAACTACATAGCAGAATTTATGCATTGACTTATACTAAAATCCTAAGCAGGGTCTATCACTAAGCATTATTATATTGCTTCTTCACAAATTATTTATAGATTGTAATGAGTATCAAGTTGTGCCTAAATTGTATACATTGATTGGAGCTCAGAATGTTGGTAATAGTAAGCCTGTAGTTAAATAAACATTTTTGTTTGAATTAAGCTTAAAAAAGTTACATGCAAGATTTTGGAAATTAAAAAATAAATGATAAATTATAATATATGTGGGTAAAAGTAAACATATTTAGCTGTAATTAATATATGTTCCAGTTATGTATGCATAAGCAACTTATAACTTAGTATAACCTAGTTTGCTGTCAATCAGTATCTCACATAAGCTAAATAATGACTGAAAAAATTGTCATGCAATTATCAATTTATGCATATTAGGTAATATTATTAGAACATAGATTCTGTATTTGGCATTGCAGAGCATGTATTAGGTATCTGTGTGTGAGTTCAAATACTTTATCAACTTTTTTTTTTTTTTTGTTTATTTCCCTAGAAGAGATCCAGTAGAGTCTCCTTCGGCTTTCCGACCAGCTAAGCCGATTGCTTAGCTTCGCGATGGGAGACCTGTATTCCAGACAGACTTCCGGATGCGCCACATTATAAATATACCTCCTAAGACCTTTCTATTCCTCTCGTGGGAAAAATGGACGCATGGAGGTTGAGAACTTCCGGTTGTGGGTCTCACGGCTTGAAGATCATAAAAAAAGGTCGCACCAGCCCCGAAACAGGGCCTATAGGAAGAACAATACAAAAACAACGAAAACAAATCCTCGACTGGTAGTAGGAGATGAAACAGTATCCGGCGTTCTCACCGAGCGGATCAGAACCTTGCACTAATTCTCTGAAGCAGGTATGGATTTAAAAATCGCCATAAAGGTGGATTTTGCTTCTTTTTTTGTTGAAAGTGAATATTTAACCCCATCAACTGCAAACATTAATGAATTTGGATACTTCATCTGGAATTGTATCTGTTTTTTGATCAAAAACTTGCAATAAGGAGATAGAAGTTGTCTGGCTTGCCTGATTTGAAGGGGTAAGTCTTGTGCCAGGGAAATTCTATTGTTATTCCACATGAATGGACCCCCATTTTTCTTTACAGTTAGTAGTATTTTATTAACATCTTGGAAGTTGAGAATTTTTGCATAAACAGGTCTTGGAACATTTGACGCTTGAGATTCCATTAAAGCTCTGTGGGCTCTCTCAATTGTTATTTGATGTGCAACTTTGGGTTCATTGAATAATGTTGTAAATATTTGTATGATGGATGGAATTAGATCATTATATTGTATACTTTCCGGCATTCCTCTGATGATTATATTATTTCTTCTGGATCTTGCCTCCAGATCAATGATTTTAGTTTGCATAGATTGAATGTCTGCTTCATGTGAGTCAGCTTTTATGGCAAGCAAGGCTATTTTGTCTTCATTTTCTGTGATTTTGGCTTCTGATTTATCCATTCTTTCCAAGATTTGAGTAAAGGTAGTACCAAAGGATTGTACTTGATTAGATAATTATTTTATAGCATCTTGAATAGGTAGTAAAGCTGCTTTAATGTCATCCATATTTGCCAATTGCTCTGGTTTACTTTTATTCACTGATTTGAAAGACTCTTGTTGTTTTGTGATTTTCTGTCTTTTCGAAATTAAATCTTTTTCCGGTGATAAGAGTTCTGAAAGTTTAGTTTTTGTTGTAGTTGTGTCCATATTTTTATCTTCTTTTGACATTTGTAGAAACACAGATTCTTAATATATTTTCAGATAAAACAGAACGGACTATTCTGAGCACACGGCTTCTTTGTTTGAGACTTTCTTTAGTTTCAGGTAATCACTTGTAATCCAGCTAGATTAGCTGATTTTCCGGTTCACTCACCCCTTCTGCAATTCTGGACAATAAATAGAGTTGTTATTTCACAAAAGTATTGTTAAATAAGTCTTGATATATCCTCTGGGTTATTTTTTCCTCTGAGTATTTGGAGAGCTGTTGATTAGCAGTGTTTACTGAACGGCAGCCATCTTTGAATCCTAAATCATTGAAGAGTTAAATCAGAAAATAATGACAGACATTTGAGTTTCACACTTTACACCCTTCAGACAATTCACACTAATGCAAAACTTGTTATTCTGTCTACTCTCTAAGTTTGTAAGAGCAATATTTAACAATTGTCCCTATTTTGGGTCTTTGTCCCCCAATTATTTATGGTTTTGCCCAGATTTCTTGCTCTAAAGATTCAGAGGTATGGATTCAAACCTATAACTGTCACTTATGTTCACAAAGACCTATAAATATGCACAGTTATTGTATGTTTAACTTACTGTGGTGTTGCATCATAAGCAATAAAATTATATATATATATGTATATAACGAATGATACCTCAACAATGCAATGGACATGCACATACATATATTAGCTAGATGTGAAAATGTATGTGTAGATCACATGACAAGTAAAATAAAATTGCAAGTGATGCCATGTGCACTACATAAGCTGCTACATACATTTAACAACACAGTGTGCATAATATATCCAAAATGTGTTGTGTGACATAAACTGGTGACATCTGTAACATAAATGATCAGTATAGTGAACCAAAAGCATTACCATTCATAACAAGTTTCCTGCAAGTCAGGCATGTTTGTGTTAAAGTATTCAGTCTGGCCAATGACATATGTAATATCTGTGGTAGAATCTGTACAAAAAAGTTATACAATCATGAATGTAAGTCTTCTTGCTGCTTCTTACAGCAATAGCTCTCAACTACAACAGTTCTGGTTTTCAGTTATCATAGCTTGCAAGAAAACACCCGTCTGCACTTGAAACACACGCAGAGCCATTAAAGGAATTACTGTCCAACTGTGGGATTCAAACTTACATAAGTTAATTATCTAGGAAGGCAGTCAATGAAAAGAAGTAATGGATTATAACAGGCTGCTGTGTAATTTAAACTGTAGAGGTAACATATGTATGTATGTATTATCCCGAATTCACACATACATCGTTATTAACAGAAGTGCACTGTATGATATTTCTAGAAATTTTGCAGACAACGGAGATATACATAGTCATCTTCAGCCTAAGTACTATAAGTATCAACACACCATGGCCATGCTAGATGTGTAAAAATGTCTAATGTATAACTTACCAAACAACTATAGTTCTCCCATATGTGTCGTGCATACATAACTGCAGGACTGTCATGCAAAATACCATTTACTGAGATTTGAACCCACATATAAGGAACAGCATTTATACTCACTTATTGCTTAACCATTCAAGCTAAAGAACAACACTTTTGTTGTTTAATTTTGTAAAAGTCTATGGAACAACAACAAAATGCTCATTAATCTGTGGTATAAAGCCATTGCATGTCAGCACACTGAGTTTAATTGTCATAGCATGCAAAACAGTAGTCATATGTACTTTAAACAAATAAATAGCCATTAAAGGCATTGGTATACAACTATGGGATTCAAACTTACACGTAAATTAAATATCAGGGCAGTCGATGTCTCCACATACAGTGCTAACCCTATAGCCATATGGCAGTGTGAGGATTACAGATCCAGACTTTGTGTACTTGTACTGTACTTACACATCTCACACATATCCATTAGATAATGAAAGCAGACATGGAATATAAAAGACTGCTGGAATTTTTAGATTTTTGAGTTCATTAATGTGTGTATAACTCAGCATTCACGCATAAGAAGTATACTGTATGATGTTTCTAGAAACTTTGCAGATACCAGAGAAATCCGCAGTCATGCACAGCCTAAGTGAGGCATCAATGCACCATGGCCATGCTAGATGTGTAAAAATGTGTACTGTATAAATTACCAAACAAGTATAGAGCTTCCATATGTGATGTGCATTACTCAATGAATTACTGACCATTGTTTTTCAAAAATAAGATACTCTGGGATTTATACCCTCACACAGGCAAACAACAGTCAGCTTGATATATTGCTTAACAATTCAGTTAAGGACATCACAAATCATGTGATATTTTTAAAGCAGATATTATGGAATAGTAGTAATACTAGTATGTCTGAAGTCCACATTAATATACAGTTATAATCGACAGTCCTGCATAATGTTTACACTGGCCCAGTATAGTTGCGGAGAATGCTTTGACAAATACATTTTAAGTTTAATGAGTAAAACAAAATTCCCTCCATGTAAATTACTACTACTAATATAGATACTTGTGAAAAACTCTTGAAACACAGTGCATCACATAACACATATGCTTTCTACATACATATATAGTTATGTAGGTGATATGTGTGGAGGATGTAACTTACTGTAGGCATCTGATGGCTAGTGCTGGACCTCTGTGTCTCTCTGAGGATGATTCTCTGCATCTCTGTGATGTAGATCATCCTGCCAGTAGTGGATCTGCATGCCAGTCTGGTAGACCAAAGTTCAGCCGTGGTGCTCCCTTGCAATCCAATTCCAGATGTCAATCAGTGCAAATTTCCCAGGGTGTATCACATCCTCTATTCATGTCCATCATAGACAATGAACATCTGTGCCATCTCCTTGTCTATCCAGCTCAGTGAATAGACTCACTGAAATCTCGTCTTGGTCAACATCAACATTTCCAAAAAATTCTTACTGAGAGCCTACTCATTTCACAGGTAGCCATTGTATGATAAGAATATGAGTCAATATTACGTATAAAAGTTGGCCCATATAGGATGATGTCAGACTATTTAAGGGTGTTGGGCATGTTTTACAGATATTCTCATTTATTGATACCTATTGAGGAGTTGCTCTGAGCACTGTGGACTTTTACTGAGTTATTGGCTAATGAGCCAAAAAAAAAACCTGAGAATTAGAGATATGGACACAATCAACATATATCCATAGTTGTAGAATAACCTGTAACATCTGATGTATCTTGTGAAGACCAGTGCTTTTGGGGGTTGTCTGCAAGTTGTATGTTCAGTGACTTATTTACAGATACTCTCTGATGCTGAATCATATAGCAGTAGTTGTGATTACATTCAATGGGATATAGCCAGCATTAGGATGGCTTATCATTTATGTTGTTTCTTGTGATATGCAGTCATGAATGCATAGCAGGAGATTCATAAACTGTCTTATTTGTGTATAAATTTCAGTGATTATGTTGTGTACCATATCATAATGGTCATATTTGTGATGTTTTCTATCACTGACTGCTATAATATCTGAGATGCAACCTACATTCTTGAGGTAGAATTTTAGGTGAGCTTGGATGTGCATGTAACTACAGAAACAGCATCACTTGAGTGTTCGAGTTGTGGCTCATTAGTTATTTGTTTAGCCCTTACTTGTCATAATATCCAACAACATGGGTTCAAGTCCTACCTCTGCACATATAACTTCTTGAATAGATGGATAGATGTGCAGATGATGTTAGGGTATATGGATCAGCTATTCAGAAGTGCTTTTACTGTTCATTCTGATTGTCTATACATAACAGTGGTATAGATGACATGGATGCACTGTAAACAAGAGGTGAGCCATTCATTTGACATTTGCTTTTAGCATTGCCATGGCAATATCTGAATCTTTATATAAACTCCAAGATGCATATCATCCTGTCTCCCAGATGACAAACCACAATGGGAGAGACAATTTTGCACTTAGGAAAAAATTAAATAATAATAGAGACACTGCGTCATCATGGCTTCAACCTGCTTGGACGGGCTGGCAATATTGTGTTGACAAATCAAGTGCTGATGGATCTGACACACATGATAAATGCTGTGGGTTGTTGCACTAGGTCAAGGAAGGCTCTCCAGTGAAATTGCTGTGACATAATCCTCCCTGCAGCTAACAGACTCTGCCTCTGTGAGAGGGCGAACAATGCCAATGGAGGTGGATAACCATTGCATCCCAGGATATGAAAATGATGTTCCTGGCCTCCCATCATACCACCAGATATCCAGGGAGGCACTGAGGCAGGTATTCCAACAAATACAGGTATGCTCAACATTCATAAATACTGCAGCATATACCAACTGTCATTGCAGGACATTAACTCACAATTCTTACCATAAAGTTATATTTGTGTTACAGCAGCAGAACAATGCCATGGATGTGACAGCACACCTGATGCGGATGCACAATGTAAGGGTTATAGCACATTATCTCCCCAACACAGATGTATAATTAACACTGTCATAGATATGTATGATGTGCCAATTGCATAGCCCCATCAACATCTGAACATCAGCAACACGTGTCACATAAGTGTCTCCACATCCTGCTAGTGTGATGCATAGTTGTTGTGTGCTCTGACTGCTGTTATGACTGTGGAGTACACTCACATGTTGCTGTTTGTGTGACATTTTAACCTACATATACATTATTACAAGACGTGGGTCATGAAGCATCTGCTGCAAGCAGACCTGCTAAGGTTGTTCATATTGTTGCTGTTGCACAATTCTATTTAACACACCTGTGATATATGTTATTAATGCTGGCTTTTTCCCTACACAGGTACAGCAATACAACATTGCCACCATTTGTCACTGCTGTCTTTGTATCCATTTAGTGTGATATATAGATGTTGTGTGCCTCTGACTGCTGTTATGACTGAGGATTGCACTCACATGTTGTTGTTGTGTGCGACTTTATAGTATCGAATCCACTTTAAGTCTAATGATATGATCCCCAACCTGGCAAGACAGGCTACATGGTTGCTACATTTCACCATTGATAATTACATCTGTGCTCTTCATGACTAATGTGGTCTTGTACACCTGCACTGGGCATCTGCAATCTGAACATCATCATTGTCTATCTAGTATGTGTATCTCTTATTTGCTGTGTATTATATCTAAGGAAGAATGTATATGATACCTTGTATGTGCTTAATACTGAGTTGTGTACATTTATTTTTTTCACAAAAAGAAAGGCTCGCTGCAGACAATAAACCGGATTTTTCTTTCAGTAAAAATAACTTAATAAACATCAGATTAAAAGATAAATAAACCGTGGTTAAGTGCTTTCATCCTATAAAACTAGGACTTCATCAGAACCATTCAAACACTGCCAACAGCCCTTTTAAATACATAAAAAAATTAACTAATTAGTAAAACAATTATCCCGTTATAATATAATAAAAATACATTTCATTAAAAACTATATGAGTTCCCACAGGGTTAAATATGAATTACCTAACTAACTCAGATCTCAATCTGGATGGCGTAGTGGTGCAGCGATAGCATTGTCACCTCACAGCAAGAGGTTATCCAGTTAATTCTTGGCTGGAGTGCCTTCTATGTGGCGTCTGCATGTCCTCCCTGCATTCATGTGGGTTTTCTCCAGGTACTCCGCCGGTTTCCACCCATGTTACAAAGACAGGTGTCTAGAGCATTTCTCCCCAGGCCTCTGCTGAAAATTGACTTTGTTCCAAGTCGGACTTTCCCGGTAAACAAATGTAAAATAAATTTTAAAAAGTTTAAAATTGGCTGAAGAGAAACATATTCATTAATACCAGGCGTTGAGAGGCACTTAACTGCAATTGCTGTTCAAATACTCTTTCAGTATGCAAAACGTTTAAATCATCTGGGATTAATATAAATCTGATCTAAAGTCCTGAACTTGAAACCTGAGCAATTAGGGTTAGAAGCACAATATTTAAAAAGTGGGTTATTCATGTCATATCTTTTTATTTCTTAAAAATGATCATAGAATCTTTTGCTCAAGAGTCTATCCATTTTGCGCATATAAAATTCAAAGGTTATGTTTGATTTATTACATGATTCTGGAAACTATTCACCTGTTTCAATTAATGAATAAACCAGTTATCAAAAGATTGATTCTGATATAGAAGAATATTTATAAGATCAAAGAATTTCCCTAGAGACCTATAATGTGCAAAAGAATCCAGTAGTAGCCACTATTTCTGGTATCCCCAATGTCCAATAAAATGTGGAGAACCCACCTTTTAGACCTATAGTGGCAGGAAGGGGGTCCAGAATATACCACTATAGATTTAGTTATAGATGGCTTAAAACTATTTAGTCAAGCAAGCCACATTGTTATTGATTCATGGGATTTCTTGTGGAGACTGAAAAATGATATTTGATCTAATGACTTGATTTTTTTTTTACTATAGATGTTGTTGATCTTTTCACCTCTATTCCCAAGGATAAAGGGATTTACGTTTTCATAACAGCATATTAAGATACACTTCTTTTGATAATGATAAGATCAACTTGATTTGTGAACTTATGACTTTAGTTTTGAAAAATAATTTTATCTTCTTTGAAGATGAATATTTTAAACAGGTCAAGGGGTTGCTATGGGTGTTTCATGCACCCCGATCTATGCTAATTTAATTCTTTTAGAATGGGAACATAAACATATTTTTTGCACACAACTTTTTTCAGTATATAAAATTATATGTTATATTTCTGGACAATATTTTATTTTATGGAAAGCATCATCGAAAGAAATTGTTAATTTATGAAATATATTGATAATTCCTCATCTTTCTTAATATTTACATATAATTTTAGTAAAGAAGCTATTAATTATTCAGATACAAATATTTATAATACAAGCAAGGGGGTGTAAATCTTGTATCTATAGGAAGCAAATTTTAGTAACCCTTATCTGGAGTTCTTCAGCTGCCACCCACATAGCCAAAACATTAGTATAGTTAAAGGTCAGTGTATAAGGATGGCGAGAATGACGTCTGAAGTTGAAGATATTAAACATGAACTTCATGTCATTTCTGACATGTTTATAGCCTGTGGCTATCCAGCACAATTAATGGAAGATATTAGACATTACTTTTCGTTTAATTGGAGTACAAAGTACAAACCACTTCTTGGTGTGAATTTTATTCAGCAGAACAAAGTAGATGAATCAAAAAACTTTGAGAGAGCATTGGTGGTTGAATATGATCCACAAGCAAATGAAATTAAGAATATTATTAAGAGAAAATGAAATATTCTAAGGGGTGACCCTGAAATTTACCAGCTTACAGTTTCAAGTCCCTCCTTTGTTTTCAAAATTGGTTCCAACCTTAAGCATAATTTTGAGCGTGAGCAGTTACATTCTAACCAAAATAATGTACATATGAGAGGTACTACTAAGTGTGGAGCATGTGGCCAGTGCCAATTTATTCTTGAAGCTAATGGTTTAATTTTAGAAAAATTATATGAATTCTAAGGTATTTTTTCATAAAAGGAACTGTTCTTCTAAAGGGGTCATTTATTTGACTAAGTGTTCCAGGTGCCCAGCATTTTATGTGGGCAAATCAGAAAGGCCTTGGAGCAAAAGAATCTATGAGCACATTTATGAAACAAAAAGACATGACATGAATAATGCACTTTTTAAACATTGTACTTTTAACCCTAATTGCTCAGGTTTCAAGTTCAGGATTTTAGATCAGATTTATATTAATCCCAGGGGAGGTCATTTTAAAGCTTTGCATATTGAAAGAGAATTTAAATGGCAATTGAGGTTACGTGCCTATCAACCCCCTGGTATTAATGAATATATTTCTCTTCAGCCAGTTGTAAACTCGAGATTTCACTTAGTTAATTAGTTCTTATTTACCCTCTGGGAACTCATATAGTTTTTAATGATAATGTATTTTTATTATATTATTATTGGATAATTGTTTTATTAATTAGTTAATTGTGTTATGTATTTAAAAGGACTGTTGGCAGTGTTTGAATGGTTCTGATGAAGTCCTAGTATTATAGGATGAAAGCACTTAACCACAGTTTATTTATGTTTTAACCTGATCTTTATTAAAGTTATTTTACTGAAAGAGAAGTCTGGTTTATTGACTGCAGCGATACATTTTTTGTGGTTTAATCATTTAGTATTGCTACATCTTTTAGGTTACATTTATTTTTTCACATGACAGAGGTACTTCAACCCTCACTACCGGCAGCAGAATCAGAGGAGGACAGGTCAAGTAGGTTTCAGCAGTTCCACTGACATAATCTGTCATATTTTTTGATATGTAAATGATATGACATATTTCTATTATATAGAGTCCCAGAACCATCCACAGCCATGGTGACATGTAAGTCCATATCACCATTACTACTGTAGATATATAATTGTCCAAAATTACAGTACTATGCTGCATTATTTGACTTTTGTGAATGTATGTAATGTGTTTCATCTGACTCTTTTTGTTGCACATCCACTACCTGCCTCCTCCAGTGATCCACTGATCCTGAGGTGGGATGTGATGCCAATGGAAACATATCACCTTACAGACAGTTTTTTAAATACAGTTTTGCAATTTATGTCTGTAGTTGTTCTGACATCAATGGTTATTTGATGTGTCTGCACATTGTGATTAGATATGTTCATCAGACTGGGATACATTCGCATATTACTGGATTTCCTGCAAATTTTGCTTGGAACTCAGTGTACCCTGCCAAGTTCTAAGAATCTTTTAAAATCTGGACCAATAAGTCTAGCAAAATGTCATAAAAAAGAAGAACTATCAATAATAACTATATCAGTATAATTATTCTTTCACTATATACTTAGCTGATTATATTTTTTATCACGGTGGTGGTGCTGCGGTAGCATTGTCACCTCACAGTAAGACGTCCTGTTCGATTCTCAGCTAAAGTGTCTTCTGTGTGGAGACATGCGTGAATGGGCGTACCTTCGTTGAAGGTTGTGCATCAGGGCCGGCAACTCGACACATAAAAATCTACTGCCAATCATTAGCGGACCGGAGTTCCGCTGTGGCGACCCCTAACTGGGAAAAGCCGAAAGACACAACAACAACAACAACAACGTGTAAATAACAATCATATGATTGTCTATGATTGCAGTATTGCATGCAAACTATGATTAATGTAAGTTTTACAAAAAAATAATCTTAGGATGATTAAAAGTGAATTGTGGTTTAAAAGAAGCTGAATAAGCCCTATAGAGTACTAATTCTAGAAATTATGTATAATGACAATCAGTAAGTCAAGGTGAATGTTAAGAGAATGAAATGTTACATACAAGTATTCCCAAATACATGTAGTTTGCTTCTAGATATCTGCATATGATTATAACATCACAAATAAATCATTACTATTAAATTTACTTCTTTCTGAAAGTGAATAGCTGATTGTAAAAACATGATCCTACTGTAAGCCACTAAAACAGATATTGCTAGAGCTAGTAGTCATGGCTGTCGCAACTGATATACTTTTTGTTTGCTCAAAATATTGCTTGTAAAAAGAAAGTTTTGCCCCCAAAACTACTTTACAAAACTGAAGAATGCCCTATGTTTGATAGGCACAGTCTAGTTACAGTATTTTTTTTTCTGTTCCAGGCTGATAATTAACATAGGCAAAGAAGCATCATGGAATAGCATGAAACATGTCAGAATAGCATGATAACTTTATGAAAGCAGTGCTGTTGCCTTATATCTATCCATACAACATTATTTTTAGAACTGTATAACACTGCAAAGCAGAGATACACATCAGATACCTAACAAGAGCTATAATTAGTTACTTCTAGAGGCTATGCTGCTGTTCAGTTTGACCTGCCCTAGGAAGCAATTTACAGTTCATGACACTCAATGCCCTAATAATATTTTAACCATCTGGGAGTAACGTTTTCAAGAATATCAGACTTTTATAAGAACTTGGTGCTTTCCTGGTGGGCCTCATTACTGGAAAATACATTTAGTTGTGAATTCAGATAACTACTTCTATCCTCTTGAGAAAAATATGTTATAACCCATGGGATTTAAAAGTGTCAGTCCTCACTATGAAAGTGGAATTGTAATATGCATCCATGACACTTGACTTAATTAAAACTTCTGTCATTCTGCACCATGAATACTTAAAGAGTTGGTAAAGGAGTGGATGCAGTGATTATTGGAAAACCCTGTTTTCAGTATTTCCCAAATGTAACAAAATAACAGGTATCAGAAGTGTGGAAGGAAAGTTCTGAAGGTAATTGCAGATCATAAGGACATAAGGAATTGTCCCTCCTGTATGGACTTGAGTGAGTGAAGATGGAGTGCTAGTTGTCTAAATATTTCTGGTTTTACCCTATTAAACATACCTATAGACATACTGTGTCTGATCATCACTTTCAGTTTCAATATTCCTGTGTACATCTCTTTATTTCGCATTACAGAGTGAGTATTCTAGCCACATTAATGAGGCGATATGAAATAAGCAAAGGCATTTTCCTGGTTTAGTCTAATAATAGGCCAGGCAAAGATTATTTTCACTTAGGGTAGGATTCAGAGTGTTTGTTATAATTAAAGGTGCGATGTCATGGCCTGGAATAATTAAAGGGCAACGTAACAAGTAAGTGTGGTGGACTAAAGCTCTGAGCTGATAATGAGCTGATTCCTGTGGCAGGGGTACAGGGTCTTGAGGCCTTCACCTTTGTTTGCCTACTCTGCGACTCTGAGTAAGTGGCATAACCAGAGACCACACTTGGGTTGGCCCTAAAAAGGAACAATTTGCTAATTTGCTTACCCAATCAACAAGAAAGGGAAAAGAAAAGCATAATTCATGTGTAATATGCATGAATCTGTAATGCAGACTATAATGATTTATGGATAATGCATTAATACAGTGCAAAAAATAGGTAGATAGACAGAGAGAAATACAATACTTATATAGTATATTGTTCACTTTGTGGACACTCGTATGTGACTAAGTGAACTGTAGCATGTGCTGTTCAAAAAGCAGTTCGTGAGAACAGCAGATTGTGACACCTTATCTGCTCAACACAGGTAAGTGGCATTATGTTAGGCCTGAGAGTTTCCATGTGGGTATGCGTGTTTTAAGGTTACAGTAGGGGTTAGTTCAAGTTTATGTATCAGTACGTTCTAGGGATAGAGTAAGGGTTAGGTAAGGATATAGATTTAGTGTACCTACAAACATAGGTATTGTTGGGTTAGGAAGGGGATACATTTAGTATGTACGTACATGTGTGTGTTTGTGTGTGTGTATGTGTTTATGTGTGTGTGTGTGTGTGTGTGTGTGTGTGTGTGTGTGTGTGTGTGTGTGTGTGTGTGTGTGTGTGTGTGTGTGTGTGTGTGTGTGTGTGTCTCTGGAGGGGGTTATCTGTTAGGCTAAAGTTAGGGTCATGTAAGGAAATAGGTTTAGTTGTGTGGGGTAATAGTTTGCATGTGTGTGTGTGTGTGTGTGTGTGTGTGTGTGTGTGTGTGTGTGTGTGTGTGTGTGTGTGTGTGTCGTGAGTTTGCATGTTGTTTTGTGCAGCTGAAGTGTTATGGAAAAGCATTCTTTAAAACAAGGTGAATGGTTACGGCGATGGAAAGGAGCAAGATAAAGGTTAGTATGCATTACTAAGGTGAAGCGTGAGGCAAAGCTATGCCACTGTTTTTCTGTGTGAGTCATTTAACATATTGACTGTTCATTATATGATCATTTACAGTGAGAGAAAATTTACTTGTGGATGGAGTTGGCATGCATCATACTTTCATGGGCAGTTGTGGCCAGCAAATAGCTTTTTATGCCATGAACTTAACATACCTATAAATAACATATATATATGGAGTAATATACATCAGTGTCAAAAATGTTGACTGATACTAATGCACAATATACCTGTGTAGAAAACATACATCAGTGTCCAAAATAAGTTAACTATAACAATGATTACAGAGGAAATATTGCCATCTACATAGAGTGATTTCAAAGAGAAGCCTCAGAAATATAAATAGTATCATAATGTACAGTCAGAGACACATGGCAGGAGCACAGACATAAAAAGAGAAGCAACCCAACTTGATGTGACATAAAATAAGTGGACATATCTTGTTTACAAGCAGCTATACAATTTACCTATATATATATATATATATATATATATATATATATATATATATATATATATATATATATATATATATATAATATAAAATTCAAGAATACCATAGGCTTATATGGCACATTGTCTGCCAAATTTTGTTCCTCAGTACCATATATCAATAATGGGTCTTATTTGAAAGGAATAGTTCAGAATTTCTGTGATGGCCTTTTGAGTCCAAAAGTAATTGCCCAAATCCAATAGTCTTCCATCAGAAGTTGTCTGTGTTGGTGTAGAGGGGTAACATCTTTCCTATCAACCATGCAGATTGGTTTCAGCTAGCATTCCATGCACCTGTAAGAGCTGGTGGGCAGGAAAGAACTGACAAAGTTATGCCTGCTCATCCCTCTTCAGAAAAGGAACGGAGATGACATGCTGGTGTGAGGCAGGACATTATTGAAATTTCAGTGAAGAACAAATACATGAACTTTGGCCAGAGTAGTTACAGCTTTATAGGAGGTGTAGACTAATCTAATGAGATACTTAGGCCAACAGCTCACAGTACTTTTCTGAATGATGCCAACACAGGGGATGTTGGGCCTGCCAGTACAGTGTAAAACCATCCTGTGTGAACTGCAATATTGGCTCACAATTTCACTCTTCTCCTGCACTCTGTTTTCACCCATCCATTCCTGCTGTCAAACCTAGACTGAGGGGTTTAAATCACTCTATTTTCACCTATCCATTCCTGCTGTTGAACCTAGACTAAAGGGTTTAAATACTTGCATGATGTTGTATAACTGTGGTATCATGGAGAAGAAGGCTTGGGACAGTCACATTTCCTCAAAAGTCATTGAACATAACCACTACATATTTACAAAAAAGAAAACAGCAATGCACATCTTCTTCTTCTTTCGGCTTTTCCCAGTTAGGGGTCACTACAGCGGATCATCTGTCCACTCATGATTGGCAGTGTGGTTTTACAGTGAAAAGCTGCCAGCCCGGTGCCCAACCTTCCACAGAAGGCACCCCTGTATAACATATTGTCAACATGAGAGAAGAGCAGAGTTACAGAAATCTTTCAGCTTTTCATGTATGCCTTAAATATGGCAGAATTTTTAAAGTGCAGTGCAATCTGGTCATACCTGAATATATGTACAGCTTACACCTGATAATAGATCACAGTCTGACCAGTATGACTATATGTGGGTGTGCAATATTGAGCATTTTACTGCAATGTGTAAAATAGACTTTATATTAATTCACACATTAGTAATGCAATTACTGTGCACACAAGTTATCTGTAACAATGTGGTAACATACTACACCGACGCAGCACTGAAAGCTGTGAAAAACAGTATATCATACTGTTATACAAGGGTTTGTTTTTCTGGTAAAGTGTAAATAATTATACAGTTATGATTAGCATATTACTCAGTCACCCATTAATACTTTTGCTTACTTGCAAGAAAGGATACAATCAGTGGAGAGGACCGAAGCTATGATTTGGTAACAAGCTGCTTTTTGTATTCTAGTGTTTGATTCACTCTTTCTCCATTTGCCTACAGTATGAATCTGAGTGTCTTGGGGCAGATGGGAAATTTGGTTAGGCTCCTCAGTGGTTTCCTTAGATGCATGACTCATAACTACCTATGAGCCTATATGATTACAGATTATCAGAGACATATAATACTTAGTGTACCTCAATACTGGAAGACACAGACAAAATGAAATATATTCCATGTGCATTATGTTAACACAAACACTTTATCAACCACACATGCATTGAATATTATTAATATGCAAAATGTTAATTATAGACCCTTTCTCTTTTTAAATGTATTATAGTATTGTTTATTCAAAACATGTATAGTTAATTGAATGTCTCATGGTTTCATGCACTCTAATGTGCATTGTAATATGCACAGGGGTAGTGCATTTAAATGCAGTTAGATTGTGCTGCACGGTTTACTATCACATAATTGATCGCACTTTGTGTGATTGACATATGTGCAAAACCTGATTTGCATATCCAAAAATGCAAGCACCACAATGTCGACCCTTGTAATAGTGAACGTTCGCTATTACAAGGTTCGACACTGGTTCAGATCACAATAAAGTGGGTATCGGGAAATGTACTCTTTCCTTCACTGTAGTGCAATCTTGGAGTTTGTATATATAAGTAGGGGGTGTGGGGGCACTTGCCCCCCTGCAAAAAGTGTGTTTTAATGCTGAGCAGATGTGAGCATTTCAGTAGTCAACATGTTCAACATTCGACTTTACTGAAATGCTTAGTTCAGAATTTACTGTGTTTGGTGTTCTGATTTTCGAACATGTTGTTTGGAAATCTGAACATTTGAACTCAATGAATCCAAATATATGATAGTAAACCCTGCTGCAAGATATGTGCAGGTACCAGTAGTGGCTGCTCCCTGGAGATGCTGGCTATTATGATGTGGTTCACGAGAAACCATATTGTAGTAAGAGGTAATGATGACATGTGACCCTGACTCAGGTACGTACATAGGCAATACAGCCTAACAGTGAGACGTTGGGATAATAAATTTTCTAATGGAATACAGCTTACATATATCACCACTATTAATCCGCATATTACCTAGATGTCTTTGTCACATCACCACAATAATGTTCTTATAATATCAATTATATGTATTCCCAGCTAAGGTATATACAACTATAAATGTGCTGTACATTCCATATACAGTGCTATTATACTGTGCAGTCATTGCATGTACGTATAATGCACATTGAAAATATGTATGCTAGCATTGTGGTGAATTGCTACTATTATAGTTAACATATTACTTTGTTACATGAATACTGTTTTTGGATATTTCCTAAGTGTTACAGGGCAAATGTAGAGCTTCTACCACAACTAACCAACATGAATTCCTCATGTCCCTACAAAACCAGTGAGATGACAGGCATATGCTATGTGGAGGAACTGAGGTTGATCAATCTCAACAGAGACATATGGTATTTTAGTTATTCCATAAATTATATGCCTCTTCCATAACTTTTGGTAGTCAACTCATGTCTTTTATGCTTATTGCAAGTGATACAGTTGTGTGGTCACTGTCTGCTTCATAAGAGACACTGGGGCTATAGTGTTTCCACATGTATATCTGCAGAGTCTTGTGATATGGTGAATACATGTTATATTAACCTGCAGTCATTTTCACGTCTCTAATACACCATGGCAGCTGAGGATAGGGATTTACACAAGTACACACCTTTAATACTTGCTGCAGTGTGTATCACATAACAGATTCTATAAATGCAGTGTATCATTGTATACCTATTTAGACCTACAGTTAATAGTGTAATTTGTCTCCCCTCTTAGATCCTTTTGGAGGGATGCTGTCTTCATCATGTTCCACTGACCTAGATTTAGGAGTTGATGTTGGTGACACTTAGATACAGTACATAACATTCATAACACTATGGAAAGGAACAGCATGTTGGGATCATACAGGCTACAATACTCAGAAGCACCACACTAGTCACAAGTCTTCTCTTGTACATGTAGGCGTGTACCTCCTAATGTACCTGATACCAATATATATATATATATATATATATATATATATATATATATATATATATATATATATATAAAGGCCCATGTACAATGCATTACAAACAGTAGAAAACTTCCAGTAATGATACAAATAATGGAGGAAAAATCAGACATAACTATGCAAAATGTGTAATAATAATAATAATAATAATGCAGTATTCACAACTGATACCTGTGGGAACAATATTAAATAATTAAATTTTTACTTTGGTTTATTTGCTCATTTCATAGAGGGAAATTAAGCAAATTGTTTAGTAGTAGAGATTGTAGCACAAAAAGATAGTATAATCACTAGCTTGTGGCATGAAAAACACTTGCAAGCACATTATTCCTGAAGATGCTCCCTCATTTTGGATTTGAATACCCTAAGTTCATTTAGTGATTAGTGACCACAATTCACCAGGAGGATGATCCCAGATGGCTGGGCTGAGTTTGCTGAAGATGTTTTTCCTACAGTTGTTTTGAACTGTGGTCTGGTAGCATAAGCTGTCATCTTGGGTAGCTCTTAGGCTGTAGTTTGGGTGTCTAGTTGAAATGGTATATTCAGGCATGGGGCAGTGGCCTAAATTAATCAGTTTGACTGTAAGTATGCAAATAAACAATACTGTCTTGCTATGGACAAGTAGCCACCTACAGTTGTTGAAAAGCTCTCAGTGGTAGAATTGGTTACCAGGTAACAACATAAATCAGAACATCTTCATTTTGCCTACCTGAAGCTTTTTGGTATTAATGCCTGATCGGAGACACAATAGCAGAAGGTTGTATTCTAGGTTCATAGGTTCATAAGCTGGTACTGGACAATCGGCCCTAGGGCCTATACAAGCCTAGCCATAATAATTCCCTGGCTATTTCTTCCCACACCATTTACTTCCATGGACCCCTGTCTAGCAGGGCGACTGATGTGATCCCCGGGGTGAATTTCCTTTCTCCCATCCAATCATCAAGGTTCCTTTTGAAGAGGGCCAAAGAGGTGCTCTGCTTGACATGTATGGGCAGTCTATTCCAGAGTCTGGGGAGTCTCTGGGTCAGGAACCGATTCCTCCAGCTTGTTTTGTTTATTGTGATGACAAGGTTTAGATCCCTGGAGCGTATGGCTCTGAGGGATTGGGATTTCTTTAAATGTAGCATGTCCAACAGCTCTGGGTTTGACATGGCCTTGTCTACTAAGCAGAGATCAGCTTGGAGTAGACGATATGTGACAGAGTGTAGCTGGAGTTTTTTAAGGCAGTCAGCATAGGGCATCTGCTTTAGGCCTGTGATTCTTTTAGTGAGGTATTTCTGCAGCCTTTCCAGTTATTGCAGATGTATTGAGAGGTACATACCAAATGGGGTGTTGTATTCTATAATGGGTCTAATGAGTACAGTGGGACAATGACCTCCTTTTTTCTGGATGAAAAGCCCTTACTGATGAGATGTTCCACATAGAAGGATTTTCTGACTGTTGTGGCGATGTGGTTATTGAAGTTGAGACCACTCTCCACCTGTGTCTCTAAGTCTCTTATAACCCTTTCGGTGATTAGTGTACTGCCACCTATGTGGTAATTCATGGGTACATCATTTTTCCCAAAGGGGATAACTTTACATTTCTTGGCATTAAGCTTGAGCCCATGGCTCTGGAACCAAGCATCTGTTTCTGTAAGGCCCTTTTGTAGAGTATCAACATCATTTGGGGATTCAGTAATGGCTCCCAGTTTGCAGTCATCTGCAAACTTTGTTAGCCAGAGTCCCTTAGTCTTAGCCTGTACTTCAGAGAAGTAGATGCCAAACAAGAAAAGTCCCAGGACTGAACCCTGAGGTACTCCACTTGTCACTTGTCTGGAGCTGGATTTGGAGTCAGCTACTTTTACAGTGTGGGTTCTGTCAGTAAGCCAGTTGGCAACCCATCGAGTGACGTAGGGATTAATGCCCAGCTTAGTAAGTTTATCTATCATTCCAGAGTGGGGGGATGGTGTCAAAGGCCTCTCTGAGGTCCATATAGTCTGTATGGAACACCTTACCCTCATCCATGACTCTGGAGACTGATTCGAAGAAGTCAATCAGGTTCAGGAGACAGGATCGGCCCTTCACGAACCTAAACTGGGTAGGGTCCAGTGTTTTAAGGTTGCCAATGTCTTTGTTTTTAAGTTCCATGATAATACTTTCCATGACCTTGCAGATCAGGCTCATCAGACTGATGGGGTGGTAGTTCCTGGGATCTGAGGTGGATCCCCCCTTGTGGAGTGGTATAACTGTAGCTGTGCACCACTCAGTGGGTATGAAGCCTGAGGTGAGGGTATGATTAAACATGACACTTAGGTGAGGTGTCAGTTCATTTTGTAGTTCATGTAGTACACAGCCCGGGATGTCATCTCGTCCCATGGATGCTGTATTCTTAGCTTTGGAGAGTGTGTTTTTTACCTGTGTGGCCATTATTACTGGAATTTGGCAATCTTCCGGTATTGAGATGGGCCATTAGGGGGTGAGACATTTACTCTGTGTAATTATCTCTTGGCTAGTGGGGGCTGGTTCTTTTGTGTTCTTGTAAAAAAAAAGTTGTTGTTCTGGTCTTTGGTGCAGGCTGGAGAAGTTGTTTGACCGCAACTGAGCTACAAAATATAAGTATTTTTTGATTATTTTAACAGATTACTGTTTTATAATTTAATATATATAAAGCACTTTGTCTATTCAGAATCTTCAGAAATCTTTTTCTGTTTAAAAACTTTCATAGCTTGTTGTCTTAGGCTATTGTATAAACTGAAACATTTACTCTGTGTAATTATCTCTTGGCTAGTGGGGCTGGTTCTTTTGTGTTCTTGTAAAAAAGTTGTTGTTCTGGTCTTTGGTGCAGGCTGGAGAAGTTGTTTGACCGCAACTGAGCTACAAAATATAAGTATTTTTGGATTATTTTAACAGATTACTGTTTTTATAATTTAATATATATAAAGCACTTTGTCTATTCAGAATCTTCAGAAATCTTTTCTGTTTAAAAACTTTCATAGCTTGTTGTCTTAGGCTATTGTATAAACTGAAACATTTACTCTGTGTAATTATCTCTTGGCTAGTGGGGCTGGTTCTTTTGTGTTCTTGTAAAAAACAAGTTGTTGTTCTGGTCTTTGGAGCAGGCTGGAGAAGTTGTTTGACCGCAACTGAGCTACAAAATATAAGTATTTTTGATTATTTTAACAGATTACTGTTTTATAATTTAATATATATAAAGCACTTTGTCTATTCAGAATCTTCAGAAATCTTTTCTGTTTAAAAACTTTCATAGCTTGTTGTCTTAGGCTATTTTGTCCCACCCTCCCTCCCTGTTGGTGTCTTGCTCTCATACTTGGTGGCTTTGCAGTTGCCGCCCTACTGTGACACACCTCCCAGTCTAGTGTCATTAGCTCATTCTTCTTAATACAGAGAGAACATTTGATAAGGCCTTCTGTTCCTCCTTTTACCTTTTCAAAAGTAAAACAAAACCTTTTTTCTTCTTCGCCTGAACCTTCTTGTGTTCTGACTGTCCTTCTCAAACATATTGGAAATATACAGTATATTTCAGAGCATTTGTTATAACTGTATTTGCTATAACTGATTTAAGTATTTTTTCTGGCTTTTGAATATTTACTGCCTAGCGACTGCATCTTAGCCTGTTTATACAGCTCTGCATTCTATTTAAACTGTTTTTGTGTTGATTAACTGTTTTGCACTCTTAAAAAGTTATTTGTTGCTTAATTTTACCTGTAGGCTAACACACTCAAGTGTGCTAGCCACTTAAAAGCATTTATAGCATTTACTGTCTGTTTTTTCCTTGTCTCTGTAAAAAAAAAATCTCTTGTTTTCCCACCTTACTGAACACTGAACTAGAGTAGTCCAGTTTCAGAGTTGCTGATCCCTGGGCTTTGTTTTTAGTTCCTGTTACTGATCCATTGCCTTATTAGGAAGGAGGGAAGTTTCTTTGCTTACCAGTGGGAGTGGGAAGCACTGAGCAGCCTTTTTGTCTGAATTGGTGAAGTTTCAGCCAGAAACTAGTAGTCTATTGGTCGTTTTGGGCCAATTCCTAGCTCCTTTCAGCCCCCTGCTATAAAACACGCTAAACACGTGTTTTCCAGCTTGTACCAACTCTGCACAGATCCTCGTGGTGGCCTGCAGAGTGATCCAAGCAGCAGAGAGCTAAAGAGTGACTTTCTACCAGATATAAGTATTTTTTGTGGCTTTCCCACTGTTATTAAGCTAGCGACTGCATTTAGCCTGTTTTACTGCTACTTTAAGTGATTTCTGCATTTTACACTGTTTATTGCACTTTAAGTTACTAATTGTTGCAAATTGTTTCTGTAGGCTACACACTAAAGTCGCTAGCCGATTTACAGCATTTATAGCATTTGCTGTCTGTTTTTCCTTATCTCTGTAATAAAACAAAAAATCTCTTGTTTTCCCACTTTACTGAACTAGAGTAGTCCAGTTTCAGAGTTGCTGATCCCTGGGCTTTGTTTTTAGTTCCTGTTACTGATCCATTGCCTTATTAGGAAGGAGGGAAGTTTCTTTGCTTACCAGTGGGAGTGGGAAGCACTGAGCACTTTTGTCCGATTTGGTGAAGTTTCAGCCAGAAACTAGTAGTCCATTGGTCGTTTTGGGCCAATTCCTAGCTCCCTTCAGCCCCCTGCTATAAAACACGCTAAATTGTACTGCTGATCTAACCAGCATATCCTATAACTGAAAAGTTCATCTCTACTTGATTCCCAAGTAGACTATTCTCTATCTGTAAAGCCTAGCACTTACTCCTACAGTACTTGCACCTTGATAAAGCACTCTTATTATAGATAGTACCCCACCAGCCCAAAACCCACTTCCCGGAGTCCTTTGAAAGTTCTTTATCTACTACTTCTAGTATGTCGAGGGATCAGTTGCTAGTGTCCTCTCCAGCTCAACTGGTGAACCTGGGAATATTGAGGCAATGTTACAATTGCCTCATGTACACTGAACAATCCTCTCCTTCTCCCACAAAACACAAATACATGCGAGAGATGCAACTATCACGGCCAAACTGGAGGCTGAGCTCTCTCAACATAGGACTGGCAAGACCAGACAGGAGGAGAAGGCAACCACACACAATACATACCCAGTCACACATGGTACCATCACAACTTCAAATCATACACATACTCACACAAAGACATACTCGCAGGCTCTGGTCAACAATTTACCAAAACAGCAGAGGCCACCAAAGCAGACACCCAAACAACTACCACCTCACGACCCAACACATGCAACACATAGACCACACAGTCAGAGTGTCAAACAGTCACAGCCCTTAAGGCCAAACAAAATGCCAGACACACTTGTCATTGGTGATTCCATAGTCAGACACACTGGCGTCCCGCTCACCAGACTGAGTAAGGAGAAGGTCACAGTAAGCTGCCTGTCGGGCGCTAGAATCCGCCACATAACGAAAATAGGTATTGTTGGGTTAGGAAGGGGATACATTTAGTATGTAATGCATGTGTGTGTTTGTGTGTGTGTGTGTGTGTGTGTGTGTGTGTGTGTGTGTGTGTGTGTGTGTGTGTGTGTGTGTGTGTGTGTCTCTGGAGGGGGATATCTGTTAGGCTAAAGTTAGGGTCATGTAAGGAAATAGGTTTAGTTGTGTGGGGTAATAGTTTGCATGTGTGTGTGTGTGTGTGTGTGTGTGTGTGTGTGTGTGTGTGTGTGTGTGTGTGTGTGTGTGTGTGTGTATCGTGAGTTTGCATGTTGTTTTGTGTAGCTGAAGTGTTATGGAAAAGCATTCTTTAAAACAAGGTGAATGGTTACGGCGATGGAAAGGAGCAAGGTAAGGGTTAGTATGCATTACTAAGGTGAAGCGTGAGGCAAAGCTATGCCACTGTTTTTCTGTGTGAGTCATTTAACATATTGACTGTTCATTATATGATCATTTACAGTGAGAGAAAATTTACTTGTGGATGGAGTTGGCATGCATCATACTTTCATGGGCAGTTGTGGCCAGCAAATAGCTTTTTATGCCATGAACTTAACATACCTATAAATAACATATATATATGGAGTAATATACATCAGTGTCAAAAACGTTGACTGATACTAATGCACAATATACCTGTGTAGAAAACATACATCAGTGTCCAAAATAAGTTAACTATAACAATGATTACAGAGGAAATATTGCCATCTACATAGAGTGATTTCAAAGAGAAGCCTCAGAAATATAAATAGTATCATAATGTACAGTCAGAGACACATGGCAGGAGCACAGACATAAAAAGAGAAGCAACCCAACTTGATGTGACATGACATAACATAAGTGGACATATCTTGTTTACAAGCAGCTATACAATTTACCTATATATATATATATATATATATATATATATATATATATATATATATATATATATATATATATATATATATAATATAAAATTCAAGAATACCATAGGCTTATATGGCACATTGTCTGCCAAATTTTGTTCCTCAGTACCATATATCAATAATGGGTCTTATTTGAAAGGAATAGTTCAGAATTTCTGTGATGGCCTTTTGAGTCCAAAAGTAATTGCCCAAATCCAATAGTCTTCCATCAGAAGTTGTCTGTGTTGGTGTAGAGGGGTAACATCTTTCCTATCAACCATGCAGATTGGTTTCAGCTAGCATTCCATGCACCTGTAAGAGCTGGTGGGCAGGAAAGAACTGACAAACTTATGCCTGCTCATCCCTCTTCAGAAAAGGAACGGAGATGACATGCTGGTGTGAGGCAGGACATTATTGAAATTTCAGTGAAGAACAAATACATGAACTTTGGCCAGAGTAGTTACAGCTTTATAGGAGGTGTGGACTAATCTAATGAGATACTTAGGCCAACAGCTCACAGTGCTTTTCTGAATGATGCCAACACAGGGGATGTTGGGCCTGCCAGTACAGTGTAAAACCATCCTGTGTGAACTGCAATATTGGCTCACAATTTCACTCTTCTCCTGCACTCTGTTTTCACCCATCCATTCCTGCTGTCAAACCTAGACTGAGGGGTTTAAATCACTCTATTTTCACCTATCCATTCCTGCATTGAACCTAGACTTAAGGGTTTAAATACTTGCATGATGTTGTATAACTGTGGTATCATGGAGAAGAAGGCTTGGGACAGTCACATTTCCTCAAAAGTCATTGAACATAACCACTACATATTTACAAAAAAGAAAACAGCAATGCACATCTTCTTCTTCTTTCGGCTTTTCCCAGTTAGGGGTCACTACAGCGGATCATCTGTCCACTCATGATTGGCAGTGTGGTTTTACAGTGAAAAGCTGCCAGCCCGGTGCCCAACCTTCCACAGAAGGCACCCCTGTATAACATATTGTCAACATGAGAGAAGAGCAGAGTTACAGAAATCTTTCAGCTTTTCATGTATGCCTTAAATATGGCAGAATTTTTAAAGTGCAGTGCAATCTGGTCATACCTGAATATATGTACAGCTTACACCTGATAATAGATCACAGTTTGACCAGTATGACTATATGTGGGTGTGCAATATTGAGCATTTTACTGCAATGTGTAAAATAGACTTTATATTAATTCACACATTAGTAATGCAATTACTGTGCACACAAGTTATCTGTAACAATGTGGTAACATACTACACCGACGCAGCACTGAAAGCTGTGAAAAACAGTATATCATACTGTTATACAAGGGTTTGTTTTTCTGGTAAAGTGTAAATAATTATACAGTTATGATTAGCATATTACTCAGTCACCCATTAATACTTTTTGCTTACTTGCAAGAAAGGATACAATCAGTGGAGAGGACCGAAGCTATGATTTGGTAACAAGCTGCTTTTTGTATTCTAGTGTTTGATTCACTCTTTCTCCATTTGCCTACAGTATGAATCTGAGTGTCTTGGGGCAGATGGGAAATTTGGTTAGGCTCCTCAGTGGTTTCCTTAGATGCATGACTCATAACTACCTATGAGCCTATATGATTACAGATTATCAGAGACATATAACACTTAGTGTACCTCAATACTGGAAGACACAGACAAAATGAAATATATTCCATGTGCATTATGTTAACACAAACACTTTATCAACCACACATGCATTGAATATTATTAATATGCAAAATGTTAATTATAGACCCTTTCTCTTTTTAAATGTATTATAGTATTGTTTATTCAAAACATTTATAGTTAATTGAATGTCTCATGGTTTCATGCACTCTAATGTGCATTGTAATATGCACAGGGGTAGTGCATTTTAAATGCAGTTAGATTGTGCTGCATGGTTTACTATCACATAATTGATCGCACTTTGTGTGATTGACATATGTGCAAAACCTGATTTGCATATCCAAAAACGCAAGCACCACAATGTCGACCCTTGTAATAGCGAACGTTCGCTATTACAAGGTTCGACACTGGTTCAGATCACAATAAAGTGGGTATCGGGAAATGTACCCTTTCCTTCACTGTAGTGCAATCTTGGAGTTTGTATATATAAGTAGGGGGTGTGGGGGCACTTGCCCCCCTGCAAAAAGTGTGTTTTAATGCTGAGCAGATGTGAGCATTTCAGTAGTCGACATGTTCAACATTCGACTTTACTGAAATGCTTAGTTCAGAATTTACTGTGTTTGGTGTTCTGATTTTCGAACATGTTGTTTGGAAATCTGAACATTTGAACTCAATGAATCCAAATATATGATAGTAAACCCTGATGCAAGATATGTGCAGGTGCCAGTAGTGGCTGCTCCCTGGAGATGCTGGCTATTATGATGTGGTTCACGAGAAACCATATTGTAGTAAGAGGTAATGATGACATGTGACCCTGACTCAGGTACGTACATAGGCAATACAGCCTAACAGTGAGACGTTGGGATAATAAATTTTCTAATGGAATACAGCTTACATATATCACCACAATTAATCCGCATATTACCTAGATGTCTTTGTCATATCACCACAATAATGTTCTTATAATATCAATTATATGTATTCCCAGCTAAGGTATATACAACTATAAATGTGCTGTACATTCCATATACAGTGCTATTATACTGTGCAGTCATTGCATGTACGTATAATGCACATTGAAAATATGTATGCTAGTATTGTGGTGAATTGCTACTATTATAGTTAACATATTACTTTGTTACATGAATACTGTTTTTGGATATTTCCTAAGTGTTACAGGGCAAATGTAGAGCTTCTACCACAACTAACCAACATGAATTCCTCATGTCCCTACAAAACCAGTGAGATGACAGGCATATGCTATGTGGAGGAACTGAGGTTGATCAATCTCAACAGAGACATATGGTATTTTAGTTATTCCATAAATTATATGCCTCTTCCATAACTTTTGGTAGTCAACTCATGTCTTTTATGCTTATTGCAAGTGATACAGTTGTGTGGTCACTGTCTGCTTCATAAGAGACACTGGGGCTATAGTGTTTCCACATGTATATCTGCAGAGTCTTGTGATATGGTGAATACATGTTATATTAACCTGCAGTCATTTTCACGTCTCTAATACACCATGGCAGCTGAGGATAGGGATTTACACAAGTACACACCTTTAATACTTGCTGCAGTGTGTATCACATAACAGATTCTATAAATGCAGTGTATCATTGTATACCTATTTAGACCTACAGTTAATAGTGTAATTTGTCTCCCCTTCTAGATCCTTTTGGAGGGATGCTGTCTTCATCATGTTCCACTGACCTAGATTTAGGAGTTGATGTTGGTGACACTTAGATACAGTACATAACATTCATAACACTATGGAAGGGAACAGCATGTTGGGATCATACAGGCTACAATACTCAGAAGCACCACACTAGTCACAAGTCTTCTCTTGTACATGTAGGCGTGTACCTCCTAATGTACCTGATACCAATATATATATATATATATATATATATATATATATATATATATATATATATATATATATATATATATATATATATATATATATATATATATATATATATATATATATATATATATATATATATATATATAAAGGCCCATGTACAATGCATTACAAACAGTAGAAAACTTCCAGTAATGATACAAATAATGGAGGAAAAATCAGACATAACTATTCAAAATGTGTAATAATAATAATAATAATAATAATAATGCAGTATTCACAACTGATACCTGTGGGAAGAATATTAAATAATTAAATTTTTACTTTGGTTTATTTGCTCATTTCATAGAGGGAAATTAAGCAAATTGTTTAGTAGTAGAGATTGTAGCACAAAAAGATAGTATAATCACTAGCTTGTGGCATGAAAAACACTTGCAAGCACATTATTCCTGAAGATGCTCCCCCATTTTGGATTTGAATACCCTAAGTTCATTTAGTGATTAGTGACCACAATTCACCAGGAGGATGATCCCAGATGGTTGGGCTGAGTTTGCTGAAGATGTTTTTCCTACAGTTGTTTTGAACTGTGGTCTGGTAGCATAAGCTGTCATCTTGGGTAGCTCTTAGGCTATAGTTTGGGTGTCTAGTTGAAATGGTATATTCAGGCATGGGGCAGTGGCCTAAATTAATCAGTTTGACTGTAAGTATGCAAATAAACAATACTGTCTTGCTATGGACAAGTAGCCACCTACAGTTGTTGAAAAGCTCTCAGTGGTAGAATTGGTTACCAGGTAACAACATAAATCAGAACATCTTCATGTTGCCTACCTGAAGCTTTTTGGTATTAATGCCTGATCGGAGACACAATAGCAGAAGGTTGTATTCTAGGTTCATAGGTTCATAAGTTGGTACTGGACAATCGGCCCTAGGGCCTATACAAGCCTAGCCATAATAATTCCCTGGCTATTTCTTCCCACACCATTTACTTCCATGGACCCGTCTAGCAGGGCGACTGATGTGATCCCCGGGGTGAATTTCCTTTCTCCCATCCAATCATCAAGGTTCCTTTTGAAGAGGGCCAAAGAGGTGCTCTGCTTGACATGTATGGGCAGTCTATTCCAGAGTCTGGGGAGTCTCTGGGTCAGGAACCGATTCCTCCAGCTTGTTTTGTTTATTGTGATGACAAGGTTTAGATCCCTGGAGCGTATGGCTCTGAGGGATTGGGATTTCTTTAAATGTAGCATGTCCAACAGCTCTGGGTTTGACATGGCCTTGTCTACTAAGCAGAGATCAGCCTGGAGTAGACGATATGTGACAGAGTGTAGCTGGAGTTTTTTAAGGCAGTCAGCATAGGGCATCTGCTTTAGGCCTGTGATTCTTTTAGTGAGGTATTTCTGCAGCCTTTCCAGTTATTGCAGATGTATTGAGAGGTACATACCAAATGGGGTGTTGTATTCTATAATGGGTCTAATGAGTACAGTGGGACAATGACCTCCTTTTTTCTGGATGAAAAGCCCTTACTGATGAGATGTTCCACATAGAAGGATTTTCTGACTGTTGTGGCGATGTGGTTATTGAAGGTGAGACCACTCTCCACCTGTGTCTCTAAGTCTCTTATAACCCTTTCGGTGTTTAGTGTACTGTCACCTATGTGGTAATTCATGGGTACATCATTTTTCCCAAAGGGGATAACTATACATTTCTTGGCATTAAGCTTGAGCCCATGGCTCTGGAACCAAGCATCTGTTTCTGTAAGGCCCTTTTGTAGAGTATCAACATCATTTGAGGATTCAGTAATGGCTCCCAGTTTGCAGTCATCTGCAAACTTTGTTAGCCAGAGTCCCTTAGTCTTAGCCTGTACTTCAGAGAAGTAGATGCCAAACAAGAAAGGTCCCAGGACTGAACCCTGAGGTACTCCACTTGTCACTTGTCTGGAGCTGGATTCGGAGTCAGCTACTTTTACAGTGTGGGTTCTGTCAGTAAGCCAGTTGGCAACCCATTGAGTGACATAGGGATTAATACCCAGCTTAGTAAGTTTATCTATCTTTCCAGAGTGGGGGGATGGTGTCAAAGGCCTCTCTGAGGTCCATATAGTCTGTATGGAACACCTTACCCTCATCCATGACTCTGGAGACTGATTCGAAGAAGTCAATCAGGTTCAGGAGACAGGATCGGCCCTTCACGAACCTAAACTGGGTAGGGTCCAGTGTTTTAAGGTTGCCAATGTCTTTGTTTTTAAGTTCCATGATAATACTTTCCATGACCTTGCAGATCAGGCTCATCAGACTGATGGGGTGGTAGTTCCTGGGATCTGAGGTGGATCCCCCCTTGTGGAGTGGTATAACTGTAGCTGTGCACCACTCAGTGGGTATGAAGCCTGAGGTGAGGGTATGATTAAACATGACACTTAGGTGAGGTGTCAGTTTATTTTGTAGTTCATGTAGTACACAGCCCGGGATGTCATCTGGTCCCATGGATGCTGTATTCTTAGCTTTGGAGAGTGTGTTTTTTACCTGTGTGGCCATTATTACTGGAATTTGGCAATCTTCCGGTATTGAGATGGGCCATTAGGGGGTGAGAGTGGGGTGATGTTGGCATTGAATTGATCTGCCAGGATATTGGCAATATCCTTGAGATCAGTATATTTAATGCCATTCTGTTGCAGCTCAGAGCAGATCTGAGCATTGCCATTTAGATTCTTGACATAGTTATAGAATGCCTTGTGGTTGTCTTTGGAATCTTTGGCAATTTTATTTTTGTAACTAGCTTTGGAGGATTTTATGAGGGATCTCAGCTTCTTACTGAGGCTGGTAAGAGAGTTTTTTGCATCCTGGGATTTTCCTCTTTTCTGCGACAGTTTCTTCCTTTTGTTGAAAAGTTTGTTTATGGCAATGGACCACCAGATTGGCTTCCTTTTTTTGGAGGAGAGCATCTTGGTTCTATTTGGGATGGCACGATTCGTGCATGAGTGGATGTACTCATACAATGCCTTAGTGTAGGATTCAGCAGTCGAACTTTCAGTTCCCGTCTGCATGGGATACCATGAAGTTTGTAACTTCTGACTTGAGTAGCATGAAGTTGACTTTGGAGAAGTTTTTTATGGAGCTTTCCTTACTAGGGGGTGGGGGTGGGATGTGGATGAGGTGATTAGCTTATGGTCTGACCTGACCGATGAGGGGGTGACCATAGGTGTGGAGCATTGATTTCCCATGTTGGTATCATTACATTTCTGAAAGTACTTTTGAGTAGAATACAATATATTAGCTAGGAGATTATACAACATATCTTTAACTGAACAAGAGTTGTTTTAACAGATTTATTTCTGCCATGGAGAAATGAAAAGGAGAGATCTAGAAGAATACAAAATATTTCTGTTTACTGATAATGGAATTGTTGTAGCTATCTTTTAGGGAGATAGGTGGGAATGCTTTCAGTTCTTGTGTGTTGCAAAAAAAAGCATAATGCTGGACTTGCTTTCATTAATAATTGGCTTGTTTTCGGTTGTCCAGGTATAGAGGGAGGAAAAATTGGTTTATATTATTTATTGTAAAGCAGAATGGAACTTAATGGACTCCAGGACTAACATATCACCAGTGTAGAGCACTGTATTAAGTTGTCAGAGTTCATAGGTGACCTTGTTTATGAAGTCAGAAAATAAGGGAGGACCAAGGACTGAGCCTTGTGGGACTTCCATGTTCAGGTTGCCAAAGCTTGAGAGGGAGTTGTTAAAAATACCGGAAACCTTTCAAATAAATATACAGCCATAGAACTGTGTCTGTTCTCAAGTTAAAACGGTCAGCAGTTTTGAAGGCTCTGTTCATGTCGGTGAATAATCCCGTTCTTCATTCATGTTATTATAAATCAAATTACTGATTGTGTAGGGAGTTGTCCTGGTACTAAATCTGCTTGGAAACTCATGCTGTTGGTCACATAGCAAATCATAACAATTTATGTGATGAAACAGTTGCTTGTATTATTGTTACTCAAAAAGTTCTGTAACTGGTCATAAGTTAGATACTGGTCTGAAGCCCTTGTATTCCTTTGAAGAGGTGGTGTTTCATAGGGGAATGCTGATGGATTGTTTGAAATGGGTGGGGACAATACCAGATCTAAATGAGAGAAGAAGATATGTATAGTCAGTAACAAGAAGAAACTGCACTTTATTAAAGAAACATCAATTTACATATGAATTAAATGCCTCTCTTTTTGTTTTTCAATGTAGAAAACTTTACAAGTTAAGGTTGCTCATATGATTAATTGAGTGGCATCTTCAGACATCTCCCTCACACCACATCCACAATTCTGTATGCCACATTAACCAGCTTAACCCTCTGGCTAGGCTCACCAGGACCCAGCCAAGATTGGTAAATGAGATGTGTAAAGGATTCAGGGCTTAGGATTACAGCCCCCAGCACATGCTGACACAATGCATGCAGCAATTTGTAATCTATGGTTACAGATCTGTCGGGGACTTAGAGCAGGACCATGCCAGACCCCCTCCCCCATCAACCTGACCGGAGCCGACCCCAGCTCAGTCTCTACCAGAGTGTTAACAACTCTGCCCCATCTGCATAGCATCACAGTGCCCCCCAAAAGAGAGATGAGCAGCCAGGGCCATGTCATTCATTATCTTCCATATCTGCCCCATCAGAACCTCAGACGCGATTTGAACTTGGAGTCATCGGGGGTCCTATTTGGTCTTTAGATGTAACTTTTAATCATTCCCAGTATAGGGTCTGATCTGGGGAGTATTACATATGGGAAAATGTAATCTGAATTCTCATTAAAAGATACCATGCAGTAGTCTTATGTTCAGCATGATCATTAGTTATTCATTTCTTCTTATTAATTATTTTCCTGAAATTAGTCTGTTTTCTTGTTTTCCTCTGAAAGTAAAAAATAAAAGAAATTAGATTCTGACATTTCAGGTTTTCACTCTCACACCACATACTTTTTTTGCCATACTGAAGCATTGGTGAGTAGCATTAATGCTGGAGATATGTTATTTAAATTATAGTGAAGCATTGTTGACTAGTTAAGATCCTAGACCTTAAACATTTGTCCTATTTGGACAGACTCAAATAACTCCAACTATTCTCTGTCTCATATCACATATTTAGAGGTGATCTCTGCTTGACTTACAAAGCCATGTCTGACCCAGCTGTGTTAGAAATGCTACATCTAAAGAAATCCCAATACCTCCGCACCACACGCTCCAGAGACCTCAACCTCATTACCACAATCAACAGAATATGCTGGAGGGACAAGTTCATAACACAGAGAATGCCCATGCAATGAAATAGACTTCCCATACATGTCAAGCAGAGCACCTCACTGGCCCTCTTCAAGAGAAATCTTGATGAGTGGATGGGAAACAGAAAATTCACCCCAGGGATCACTCCAGTGACTCTACTCGACAGAAGCACTGGGAACTAAGGGAGGGTGGCATGATGCCAGGGTAATCCTATGTGCTAGGCTTGTAAAGGCTCCAGGGCGATTAGTCTAGTACACACCTATGAACCTATGGGCCTGTTTAATATAGGAGTTGACAGTTTAAAAATATGGGAGGAAGTTATTCTTATGAAGGCAGAGTATAAAGTATAAAACCTTACTCCTATGTCACTGTTTAGATCCACTCATTCACCATTTTCTT
Source organism: Protopterus annectens (assembly GCF_019279795.1). NCBI lineage: Eukaryota > Metazoa > Chordata > Ceratodontiformes > Protopteridae > Protopterus > Protopterus annectens. The sequence continues at coordinate 795,946,397 of NC_056729.1, forward strand.
TCCCAGGATAGAGCTTGTGGTCATTACATCGGTCCTTGACTCTGAACTAGCAAAAGCTCTGCCACAAGGCACACCTCTGCACAAGTTTTCACTGAGAATACTTTTATTATGCAGTGTAAGCAGGATAAACATGAAAAGCCTTGGCTGTGTTTGCATCAACATCAAACCAGATTCTCACATAAAGCTCCTTGGTGCCATCATAGATGATGAACTTAAATGTAACTTACACATCCTCCACAGTATAAAAAAAAACAAACACAGCAGAAACTGGGCATGCTTTATCACAACAGAAAATTCTTAACCTCTAAGGCTAGACTCTCCCTGGCTCAGACATTTCTCCTCCCTTCCCTTCTCTACACCACACCAATCCTAACTGACATTCAGTCCACAAACCTAGCCAAACTTCAACAAACATATCACAAACAAGCAAGATTTGTCACTAGCTCTCCTTATAACTCACATCATTGCCTTGCACTCAACTCTCTCCAATGGCTAGAACTTCCACAACAACTCCTACTATCACAATTTCAAATCATACACTCCACACTATACAAACCATCATCCTGCCCTGCTCGCTCCTCCCTAGTATCCACTTATGCTCCCACTCGTACCCTCTGCACCTCAAACCAGCAACTCCTAGATATTTACCAACCTAAGAAAACTGTTGGTAAAATACTATATAAATCCTCAGTTGCCCAAGCTTGGATAAACTTCCAACACTCATATGCTCCATTACCCACATATACACTTTAAAAAATAATTGAGAACCCACCTTCTAAACACGACCCTACCTAACTTCACTACATTTCCACACCCTTCTCTATCCTAAATTCTTTTCCTTTAACCTTCCTTTCCCTAGGAACTATACTCCACCTCCCAATACACCTTCTCACCTACCACATGTAGTTCAGCTCTCACACCTTAAACATGCAGCTTTTGGGAGGGTGGCCTAATGGTTAAGGTATTTGCCTTACAAACACAAGGTGCAGGGTTTGAGTTTCACAAGGGATAATTGGCTAGGCATATGATGGCTCACAAGGGCAATTAGCCTAGTACTAACCTATAATAATAGTTTTCTTAGAATACTACATCACACAAACTTCTCCACTACTTCATTAATTGTATATATTGCTTTAAAAGCTGTATTAGTGTACATTCCCTAACAAAAAAAATATTACTATTATGTATATATCTCTGATTCAGATGTACCTTAATTATTTCTGTATCATGGAATTTGAATTTTATGTATTATTTAACTGTCTGTAACTGAAGCTTTTCTCCTCGGGTCTCCACTGAAAATGGCTTTCTTGTCCAGCTGGAATAACCCGGTTAATAACATGTCAATAAATAAAATAAAATAAATAACTTTAATCAAATACATGCCTGCCCTGTGCTGTAGTTGTGACATTGCCCCAAAAGAACAGTCTGTACTCTAAGGATCACTAAGTTATGCTAGTTACTTTATCTTCCTAGCCTCTTTGTGTCTGCATTCTATCCATGAAAGAAAACATGTCCAACTTTGTGACACTTTGTTAATTGTACTGTATCATCTGTAAATGTCGCTGTGAGGAAGGGGAGCCCACTCTACTCAGCTTTAATCCTTTACCTAACCCCAATTGCCACCAGCTCCACATTACTCTCCCATTATACTTCCTACATACAACTATCACTCTTTACACCCATTTAACATACCTTCCTAAACAATTTTATTACTATCAAAGAAACACTCCTTTATTTATACCCCTCTTCCCTAGTTCCATGTAGCATTTAGCATCATTTCTAACTGTCATTCTCCCTCCCATACTGTTTCACACTATATCTTCTCCTGTTCAGACCCACCCCAGCTGTACCTTTAGTTTGTTCCTGAGCAACACTCCCACTTCATTTCATCCCTGCAATCTTATCTCATATACTACAATTAGACTAGTATTTATCTCTCATCACTTCCACTATAGCTTCCAGCCTCCCCCTTATCACTGAACACACACTCTCTCTACTTCCATACACAATTAAATCAGTACTTTTTTCTTACTACCCGTCCTTACTATACCTATTCTACACTTTTAACAGACTCCTCACCATATAAATTCTTCCACATTCATATCAACATTTCTCAATAATTACCAATCAACCCCTATACCTACCTATCAGTCCTACCGTATCATCTTTCTCTACGTTACTCCTCTCATTTATTTCTACTATCTATTACTGCATCCCTCCACACTCCTCCCACTATACACTATCACCTGTCCATACATCCTTATAAATCCCAAATATGCAACTCCTTCACCTTCTTTCACTAACATTTCTCACTATACTCACACTCCCATCCTGCTATCACAAGTCTCTCTCCCACTATTACTTACCTACACCTATCACACTATACCTAAACAGAATACCAGCACACATTTCTCTAACAGCTCCTACAGCCTACTTGGCATAACCTACATTAGCAGCCTGAAATACAAACAAGTAGCATATGTTCCACCATTATCCAGAACCATGAATAAACTCAAGCCCAAATAACATTGGTTCTTCAATAGCCACACTGCTAAGTGGAAAATAATACTGGAAGGGGATATACATCTCAATCCTGGACCTACTCACCTAACCCCAGACTCTACTAAACCAACCCCCCACACATCCTGAAAAAACAACAGTCTACCACTCCAAACACCTAGGACTTAAAGTACTACAAAGTAACCTAACAGGTCTCTATAACACAATCACAAAAGTCTGTGCCTGCATAGCCCACTTCTCCCCTGATTTCTTCATTGCTAGAGAAACCTGGTTAAATCCAATTAGATAAATAAACAGATACTCCCACAATGGTATACTATATGCAAACTAGACAGAACCATTTAAAAATCAAGTGGAGTTTGTTGTTTTCTACAGAAATAATTTAGATCTCTCCACTTACCATAATAATATACCCAGTTTTAACAATGCTGAACTTCTCATTTCACTACTCAGACTGAATACTCAGAAATCTCTAGCCATCATAGGTCTATACATACCCCCCTTGGTAACAACATTCCAATCCTTTCCTGGATCTCGGCCAACATAAGACTGGAAACCATCTTGCTTGGAGACTTTAACATATATGGCTTCTGTCAATTGACCAAGACTGAAACAAGAGTTAACAAGACCACATCTAAAGAATCCATCCTAGACTTGATCATGATTCCAACAAGAATTAACAAGACCACATCTAAAGAATCCATCCTAGACTTGATCATGATTCCAACAAGAATTAACAAGACCACATCTAAAGAATCCATCCTAGACTTGATCATGATTCCAACAAGAATTAACAAGACCACATCTAAAGAATCCATCCTAGACTTGATCATGATTCCAACAAGAAATAACAAGACCACATCTAAAGAATCCATCCTAGACTTGATCATGATTCCAACAAGAATTAACAAGACCACATCTAAAGAATCCATCCTAGACTTGATCATGATTCCAACAAGAATTAACAAGACCACATCTAAAGAATCCATCCTAGACTTGATCATGATTCCAACAAGAATTAACAAGACCACATCTGAAGAATCCATCCTAGACTTGATCATGATTCCAACAAGAAATAACAAGACCGCATCTAAAGGATCCATCTTAGACTGGATTGTAACATCCATCCCAAACAATTTTGCCACAAGTGGCACCCTACCCGATATCCAGCTAAGCTACATAATCAGGCACCCCATACAGCACTGCAAGGTTCAGTAGTATAATACAGTCAGAAACCTCAGTAATTTCAACAAAGAAATGTTTACTGCTAGCCTGCTCCAGATCAACTGGGCTCCACATAAAACTCTTCCCCTTGATGAAGCAGCAGACACATTTAATAGAATAGCTCTATATATCTTGGCATAGCGAGCACCATCAAGAACAAGACAAACCACTTCGTGATCAACTTAAAAACAAAGGAACTCATGCAACTTAGAGATAAAGCTTGGAAGTCAGTGATATAAACCAAGTCTCAGACATCCCTACAACAATATAGGTAATTAAGAAACCTTAGCAAACAATGCATAAAACAGGACAAAAAAAAAAAGCTTATTATAGCAACACCCACAATTCACCATCAAACAATCCCAAAAACTTCTGGAAATCCATAAATACATTGCTCAGTCCTGGAACATCAAGCCAACCCAGCCTATCCTCAACCAATAATAACCAAACCATTGCTTCACAGTTTAACTCAGATTTTATGAATACAGTACCCTCCCTCATCCAAACCAAGACTACTACAAGTCCAGGCATCCAGCTCCTATCACTGAAGCCAAAACAAACATTCACATTCACTCCAGTACCAGCAATTACAATTAAAAAATACAATTAAAAAATACTTATACATGCATAGGATAACAATCATTGCCCAACGTCAATCTGAATACGTCAGACTCGCTGCAGATAATCTTGCATATCCTGCCTTGATTCTAATAAACCACTCTATCCATAAATTATGTCATCACTTATGGAAAAAATCCTATATAATACCCTTCCATAAAACAGGCTTATCAACTGAGCTCACAAACTGCAGACAAATTGCCATTCTCTCTCACCATTATCCAAAATCTCAGAAAGATGTAGTCACTATGAACGTATTACATATATTACTTCTTATAACCTCCTCTCTCCCTTACAGCATGTTTTCAGACCCAATAACAGTACAACTACTGTCCTTCTAAGGTTCACAGATATAATACGTTACAGTATAAATGCAGGTCTTCTAACCTCAGCCCTATTTCTGGATTTTTCCAAGGCATTCAACACAGTCAGTCATCACATTTTTCCTTATTTCTCTTTTTATGGGGTATCATCATCCATCCCCCTTAACTGGTTTCTTAGTTACCATACTAACTGATCCCAAGCTGAAATGTCAAGATGATTTCCACTCTTTCCTTCCTACTTCCACTGGAGTCATAGATGTACACTAGGCTAAAGACCTCAGGGGCATTTTTAATCCTAGCCATGCATTCCAAATGTATCCGAGGTGAGAATCAAACCTTGTACCTATTGCCTGTGAGGAAAATACGATAACCATTACACCAGCTACCATCCCCAAAAATTATCACAGGCTCCAATAAAGCAGTCAAATTCGCAAACAACCAGCAATATGTCACACCACTGCCTCTCTCTAAAACAACTAACCCATCTCAAACTAAATAATTCTGTATTGTACCCACAATTAATTAAAACCTTCAAATGACCATACAGCCCTGAAAAATTCCCATCTTTTCAATGCATCATTCAACTGTACACTACTAAGAGACCTCTACGCCCCACTGACAAATCATCACTCTACATAACTAAACCTAACAACAACGCAGGCTATTCCCTTGCTGATTGCTGGAATACCATCCCACTCCACTTAAGAACAGACTGCAATCTGAAAGAGTTTAAATGCCAACTGAAGCAGCACCTGATAGATAAAAGGCTGTGAACCTGTACCACCCTTGGTTAAACTGGTACTAATATAGGTATATGAATTCATGCCATAATTCTGCTGCACAAAGCATAATGCACTCTTAACAAGCTATACCATCCCGTATCATCTCATTTCCTTTATCTTCCTTGTGCCTCTTCCCCTCCTTCCTTTCTTTGGGCTGCTCTAGCTCTTTATCTCATCTTCCTGTGTCCTAGATACTGAACAAGTCTTTATTGTAACAAATATTGTTACATAAAACCTGACAATTCATGCATGCCGATGATATTGCACTGCATGTAACCCCCTGTATTTAAAAAAATATTCACATACAACCAATGTAGCTATTATTTTTAATTGAAACTGTTAGTAAATGATATAACTATTGTCAAGCACTTCTGAGCAATTGAAATGTTGCCCATGAATGAAACTGACTGCAAATGATAAAACAATGCAAATAATGTCCATATCTATATTATGGAGCTTTTCTCCTCGGGCCTCAGCTGAAAAAAGGCACTGCTCAGTTAGACTTTCCCGGCAAACAAATGCAAATAAATAAATAAATAATAAATACATAAATTGTTGCTGTTATTGTTTCAAGATTTTCTTTAAACAGATTTATTTAAAGTAGAAAATAGGACTATATTCAGCAACAGTATAAATCTGGAGGAATGTATATTAACAGAAAAAGGCTGTGAGGGGTAAGGTTTGGGTAAGTAGATAATACATTGTGGATAGTTCACAGTTGGAGCTGCTTGAATTTGCTTGCCAAAGGCTTGTTGCTACTGCTCAAGTTAGAATGGAGTGTAGACTTTTTTGGGCTGTAAGTTATCTGTAAATTGTTAAGTTAAGAAATGCTTTGGGGAAGCAGTGACAGATTCTTGTTTCAGTCTCAGATATGTTGCCTTAGTAGAAATGGTAGCCAGTTTGTTTCTAGAGTTTCTATGCCCTCTCTTTGCTTCATCTGATATTTTATCATTGAGTTAATCCATGACAGACCTGTCCTCTTAGCCTTCTATGTGTTAGTGAAAAGAGGGTGTTTTGAATACATTAGTTTATCAAAAAACAGTTAAAGATATCCTGAAGGTTACCCAGTGAGCATTAGGAGATCAGTCTGCTGTTTGGAGAAAAGTGTTTATGACATTATTTCCTGCTTCATTATTCCTTATGCAAAAAATCGTAGGTGATTCTTAAAGGTTGTAAAGGACCATAGGGAAAATAAAGGAGAAAAGTGTGGTTTCTGATATTATTGGGTTGAATATTGATTTGTATATATCTGTGCTTTATATTAGTTAGTATTAGGTGAAGTGCAGAGTCCCTAGCAGTGAGATGGTTAGATCTTGTCATGTGTGTAAATAGCTGGTCTAGCCCTGATTGTTGTAACGCATCATTGGTTTCAGTGGCTATTGATCCAACTTAATTTCTGTTGAAATTGTCTCTAAGATAACAGCGTGGCTTCCTTTGCTACTGCGATGGACTGATGTTATGATATTTTGTACAGCTGAAACAGAAGAGTATGGTGGGCTGTGTACCAATGCAACATTAAGGGGTAAGTGTCCCACAAGGGTAAGGGTTACATGACTCCAGGTTGGCTCTCTATAACCTGTAATTTGGAGATATTTCTAAATTGCAGATGGGTGCTGGATTTGATTAGTGAGATAGGATTCCCTCACGGTTTGCTGCCAAGTATTTTATGTATTTGCTGGAGATTTACTGAGAGGAACATAAATCATATTTGAGCCATGTTCCTGTTAATGGCACCATGTGGTGATTTTCAGAGAGTAAATGCGATTCTAGAATAAGCCACTTCCTCTTAATGCTTGCAATATTAATACTAACAATTTTTGCATGAAATCCTGGGTACTTAAGTTGTATCAGGAAATATGTCAAGTGGTCTCTCAATTGCAATTATTTTTGCAGTCTGTGCTCTACTCCATGCATCTCATACAGTCATGACGGGATTTTCATGGCATCTTCAGCCATGACTGCATTCAATAACAGCTGGCACCTATTTTAATATCACAATAATTAGTCATATATGTCATACTGTAATGTTGTAAAGTTAAAGTAATACAGATTCAGATCTATATATACATACCTACTGCATAACCTTCAGGGACAACCCATCCCTAAATATTATCCTTATGGAAATATTCCTCCAGATTAAGGCACCAAGCATATTGCTGTGGTATGCAACTATTAGGTTTATGATGATTCCCTCTGCAGAGCATGCCACCTGACAGCTGAGAGACAGCAATCTCTTCTGCTTGTAGAAATATTCATCTTCTGTGTCACATGGGGTTTTGATTGGCATGTGCATACAGTCTTTTGACCCAAGGACATGAAGAGGTTTGTTGGCAATATAAGACTGTTCTGTTGCAGTTCGATATTCCTGAAATGTCTTAAGAAGCTTTATGAAGTCCCACACCTTGTGGCATATGACTGCCAGTAAACTTTCTAATATGCAGAAATGGTAGTTAATGATACCACATATACTGAGCCTGTGGACATAGTTAACCTGTTGGCCGACAGTTTCTGTGAAAACTTCACTCCCCTGTCCCTGCCACACATACCACATGACATCCCTACTACCTGTCCCCTACCTTGTATCTCTAAAGAGCAGGTCATAAATGCCCTCTCTAAGGCCAAAAACACAGCATGTATGAGACCAGATAACATGCCAGGCTGTGTCCTATATGGGCTCCAACATGAATTAGCAACACCATTAGATACTCTTTTCAATCATAGTCTAAGCACCAGCTTCATACCAGCTGAATGGAAAGCAGCCACCATTATTCCCTTGCACAAATGTGGTGCTTCCACTGACCCCAGGAACTATAGACCTATTAGCCTGACTAGCCTTATCTGCAAGGCCATGGAGCGAATCATCATGGACCTCATCAACAAAGATATAGGTAATCTCCAAACACCTGACCCTACTCAGTTTGGATTTGTCAAAGGGAGATCATGCCTTTTAAACCTGGTGGACTTCTTTGAGACAGTTACCAAGGCCCTGCATGAGGAATATTTGTGCATACAGCCTACCTGGACTTAGCCAAGGCATTTGACACTATCCCCCACTCAGGCATTATTGACAAACTCACCCCACTAGGCATCAACTCTTATATCATTAGATGGGGTGCTAACTGAAACACTGATAGAACTCATACAGTCAAAATAGGGGAATCCACCTCCAACAGCAGACCTGTAACAAGTGGTGTTCCACAAGGATCAGTCCTGGGACTTCTACTGTTTGGAATCTATTTCTCCAAAATACAAGCAAAAGCTAAAGGTCTGTGCCTGACAATGTTTGCTGATGACTGCAAACTGGGACCAGTCATAGAATCTCCAAATGATATCAGCATCCTACAAGATGGTCTTACACAAACAAATGATTGGTGCTAAAGTCATGGCCTTAAACTCAATGCAAAAATATGTAGTATCATTCCTTTCAGTAGAAACAATGTTCCTGCTAACTACCACATCAATAGCAACACCTTAAGTACACACTCAGTGATGAGGACATGGGCACACAAGTTGACAGCAATGTTACCTTTGACCACCATGTCTCCATGGTGGTAAGAAGAGCATTCTATATTACATATTTCATAAGTAAGGGCACTGCTTCCAGAAAAAAAGAAGTTATAACCTCCCTGCACTCTTCCCTCATCAGGCCAATAATTGAGTATGATGCCCCTTTTGGTATGGACCTTCCTAAGCACCTGCAGCAACTGGAGAAACTACAAAGGTTCCTCACAAGGAAAATTACAGGTCTTCAACATCTGTCCTATGGTTATCACGTGAAATCACTGTCACTTTATTCTACTTCATACAGACTACTCAGAGGTGATCTTTGCCTTGCATACAAGACAATCTCTGATCCTGCATTATTGGAAATGCTGCATATCTGTAAGTCAAATTATACATGGGTTACTTACTCTAAATACCTCAACCTGACATGTGGCATTAATAAAACCTGCTGGAGGGACAGATTTACCTCCCAGAGGTTACCACACCTTTGGAACAGACTCCCACTTTATGTCAAACAGAGTACCTCATTGGGCCTCTTCAAATGCAATCTGGATGATTGGATGGGTGACCATAAATTCACTCCAAGGGTTCCACGTATGTCCCTCTTGGACAGGGGCAATATGTGCTGTTCATAGAAATAAGGGTAAGAACTTGGATAGGCTGGTAAGAGCTCTTGGACCATTAGCCTAGTAACTTGCTATGATCCTATGATGCTATGCAGCACTTAGCTTTCTGAGACACCCCTACATCTGATGCTAGAATGTCAAAGTGCACAATATATTGAGTGACAGGCAAAAAATAGTTTCAAGTAAGGTAGGGCAACCTTGCAGATTGTGACATGCAGGATGCACATATTCCAAAGTCAGTCTGCTCCAGCTCTTTGTCAAACCTAATTCCTTGGACTGACAGCTGGTGTAACTAAAGCTTATGAGCTTATGCAGTGAGCACTGTGCTTATGACAGTTTTACTACAAGTTCCAATTTAGCACACAGATATACTTTCCACTTTTGTGGACTCATTAATACTCTCAGTTGGAATAATACTTGTTTGGCATCTTGCGCATAGCAAAAATATGTCTGCAATCTAGCCTTTAGAAAGTTTTAAACAATAGCACATCTGAATATGCGTGATAGATGGGATTTAGCTATTCTGGCATTTTTTTAGTCAGAGGACACTCAGTTCCCATCTAAAATAAAGTGATCCAAGTAAGGATGATGTAGTCTAGAATATTTGCAAAAGTAGACACCCTGCTCCAGATAATTATTCCACTAAAAGAACTTTAAAAACTGACCCATCACTCTAAATTAACTTGTTCAGTGTATATCTTGAGCTGGATTCCAAAACAGTGAATTGGACTCAGAAGGGACTTTGCTGTGACGTAATATGCTATGCTGTGCAAATTCCTGAGGTGTAGAACAGGGTGAATGTGCAACCTAGTATGATGTCACACTCAGAGAGAGAGAGAGAGAGAGAGAGAGAGAACATACCAGAGACATTAAGCATTCATATTAACAATGTGGTCCATTGGTTGAGGATCACAGTAGAATATATTTAATCATCCATGTAATTAAAGAAGGTTGGCTTTTGATAACTCTTTCAACACAAAAACATTGGAGGGGACACAGCACCATTTTTAAGGAAGAGTTTACTGATTTATGGTCTGATTTCAAAAGACGTGTGTGGAGATGTGAAAGAAGAGGCCATAGCTATGAAAACAAGATCAAGGTAATTTGGGTCATGGTTGAATGGTTAACTATTAGTACATGGAAATTAGCATTTATTGCATTTTATACATGCAGTGAGCACTAGGCATGACGACTATTGGTAGTGCAGTCCCCCTAAAATAAAGATGTAGAGGATTAATGGAAATTTTACTAAGATACTGAGGTAGTTATGGTTGTTGGTTGTGGACACAGATTGTGTTCTGTAGCTAACTATGAAATGGTACAGTAATTAGTTTTTCTGGCATGACTCAGGTATCTAAGAGTTTACATTTAGGATCCTGAGGAATCTGTCATGGAGCAAACATATATTTTACAAATATAATATGCCTGCATAAACGGCAGTAGATTTGAAGCCAAGGTAGGAGCAAAACTCAAAAACAGAAGGAATGTTTTTTTTTTTTTCTTCACTGAAATGGCATTTCTGTATCTATGCATACATGAATGTGTTCAAGTTGTAGGAGGGGCTCAAGTTGGGCATGTTTTAAGTGCTGACAGTCGGTAGAGCCACCTTAGTATATCTTGAATTAGAAATTTCTAAGTTAGAATATCCAGTAGCAAAATCTGCCTAAATAGGCCTTTAGGCAGAATATGAAAGTCATGTAAAGAGAGGTACAAGCCATCCCTAACAATGTAGGAAAGAATATCAACCATCATTTTGTAAGCTGACATGTACTTGTAGTTACAAAGACATGTATCTGGAAAGTTTCTCCCCATGCCTCTGCTGAAAACTGGCTATGTTTGAAGTCAGATATTCCCAGTAAACAAATGTTAAATAAATGAATAAATAAATAAATAAATACTTAATTCACATAGAATGACAACAGAAACAAAGTCAATTATTAAAGCAAATTATCTTGTTTTTGAATCTTTGAATCTGGATGATAGCAAAATGCCATTCAAGAACTTTGTTTTTGCTGCCTTGATCACATGCGTAGCATGATCAGTCATATTCTTCTGAATATGTATCTGCATGAAACACCTAAGGTTATTCACTACTACATGGGCCACTAGTGGGTCATCATCATACTTGTCAAAATGGCAGTATCTTAGAACTTTCCTTCCTGCCTTGATCCTGGCTCCAGAAAGATAGCATCACCCTATTCGTTTCCATGCTGTTGAAGGTGGTGTCTATATACCTGAAAATAGATTTGCTTATAACTAAAATATTACTGTGGGAGTGCACAGTCTCAGCAGGTATTAAGAACATGAAGTCTGCATCCCTGTTAGCCTTTGAAATATGTATGCTGGCTATAGGTGTGCAAGTTACAGGCTGAGTTTTTTTTTTAGTACTTAGCATGAAATGTAGTTTTTTCATAACAATCTCAGCCTAGTACATTTGAAATGTACTTGTCCAGACATATGCAGCAACTAGAGTGACACCAGAGGTTCCTTTCCAAAAGAATACAAGGTGTAACAAATCTGCCTTACTCAGAGTGCATTAAGGCCCTTTCCCTCTACTTAGTCTCCTATATATTTTGAGGGGTGATCTATGCCTGGCTTACAAGGCATCCACAAACCTAACACTTATTAATCTCCTACATATTTGTAAGTGAAAGAGTTCCAGAAATACAAAATCTAGGGACCTGAATTTTGTCTGTGAGTTAAACAGAACATGCTGGAGAGACAGATATTTGTCGGAGAGACTGCCCCCTCTTCTGGTACAGGCTTCCCATCCATGTCAAGCTGAGTTTAACAGCAACCTAGACCAGTGAATGGAGAATAGGAAATTTACACTGGGCCGGGCACTCATGTTCCTTACAGACATCGGTAGCTTATAAATGCCTGGCCTGTGTATATTGGCTTTGCTTACATTGTGATTTTATGTACATATGCATACATACACACATGGACACAAATGGATAGATAGATACATACATACATACATACATACATACACACCTGCATACATATCTACATACATAAATACATATACACACAAATACAAACATGTAGACATGAAAAAGAAAACATTCTCTAACTGAACATAGTAGTGATTCACTTTTCTACAAAGCCACGTAGAAATGTAACTACATGCATATGATACTGGTGTGCAACATACTGTTGTGAACATTTGTGAATGATAATCGGAGTTCTATGTGGTAAGCATGACGTATCTATGGATGACATATGTTTATGGAAAATATGCATCACTACCCTCAAAAGGTGCTTACAACAAATGTTAGAGTGAAAGTAAGTCATTCTACATTGAATAGTTTTTAAAATTCAGGTCGTATCTTCCATGTAAAAGTGTACCATTACAACACATGGAAGGAACACTACAGTCATGTACATATCCAACATAGACCTAAAACGTCATACAGCCCAGCAGATGTGATATAATAGACACGTGGAAATATCTTGTTATCAGGTAACTGCCCTATGTCCCTAAGTAGACATAATACTTCCATACATGTGCATGTCTCAGAAAACCATAGTCTTGTATGACATATTTACCACTATATTTATCTCTCTCTAAAATTATATGTATCTAATGGGTCTCAATAACATGCAGTGTTTCAGAATCTTATTCTGTGCTAAATGTGTTGCTTGTCAGGGACTGATAGCACACAATGTCCATATTCACAAATACTTGATGAACTGTTTTTGTATGTGCCAAAGTCTGCAAGTCTTGCAGGTCAAGTTAGTTAAACTGGTGTAGAGAAGAAGCCCTGATAGTGACTTATACCTGGGTTCATATATGCAACCCAGGTATGTGTAGGAGCTGTCAGAGAAAGGAGTTATGAGGCTATGCCTGCTCACCTCTGTTTGAGTGGAAAGATAATGGCAATGTAGTACATTGGGGCAGGCAGTCCTTGTGACCTTGGCCTTGGTTTAAACTGGAACCAGGAATGGACTAGGTGAAAGGGAAGGTTATGAGGGGCTATTTTCATGTTAGTTGGATGTGATGACACAGCTAGAGAGAGGGCCAGGTGTACTAGGTCAAAATCACCTTCTATATGATGCCAGCACATAGGGACTGTGCATTATAGCTATGTTTCAATCCATGCTATGTGAATGGAATTGCAAAAAAGTAGTCTTGCAGTAGAAAATGCATATACTATAGGACTTAGCACCATAGTGAGAGATTGTTGGAGTTTGAAAAACCTGGACTTTACAAATGTGTCTAGAAGATCATGAGTAAATAAAATACTGAGCAGTGTTGTCATGTCCGGATACACATATTTATTTTAGTGTTCAGTAGTCTAAATAGTATGAGCACACGTGTGTACAGTACTGAATAGTGTAATATTTAAAGTAATGTGTAACAGCGAATTAGTAGTGGTGCATACATAAGATCTTGTATAAGATCGAGAGTTGAAAACATGGAACACCATATGGTCGACACCATATGGTCAATGTCTTCAAACATGAAACACCCCCCGCTACTTAAATATACCAACTCTGAGACTGCATTACATTGCAGTAAATAGAAATCTCCCCTTACGGAGATTTCCGTTTACATGTTTGATGTTGTGTGCTTTCAATATTCTCGTGTCGACAATCTCAGCTTTGATATTGTCAGCTTTCGATAATATAATATAGACCCAGCACATACATATTAGTAATGAATTGCATTGTACTACATTGTGAAACTGCAGCAATACTCTTACATATTACATGAATGATATCAGAAGCTGCATTACCCATTATCTCATACTACTGTGATTGGCTTAGTCATGATGGTAAACTATAGCTATATAAGTGTGGAACTAGGGTAATAGCATTCAAAGTTGTTGTTATCATATTACCCAAGTACTCCTGAGTACTTATTTCATACTTGTAAAATGTTTATATGACTATATAAAAGTAGTCATGTGCTACACAATGTACAGACAACAGTGGCATGCATAGGTAGCATAAAATATGTCCAACATGCATTATGTTAACCAGACTGTGTAGCAACTGCATGTTCAATGAATACTATAGCATCCGTTTCTGTAGCTGGTTATGACCACATTTCTTATGGTGAGAGAAGGCTTATGTTTGTTAGAAATTGATATTAAAAAAGTGCTGTGTTATCTTGTGGTAGTATTATTGGGTCTATATTATGTTTATATTATGTCACCGAAAAGGCCGTTAATCGAACGGCTTTATAATTGAAAATACCATTAATATATGTGTGTATTTTGAGATTGCGGTACAGTGAAGATCAGAAAATTTGCCCTTTCCTCACTGTAGTGCGATGTCGGAGTTAGTATATTTAATTAGCGGGTGGTATGGGGGGTGCATCCCCACAAAAGCGACTTCTATTAATGACATTTTCGATTATGAAGCTGTTCAATTAACAGTCTTTTCGATACCATAATATAGACCTGTATTATTGATGTACTAGTTATAAAAACATTAGGCCCCTCATTCTCCATGCTACTTTGCTTCCTTACTGCCTATTTAGCTCAATTTGCTTTGGTAGGCAGTTCAAATTAAAGATGTTGCCATTGATCCAGCTGCTTGAATATCTAATAATGGGTATGAAAAAGATATGTTCAATTATAGTTTGCATATTGCCCATGAATCCTTGTCACATATATGCACTATATGTAATCTATTAACCTAATTATATCTTAATGTTTATACTTTATACAGAGTGTAGTTCAATTCCAGTAGTATGGTTAAGTATACTTTATGTGCACTCTAAATGCATTCAGTGTGTCTTCTCCACATTTGAAATGAATATTGCATATAGTCAAAATGTAACCATAAGGCTATTTATCACAGATTTTACTACTGACTTAGTTAAGCATGTTAATGGAAATTGCTTTTGTCTATGGAAGTCCACCCTTTAGTTATGTGCTTTATATATAGTTAATAGTATTTAAACATTATTCTTATAGTAAGTTATAAAATGTGGATAGCATATAAGTTAAAGAAAAAAACTGCCATACTGTTGCAATTTACATGCACCTGGTATAAAAATCACTAAACAGCAACAGTGCACTTTGAAGTATTAAGAAAGGTAATATAACTTTTTTTAATGTGCATTATACATGTGGTGACTGCATTGTGTAAATGAACAGGTATTGAATGAATGAAATGAAGGTATTAATTACTGTTGTATACTATAAAAGCTGGTAATACATAGAGTTTACATACATAAGCAATGTTATAATAACATTAGTTTACATACATAAGCAATGTTATAATAACATTATTATTCTAACTATGTCACAAAACTGACAGTGCATCCCTAAGAGATGAACAGATCAATAAAAAATTGAGTGTGATCTGGGAATCTCACTGTTAAGTAGAATCCTCCAGGTACTTACCTGATTTTCGGTCAGAAGTCATTCGCATTTCTTATTACAACATTGCTTCCCATGAACCAAATTGTAACCTGCAATAATATCACAGATGCTTTGCATACCTCCAGCAGTAATGTACTATCACATCACATAGCAACACCCTAAGTATATGCAATACCCTAAGTGTGTCAAAAACTTATCATATTTATTGCAATACATGTGAAAACATTACAATCCTATAATACTGCATTCACATGCCTTGCCAATAAACAATAATACTAGAAAGCTACAACAAAAAAAAAAAGTCTCCCAATTATTTTATATATTAGAATTTTCATTTATACATGTGGTTGCCAAACTGTTGATATAAAGTTAGCGATTATTGAATACAGTTAATTTACCTGTTTATACCACTATTGGGAGCACACAGATTATCACATATCTCCAGTAAAGTAATAATATAACCTTTTCTACAAGTGTGCAACAGGTGCTCATGGGTGAGAAATTAATATGCTAATTATAACTGTTCAGTTCATAACACAAATAACTACATTTTACCAGCATGGAGAAGCCTTTTATAATAGTATAAGATACTGATTATAACAGCTAGTAGCACTGCTTTGGAATACTATGTAAGCATATCACTGCAGTTTAAATATGTGCACAGTAGTTGCATGTCTAATATGTGTGAGTCAATATCAACTCTCTATTAACATTACACTATTCAATATTGTTCACATAAATGGTCAAACTGCCACATATTAGTAGATATCAGTTGTTTGTGTATTCAGCTTGAACCCTATTGCACTCTATTCTGTCAGGGATATTCAAACCATACCTGTAAATCTCAAACATTTCTGCAATCCTGTTCATCCTTTACTCTAGTACTATATCCTGCATTGTACACATATTCATTTGAAGGACCTGTTTTTTTTTTCTAATCTTGCACACATATTTATTTGAAAGACCTGTTTTTTTTACTAATCTGTTGTGGTTCCAGGGGATATGACCACTTCAGAAAAAGTAAGGCAGTCCTGAGCGCTGCATTCCATAGCTCGAGTATTTGACCCTCCAAGTCAGGTTTTTCAACTAATATGAGTAGTCTAGACAGGGTGCAGGAGAATAGCGAGACAGGGACCAAGATTACTGCTCACAGATTATGGCTTGATACAGTATAAGGAGGATCAACCCCCCATCAGTGTGAGGTAAGCTGTTAAGTATCAGTATCTTCTAAGAAATCTACCCCTTTCCTGGGACAGCATCATCCAAGGGGTAGAAGTCACCAAATGAAATACTTGACATACCAAGATATTGAACTTAAGGGAGTCCAACTATGCCAGGAAGAGTCGATGAGATTCTATAAAATGCTATGCTAATGAATCTCTTTACCTATTACGAACATAGCTTGATGTTCATAGGTTCATAGGTTGGTACTAGGCTATCGGCCCTAGGGCCTATACAAGCCTAGCCATAACAATTCCCTGGCTATTTCTTCCCACACCATTTACTTCCCTGGACCCCTATCTAGCAGGGTGACTGATGTGATACCTGGGGTGAATTTCCTATCTCCCATCCAATCATCAAGGTTTCTTTTGAAGAGAGCCAAAGAGGCACTCTGCTTGACATGTATGGGCAGTCTATTCCAGAGTCTGGGGAGTCTCTGGGTCAGGAATCTATCCCTCCAGCATATTTTGTTCATTGTGATGACAAGGTTTAGATCCCTGGAGTGTGTGTCTCTGAAGGATTTGGATTTCTTTAAGTGTAGCATATCCAGCAGCTCTGGGTTTGACATGGCCTTGTATGTTAAGCAGAGATTGCTTCTGAGTAGACGATATGCGACAGAGTATAGGTGGAGTTTTTTTAGATGGTCAGCATAAGGCATCTGCTTTAGGCCTGTGATTCTTTTAGTGAGGTATTTCTGCGGCCCTTCCAGTTGTTACAAATGTCTTGAGAGATACATACCAAACAGGGCGTTGTATTGGTATAATGGGTCTAATGAGGCATGAGTACAGTGGGACAATGAACTCCTTTTTTCTGGATGAAAAACCCTTAGTGATGAGGTGTACCACATAGAAGGATTTCCTGACTGTTGTGGCGATGTGGTTATCGAAGGTGAGACCAATGTCTACCCATGTCCCTAAGTCTGTTATCACACTTTCGGTGTTTAGTGTACTGTCACCTATGTGGTAATTCACGGGTACATGTTTTTTCGCAAAGGGGATAACTATACATTTCTTGGCATTGAGCTTGAGCCCATGGGTCTGGCACCAAGCATCTGTTTCTGTAAGGCCCTTTTGTAGAATATTCACATAATTTGGGGATTCAGTAATGGCTCCCACTTTGCAGTCATTGCGAACTTTGTTAGCCAGAGTCCCTTAGTGTTGGCCTGTACTTCAGAGAAGTAGATGCCAAACAAGAGCAGTCCCAAGACTGAGCCCTGAGGTACACCACTTGTCACTTGTCTGGAGCTGGATTTGGAGTCAGCTACTTTTACAGTGTGGGTTCTGTCAGTAAGCCAGTTAGCAACCCATCATGTGATGTAGGGATTAATGCCCAGCTTAGTAAGTTTATCTATGATTCTAGCATGGAGGATGGTGTCGAAGGCCTTGGTGAGGTCCAGATAAGATGTGTGAACCACCTTACCCTTGTCCAAAGCTCTGGAGACTGATTCGAAGAAGTCAATCAGGTTCAGGAGACAAGATCGGCCCTTCATGAACCCAAACTACGTGGGGTCCAGGGTTTTAAGGTTGCCAGTGTCTTTGTTTATAAGTTCCATGATAATACATTCCATGGTCTTGCAGATCAGACTCATTAGACTGATGCAGCAGTAGATTCTGTGATCCGAGGTGGATCCCCCTTGTGGAGTGGATAACTGTAGCTGTGCACCACTCAGTGGGCACAAAGCTTGAGGTGAGACTATGATTAAACATGACACTTAGGTGAGGTGCCAGTTCATTTTTTAGTTCATGTAGTACACATCCTGGGATGTCGTCTGGTCCCATGGATGCTGTATTCTTAGCTTTGGAGAGTGCATCTTTTACCTGTGTGGCCTTTATTATGGGAATTTGGCAATCTTTCGGTATTCAGATGGGTCCTTTAGGGGGTGGGGGGGAGGTCTGCACTGAATTTATCTGCCAGGATATTGGCAATATCCTTGGGATCAGTATATTTAATGCCATTCTGTTGTAGCTCAGAGCAGATCTGAGCATTGTCATTTAGATTCTTGACATAGCTATAGAATGCCTTGTGGTTGTCTTTGGAATCTTTGGCAATTTTTTTCTCATCACTAGCTTTGGTGGATTTCATGAGGGATCTCAGCTTCTTACTAAGGCTGGTAAGGGAGTTTTTTTCATCCTGGAATTTTCCTCTTTTCTGCAACAGTTTCTTCCTTTTGTTGTAAAGTTTGTTTATGGCAAGGGACCACCAGATTCGCTTCCTTTTTTGGAGGAGAGTGTCTTGGTTCTATTGGGGATGGCACGATTCATGCATGAGTGGATGTGCTCGTGCATTGTCTTAGTGTAGGATTCAGCAGTCGAACTTTCAGTTCCCATCTGCATGGGTGTCATGAAGTTTGCCACTTCTGACTTGAGTAGCATGAAGTTGGCTTTGGAGAGGTTTTTTACAGAGGTTTCCTTACTGGGGGGTGGGGTTTGGATGTGGATGTTAAGCTTGATTAGCTTATGGTCAGACCTGACCAACAAGGGGGTGACCAAAGGTGTGGAGCATTGATTTCCCATGTTGGTAATGACCAGGTCTAGGATATTGGAGCCCCTAGTGGGACTAAGGATTAGTTGATCCAGGGCATTGGAATTTATGAATTCCAAGAACCGTTGGGCAAAGGTGATGGTACACAAGTAGTTTTCCCAGTTAATGGCAGGATAGTTGAAATCACCCAGTATTAGGGTGTTTGGTTGTATCTTAATATTTTTCAGTATGTTTAGAAAGGTGTAGTGAGAATCTTGGAGCATGGTGGGGGATCTGTAGCAAGCTGCAATTTGGATTGCAGTCTTACCTAGTGTTAGTTGCACCTGGAGAATTTCAGATGCATTGTGTTGGGCAACTAGCCTGGTTTTGTGAATATCCTTGGTAAATATGAACACTCCTCCACCTTTAGTGCTTTGGTCCTAGTTTGGTGGCCATAAAGTGTGCTAAGAGTTGTAACCTGGTATTGCAGGAGTGCTCTCTGGAGCCTTGAACCAGGTCTCAGTTACTGCACAGATATCGATGTTCTCCATTTTTAGGAGTGCCTCGAGAGAGTTCATTTTGAGGTTTAGACTTCTAGCATTGAGTAGCATTACCTTCAGATTTTGCATGCTTGTACCTGTTATGGTGGTGGTTTTGTCCTTTGAACTTTGCCTAAAAATACACTATAGGGGTGGCAAGAGCCTTAGCCAGTAACCTGAATCCCAGGGGCAACAGGGGCAGACCATCTCTGGCAAAGCATCGTGGTCTGTCAATCATGTCGTCCCAGGCAGACAGATACTGGATTCCCTTTGAATGACACGAGAAGCTTAGCCAATTGTTGAAGTCAATCATTTTGTCCTTATACTGTGGTATAATTTTGGGTGAAGGCAGGATGCTACTCAGGGCTAGGGACATACCTGCCTGGGGCCACATGATCCGAGAGCACTTCCATGTCTCAGGTACATCTCAAGTCATTCACTCCAACATGGACAATGACAGAGTCATATTTGTACTTGTTGTGGAGTGACTTGAGTGCATGCATTATGTGGCAGATTCTGGCACCCGACAGGCAGCTGACTGTAATTTTCTCCTTGTTCAGCATGGTGAGTGGGAAATCAGTGTGCCTGAATATAGTGTCACGTATGACTAAAGTGCTGGGTATGTTGTCTTGCCTTAGGGGCTGTTGTTGGGTGGCACACTGGTGTTGTGAGCTATGTGACACTTTGGTTGTGATTGGTATTTGTTTGCGTTTCAGTTTCGGAGGTCCTTGTTGCTTGGGCAGGTCAATGTTAAGGACCTCCACATATGTGGGTTTAGTGTTGCTATGTGTGGATGTTGGTGGTGTGGGTTTAGAAGGGCTATGTGTTACTTGAGGTACTACTGAGTTTACATGAAGTTCTCTGGTACAGCTCCTCCGTATGTCTGATCTGGTACTTCAGGCAAGCAGCCTGCCATCAGTACTAGTTATGATGTACAGGTGGAGCTTACAGCCATGAGACTGTCCAGTGCAGGAGCTTCACCTGTCAAACACACTGGTGGGTGCATCCATTGTGGCCAGCATGTATTTCATGCCTGCATTTTGACTGTTCAGAATATGGGAAAGGCATGCATGGCCACTAGCCCATCTGGGAATTAAGCCTATTTTTAACAAACAGGACACAATATGCCACCCACATAAGAGCTCAAGGGATTTCTTGCACTGCACACAACTTCACATGAACAAGGTTGCTGGCTTGCTATCTCTCTGTCTCCTGAAATCTGCAGTATAGCTCTACCTATGTGTAGAACTCACTACTGCAGGCTTCCCATCTAGTAAGGTGAAACTGACACTTTTCTGAAACTTCCTCTTTAGTTTAAAGAGATTCTCCATTAAGTCAGCCTTGTACATTGGTGAACCTTGCAAAAGTACAGCATTGAATTACTTCGTAGTGATCCTGAATGTCCACTTACAGTTGGATAGAACGCTCTAGCAGTCCCCATTATCACACCCTAAGAACTAGCTTCTGAACACAGGCATGGAGTATTTTTTTAGCAAGGTGTGCTGTTCCATACCTGAGTCCTTTTGAAACTGAAGTAGCGAAAATTATAAAGGAGATAAATTAATTGGTGGTAGGAACTTCACAAAAGATATAGAGCAAATTACATTACAAAATTGATTTTTTTGGGAACAATACCTGTAGAATATTATTTAGGAGGACGAGTAGGCTTTAAGGGAAGGCAGAAAGTGAGTAATGTATGTAATGGCAGAGCGAATGATAATTGTTAAAAAGAAGGAAGACATATATGTAATGCATAATGTGTGAAAAAATGCTAATATAGCTTCTTTTCTTTTCTATTAATAAATGTCTGCCTTTGTCTTTATGTGATAATTCAGTAGGGGAGTTTAAAAAATAACTTTAAAGACCTTTTAAGACATTTTGATTAAATATGTGCTTTGCAGAAATAAAAATGAAAACATGCCTAATTTTTGTAAGTATTTATCCTTTGCTGATGAGATTAGTTTCACTAGGCCAGTGGCCTCTTTTCGTGTTAAACCCAATGCGGTATTTATACTACTAAATTTGGCCAGGACATCGGAGAACTTCCTGTACTCCTTTTAATAGGTGCTATGGGATATTTTACATCCACTTGAGCTACCATCATCTCAAGCAGATGGGACCTAGGTTTATTGTCTAATCCAAAGGATGACACACTCAAGATTGCAGTACCCTTTTATACTGCACTATCAGCAAATGATCTACCTGATATGAGAATAGAGCCCACAGCTTTCTGCACCAAAGGTGAGTGTGTTACATGTTGGATAAATGATACTTGTATTCCTTATTGGTGTAGATCTACTGCAGTGCTGACTCAAACTCTTACAATCTAGCCCTATATACATATCCAAAGTCAAAAAATGAGTTCACCGTTTCTGAACAGTCAGATTTGAATATTATTAAAACACTAGATGATAAATTTACAATAAAGTGTTTACAGATAAAATATTCTAAATATGTGTCACATTTCCTTGCATATACATTGTGCATAAATGCGGTAAAACGCATGCAGTTTTCTTATTTTGAACAAATGGTTCTGGTATATAGTTATATAAAACCAGTAGTGCTTAGTTATATGTAAGTGTTGCTTTTTTACTACCAACATAAGACAAAATTATCACATATTTTGCATCTGCTTTTTTTTCAGAAGCTAAACAACATAGCATGGATTTATTCTGTTTTAGCTTATTTTTCTGTTAAATGCAATGCACAGTTGCAAAATTAAAATCAGCAGAAACCATGGAACAACTGATCTATGTACTTACTTATTTTATTTCTATAGATATACGTCCATTAATCACTGGCCTGTTTGCAGAAGCATCACTGGAACGCCATCCCATCCACTTAAGTGACTCCGTGCCTAATTTTACCTCTAGGAGTTATACGCTCTCAAATCTCTCTTTACATCTCTGTTGCACTCACAAGCTTGTGATTAAGCAAGCTACCAAAAGGAGAAGAAATATTCAGAGTTGACATTCATTTCAAATTTTAGCTGATTCCCACATCTAATCTAAAAAGTCCTGTCGACACAGTACTTCAGACATTATCACCATGCTACAAACAGAAAGACTTTGGGGAAATGTGTCATTTTTGACTATACAACACAAGGCAACACAATTACAATGATTTAATTCCAGAGATGGCTTCATCTAGTAATGTCATGTTCTTGAATTAATATGTAATATATTGAAAATATGAAAAAAATGCAGTTTTGGATTAGCATGAGAAACAGATAGACACTTCTCTGAAAGTAACTTAAAATAGATGAGCTTTGTGTAAAGAGACGGGCATCCAGTACTATTCCAAAATAGAGTGAGCATTCTATAATTCATTCACGCCTGTTATATGGATGGTGTATGGCAAATTGATCTCTGTCGCTGTCTACAAACACAGTATATTCTTGCTTGAAGAAAACACACCATTTTAGTATACTACAGTATTCCTTCGCAGATGCACAACTCTAAGTGTTCAGCTTAATAAAACTACTTCTTTTTTCAAGTTAATGGAACATAATTGTTATCCTGTGAGATAGCATCTCATACAATCATGCTGGTTTTATTTTTTTTCTATATTCATTAGTTTAATTTGGCTGGTATTTTGAATTACCTTATGTTTCAAAAAACAACTGTTTCAGAACTGTATCAACTCTTGGAATTGGATTCTAGACAGACAAAAAGAAAAAAAATGCATTGTAGGTTATTTAACTTGGCTACAGCAAAGAATAACAGAATTGCTATGTCTTAGGTTAACTGCATTCGTATAAGCAAAAAGTGATGCGATATTGTAATTAGTATACCAACAAAAATACAGCCTATATTACAAGTATACTTAAAAATGCTTTAATATATATGATAAACGTCCTTGATCTGATATTTATGTTATTTGAGAAAAGTACATTTTATGTTTGAATTTTCTTATTCACCATTAGTGATGCCACAGCAACATGAATTGTTTTATTAAAAGTTTTCTTAAAATCTTACTTTAAAACCATTTAATATTTTCTGCATTTTTATTTCTTTTGGTAAGTTATTCTAAGATGCTGGACCTATTGTTGAGATTGTCAGTACCAAAATGTGTAAGTCTTCATAGTTTTCACATAAATAATATGAGACAATGGAAATCAAGGATATGCTCTGCCTCAAACTGATGAGTCTGAATAATAATCAGGATAGCAGTAGCTAGACTCGAATCTTTATAATAAGTCTATGAACTTTAGTTAATTCACAATGGGAGACTTTGGTTCTGCTAGTAGTATAAATATTGATATTTTCAATTCTGCACATTTTCTTAAGTACATATTTGTACTAGAGTGTGCAATTAATAATTGTAGGTAATATTCATGTCTATGGGTGTGATTTACAAATTCCTGTCCCATGTGCAAGCCCCTTACACCAAGGTTGTGCAAGGCATAATGGTCAACACTAAGGATCACTATACTTGAACTCATTCTGCTACTTCAAACACAACTACACTAAGTGTACACAATACATAATTATGTGTATGAAGCAATTACAGGTATATGATTTTTGAACACCTCTTCTTTTGGCAGATATTCTTGAAAAGTACACCAAAATATTATATAATAAAGACTGCTTGCTAAGTCTGCCACAATAGTTCACAAAACAATTCAGATGCTTGATTCAGCATAGAATTTACAGCTGCATATTCTACATTAAACTTGTACAGTCATTTCACACAGCTCCCTACCCACGCTTAGCTGAGAACAAATTATTGTATAACATCTTCTACCTTTGAGAAATTAGAAAAACTTTCCTGTCTGATGTATTCAAGTGTTAGTGATCAAAATATGAGCCCCCTAACAGCAGTGTCAGTCTGGAGTCAATGACAGACTCTCTGTGTTTTCTACTAAAAATAAAGGTCAAAGTGGTATTACTCATGTTTAGTCTGAGAGGTGATTGTGTTGCTAGTCATACTATGCCTCTTTAAAAATCAAAATAGTTATTAAGAAGCTGGGCACTTTCATTGACAAACTATCCATGAGAGTAAATTTGCAAATTAATAGAAAATTGTCTGCATGATATAATAAAAATTGCAAGAAATACCCAGAGACAGATTGAGTAAAGCTCTGGAAGCTATTTATGGACATCACAGCATCCCAAAAGAAGACTTCAACACACCTGCTGCAAACTCGATTTCAGGAGGCATGCTAAAGCAGTCTGTGTATTGAGCTATAAAGCACAGGATAATTACAGATTCTGCACATGCCCATTTGATTCCAAAACACATTGTGCACACACAACACAACTTAAATGTGACAATGTGCCATGCCAGCTCTGTTTCTGAAATCCTCAGTGCATGCTTTTTGAACCTCAAAGAATAAATGGTAATTCTACAGATTTTGCTAAATTTCATAGTGAGTTAATAAGAAAAACTCAACCTGCAGTTATTGAACTGCAAAAGGCTGCAGTGATCCAAGCCATAAATGAGGCTGTGGTTGTGCACCCAAGAAGGCAGATAGCTAGAGTCAGAGCAAGGTTCCAACTAAACCATTTGTCAGACCAGCAAATAATTAACAGGTATAATGGCTAGACAGACAACTTGTACAGGGTGTCTGCAACATGTGTGAAATCTCATCCCCCATACAACCAACCGTGTCTCAGCCTGGGTTTACTTGCATCTGGGACATTACAGAGATACATGCAGGATGCTCTGGGAATGTCACAGACAATTGCCAGCTGTATCTTGGCAAAATTCCTGGAAGCAATGTGCAGCAATGTGGATGACTACATACATTTTCCATCCACCTTAATGGCAGAGAGCTATAATACACAATTTTTACAGCATCATAAACTTTTCCCATATATGCAGTGCACCCAATGGCTAGACAACTGGCTCACAGATAGGACTCAGGAAGTTAAAATAGGGGAGTCCACCTATACAAAGACGCCAGTCACAAGTTGAGTCCCTCAGGCATCAATCCTTGGACCACTCCTTTTTGGCATTTACTTCTCTGAAGTCAAGGCCAGTGTCAGTGGTCTCTGGCTGACTACATTTGCAGATGATTGCAAATTAGGAGCTGTCATTGAATCCCACACTGACACAAATGTTCTCCAGGAGGGGCTGACACAAACAAACAATTGATGTCAGAGCCATAGACTAAAACTAAATGCCAAGAAATGTGTAATAGTATCCTTTGGGAAGTCACCCACCCCTGGTAACTATCATATTGACAACACATCCCTTAGATTTTACACAGTAGTCAGGGACTTAGGGACACACATAGATAATAATCTAGCTTTTGACCATCACGTGTCTACAGTAGTGAGGAAATAATTCTGTGTTACACAACTTATAAACAAAGGTATGGCATCTAAGTCCAAGGAAGTCATTGTTCCACTGTATTTGGCATTCATTGGACCTATCACTGAGTTCAATACTCCCTTTGGTATATACCTAACTAGGCATATCAAACAACTGGAATATCCACAGTGGCTCCTTACTAAAAAAATACAAGGTACAAGTAAAATGTCCTACACAGACCTCCTCAAGGCCCTATCCCTGTATTCGTTATCCTATAGGCTTTTGAGGGGAGATCTATGACTGGCATACAGGGCATTGTCAGACCCACTCTGATGGACCTACTGCATATCCACAGAACAAACAGCACCTGAATTACCCATTCTAAAGAATTAAACCTTGCCTGTGATATAAATAGGATTTGCTGGAGAGATAGGTATATATTCCAGAGATTACCTGTCTATGGAACAGGCTCCCCAGCCATGTGAAGCAGACCTCATCCCTAACCCAATTGAAGTGTGTCTTGCACAATTGGATGGAGAACAGGAATTTCATCCCTGGTTTGGCATCTATGTCTCTAATGGATACAGGCAACTTGTAAATGGTTCATCTCCCAGGCCCCTGCATGTAAATGTTTAATATCCCAAATCTCTGCTTACACTTATCAAGAGTATGAGAAATTGTCAGAGATTTGGGATGCATGGCTATGCTTAAAAATACCCCTGTGGTCGTTAGCCTAGTAAAATCTATGAACGTCTGAAGCTATGCAATAGATTGTACACACATACCTATTAAGACACCAGTACAGCCTGAAGCAGACAGATCAATAAACAGAAAGGGTTGGCCATTTATCATCTGCCATGTTGTGTGTGCAGCAGATGGCAGCATAACAGACATCATGGCAACACACCCTGGAAGTGTCCATGATGCTGTCATATGGAGGGAAAGTGGACTGAGGGCTGCATTCTAGCCAGGCAAAATACCTGAGGGAGTGCTACTGGGTAAGTACAGGGACACAGCTAGGATGTGAGGTAAAGAAACCCCTCACAACTATATCCATGCTGACCAAATGTGTTTTTATTCCCAACAACAGGTGAGTGTGGTTATCCACTTGAGCCATGGCTAATGACCCTGTACCATGAACCATCCACCCTGCACAGGAAGCCTACAAAAAAGTACACACTACAACCAGAAACACCATAAAGCTTATGTTTGGTGTTCCAAAAGCTAGGTTCAGATGTCTGGACACATCCAATGGTCCACTGCAGTACACACTTGAGAAGGAAGCACAAATGATAACTGTGTGTGCCATGTTGCACAACATGCTAACTAGATCACATGGCAGACTTCCAGTTGCATATGTGGGTGAACTATCCCCAATAACCCCAGATGTCTGAAGAGGACATCTCAAAGGTATCAGAGGAGGAGGAACAGGAGGATGTAGGTGGCAGAAGACACAGGCATAGGCAATGTAGGGTACGAACATATATGCAGACCCAGGCAATATGATAGCATCTGACCCACAACTTTGAGTCATGACAAGTCATACATATATGAGTACACAGATTTAAGATTGATATTCAGGTCTTGCCCCATTCCAGTGGCATAGATTGCATCTAATAGTAATTACCCACTAAATGTAAACAGTGAGCATCAGACATAATACTATAATCATAATATAAAATACTACAAACAAATACGAATCTGTCACAACAGGGATCATCAACTCAGGGCACAGTTATCACAGGTTTGCATGCACTCAGATTGTTGTATCACTATAAGAAAAACAATAATGGACACACATCAGTACAACACATTATCACTACAATATAATAACATGAAAAAAGAGAAACAACACAGGACATAATGCAGAATGTTTAATAACCCCAGAAAATATACATCACAGTAAATTAATAATGTAATACATGGAGTCAGCTATGTTTATTAGACTGTTGAACTCAAACTCAGTGTAGGGTGACCACACTGACATCTTGCACCACTCTCTGCTTTGCCTCTACCAGGTACAGAAATACTTGGCCCAGATTGCTCCACAAAGGATGCTGATGGGGAGAAAACACCATGTTGAGATGAAACAGCATGGCTGCCAGTTGAAGGTCTTACTGTGATTGGCAGGACCACAGCAAATGGGCCAGCAGTGAAAGTATGTGCATGTTGGACCATAGACACCGATGCTTAATGGGCAGTGCTGGTTCTGCTGAGCAGTGGCCTGCTTCTCCCATTTGCAATTGGCTAAGCATAGTCGAGGCACACAGACCTCACTTGTTCTACAGCACTGCTGTAGTACTGTAGAGGCCAGGGTTTCCACTTACTGCACCACAGCTAGCATGCTATAATTTTGAGTAACCAGTGTTGCCATTACCTGACCATATCTGTGCTCTTGCCCTTCATGCATCACACTCAGCTGGTATGCTACCTGATCGTTGACATGGGCAAGAGAAAGGACATTGCTGCGACCATTTATCTGTAGCAGTAGGCAGGCACCCTTTGACACCTGGCCATGCACACCATCTGCACACCTACATGTACTGCAATGCCCAGTTTCAAGGTGTTGTAGGGAACTGACAATGTCGTCAGCAGGCTCATCGTGAGTCTGTGGTTCAATGGCCTCATTCGGGTCAAAATCCAGTGTCCCATCATTCTCAGAATGGCCAGAGAAGTTTCCCTCCACATCAGAGGCTACAGCTACATCCACATGATTGTCAGCACCTTGGCTAGACTGTATTACTACTTCACAGTCCTGTATGCCGGGGGTCATTCTACCATAATGAGCCACATCAGATCCTGCATCATGATCACTGGAGGGGTTAATGGAAGATACAGATATTTGATGTGCTAAAAGAAGAGACAGATGATACAGGTCAGGACAATGTGCTTACATCACATGCTGGACAGCATCAAAGACATGTGTCATATATATCTCACTGCAGTGTTACAAATAATAATGACTTTACATGACATTTTCTGTATGTAAGTTTCATGGAATCTACATAACATGGAATATACAATTAGGTTATATATCCAACATGCATGACATATTTGAGAAATACAAACAGAAATACAAACAAAATACAAACCTGAGAACTCTTGGGAATATGATTCTGTTAAAGATGGATGAACTTCAACTATTTAATGAAAAGAAATAGCATTATCAATCACATCATTTCCACCATTAACTGTCTGAACATGGTTAAATGTAAAGAGGGTCTGGCCTATGAATGGGAAGAAGGCCACAGTATCAATGGAGGACAACAACTGGAGTAACAGCAATGACATTTATGAAGGATAGTTAGCATACCACTAACAGACTCCTGCTTTGAGTGTTTGTGGGTTGTACTGTGGATCCTGCAGTGGGAATGTAACGATAAAGAGAACACAGTCATATATTAAGCCAAAACAATACTGACAGCATCACATATACATATCTGGCTACTTATGTGACAGACATTGCACCTGTAGGCCAGATG
This sequence comes from Protopterus annectens, assembly GCF_019279795.1. NCBI lineage: Eukaryota > Metazoa > Chordata > Ceratodontiformes > Protopteridae > Protopterus > Protopterus annectens. The sequence continues at coordinate 795,976,295 of NC_056729.1, forward strand.
GGCCTGTGCTGAAAAATATTGACATTAATATCATGTATAACATGTGTGCTACATACTGATGCAAGCTATGAACCTGTTGCAATAACATACCGGGTCTGTCTGAACTTGAACCTGCGTAGCTTGTGCCTGCACTAGATACACTTGTAGTGTACAATGTTAGTGAAATAACAATATGACAGTAAACAGCATTGTCAGGAAATGAGGCTGAGGCAATAACGGGTAGTGTTCACAGTATGGAGACACTCACCTGCCATTTTCTGGTGTTGTCCTGAAGTAGATGAACCTGTGAATGTTAATGCAGACAGTGTTACACATGTGGATTGGACTGTTCCTTCTGTACTGCAGTTGTATGATTACATATCATTAAACTCATCATCATCACCATTGTCATCACCCTGTGTGGATCTGTGTGCATGGCTCATATTTGTTGCTGTAAATAAAAAATGACAATACATGAATATGCATGCTACAACAATATGCAGTAGTTTTCTCTATACTCAGCCATGTCAAGGAAACAAAGACATACATGTTCAGCCTGGAATTCCAGCATCTATACCACCCCAGGTATGTGTTTCTCTCCTCTTGCTGTATGCATTGAGGCCAGAATATTTGGATGTCATTGGGGGGGGTCAATGGTGGTCCATCACCAGTAGCATCCCTTGATCTCTTGTATCATCTTAATCTGTTGTCTGCACAGAGGATCATGTCAGAGCAGCATTGTCAACAGGCATCATGGGATCTGTTGTGATCTCCAGCCGCAATTATCATATTGATGAGGTCGTTGCAAATATCATTTCTCCAAACTCTATTGACAGAATGGCCAAGGAGTCTCCATCCATGTTGTCAGAGAGCATTGAGTATGATGTCATTTTCCTGTGGGAAGAAATTGTCATACCTGGGATGGTTGGCCATCTGAAAGACAGTGATATACACATGATCATATTCCTGTGTGAGCCCATTTATGCAGATAATTGTGTGGACTGAGTATGTCAACATAAACAGTATGCATTTCCATGCAATGCAAAGTCTGTAAAACCCTGTCTATGACAAATACTAATGTGACATATAAAAAGCAACAATAATGCCTGCATAGTTGTAAAATAAAGATAACTTACATTGTTGTTAGAGTCTGTGTGTGGCATTAGAAGCCCTCCTAACACATGTATGTTGAATGGAAGAAGAATGAGAAAAAGCCTTATGGCACAGGAGTCTGCATGCGTGTTACATGAAAATACTACATAACTTATGGAAGACACCGGAAGAGCTCAGGATCTATAGGCAGGCCACTGACAGTATGGAGCCTTTCTGAGCCAGAAATTATAACATTTTTGTTAAGAAACATCAGTGAAGAAATATCCATAACAGCAACAGAACATATTATTAACATTTTGGCCAAGAAACATGAATGAAGAAATATTTGTAACGTCAAAACAACATAGTACATACAGATAGTGTTGGAATCTATAGGTTTTCTCCAGTTACAGCACAGAGTTTAGGAAATTACCAGAAACAAATGTAGGTGATTCATAAATCTGTCTGTATGTACTGTTCACATTTGCAATGTAAATCTGTCTAATACAACTGCATATGAGAATGAAATCAATGAATGAAAATAGCAACACCTGTATGCATAAATTAACTTACAGAACGTTTTGTTACAGCACACTTGTTAAAAATAAATACATGAATAAGCTTATTAACTTTAAACAGAGTTAATAATTACCCAAACAGAAATGCTACAACTTGCCAGTGTACCTCTCGCTCTAAATCACTGAAAATAAGTGCTCCTAATGTGCAGCCATCTTTAAATACCATTTACACCATGCATAATTCATGAGGTTTATTAAAATTCAAGGGTTTGGAAACCTATTTGCACAGCTCAGCATAAATGGGCTACATGTGGTTTAGCACCCAGGTGTGCTGCATAAATACCCGATAGCTATCAATAAATTATGCCATGTGTGGCAGGTGCCAGTTATCTTCCAGTGATCTGATGACATGACATCAGTATCACTTTCAAATATCAATTTTGATACATTTACAGATCAGTCCATTGCTACCTGCAAACTGAGTAGGATCTGTTTCAGAGTTTGCATTTAACAGACAATTTCCATTGGATGATCAAGATGACTACTTTGAGGAAGCTGAGATGTTTCCATACATCTAGCTGGACCAAGGAGGAGATCACCCAGATGATGACCATGTATGCTGGAGTGAAGCATTAGATGAGAGAAAGGCCATGGAACTTCACAGTGATAGACATCTGGAACTGGATTGCAATTTAGCACCCAAGAAGTGTAGGAATCTACTGCACTGGAGTACAGGTTTGCCACCATTATGATGAGCTTCAGAGTGACATAAAAGAGCTTCATTGGTGGGTCAGCAAGGTGCGGAGACAGCTCATGGAACCCTACAGGAAGTGTGACTGTACTATGTATACCTGAGCATTCTTATACAATTTATAGATACAGCTCTATCCCATATACATCAAATAGATGTATATGGGATTATTGATAGCTATCGGGTATTTATGCAGCACACCTGGGTGCTAAACCACATGTAGCCTCAAGACATAAGACATGCAACACATAGTTCTCAAAGTCAGTGTGCTAAACAGTCACAGCTCTTAAGGCCAAACACAATGCCAGACACACTTGTTATAGGTGACTCCATAGTCAGACACACTGATGTCCCACTCACCAGACTGAACAAGGAAAAGATCACAGTAAGCTGCCTGTCAGGCGCTAGAATCCGCCACATAACACAAGCACTCAGGTCACTCCACAGCAAGTACAAGTATGACTCAGTCATTGTCCATGCCGGTGTGAACGACCTGAGATGTACCTCCCTGGACTACATGAAAAGAGACATAAAGGAGTTCTCAGATTATGTAGCCCAGGCCGGTATGACCCTGACCCTGAGCAGCATCCTACCCTCACCAAGAATGATGCCACAATACAGAGACAAAATGATCAGCTTTAATAATTGGCTTAATTACTGGTGTCATTCTAAGGGGATCCAATGTCTGTCTGCCTGGGATGACATGCTTGACAAGCCACGCTGCTTCGCAAGGGACGGCTTGCACCTGTCACCCCTGGGCTTCCGGATATTGGCAAAGGCTCTTGCCACCCCCATAGTGCCTTTTTTAGGCAAGGCTCAAATGATAAACCTACCGCCCTAGAAAATAAAAATGGCGAAAAACTAAGGGTAATACTGCTCAATGCCAGAAGTCTAAACCTCAAGATGCACGCCCTTGAAGCCCTCCTCAGTATGGAGAACATCGATGTCTGTGCTGTGACTGAAACCTGGTTCAAGGCTCCTGAGAGCACCCCAGCACTATCAGGTTATACCTCATATCATGCGTTCCGACCCCAAAATCCGGACCGAACCACAAAAGGAGGGGGAGTATCCATATTCATAAAGGATACCCACACCTCCAGGTTAGTGGCAACGCACGAAGCATCGGAGACCATCCAGGTGCAATTAACCATAGGTAAAACTGCCCTACAGTTTGTGGCATGCTACAGACCACCTTCTCAAACTCAGGAAACCCACACAGCCTTCCTGAAGACACTGGAGAGTATGAATGTCTCTCCAAACACCATCATATTGGGTGACTTCAACTACCCAAACATAGACTGGGAACATTACTCAAGCCCCAACACCCTAGCCCAAAGGTTCCTGGAGTTCATAAACTCAAATGCTATGGAACAACTAGTCACCATTCCCACAACAGGAGAAAATATACTAGACCTGATCATCACAAACATGGGGACAAAATGCTCCACACCGGAAGTATATCCCTCATTGGTGAGATCAGACCATAAAGTAATCTCACTGGAGATCCACATCCCGCCCCCACCCCCAGCAAAAAGACCACAGTGAAGAACTTCTCAAAAGCAAACTTCACACTTCTTAAGACTGGAGTGGTATCCTTCAAGGCCCCCGAGCCAGTGGAAACCGCAAGCCACGCTGCTGAAACCCTTACAAATGCCTTCTACGAGCACCTCCAGGAATGTATGGATCAAGCAATCCCTAATAAAATCAAGACCCTTTCCACCAAAGGCAGACGCTGGTCTGGTGGACCCCAGCCATAAACAAACTCTACAATAAGAGGAGAAAGCTACTACATGAGAGTAAAATCCCTAAAAGGGAAGGCATCTCTGATCAATACTAGCAAATAACTACGATCACTCAAAATCATCCAAGGCCAACTTTGAGAGAAAAATCACTAAAGACACAAAAGACAATCATAAGGCCTTCTTTAGCTAGGTTAGAAACCTGGGTGGAAACTCCCAGATATGCTCAAAATTAGTCCAAATTGATACAAAAAAAATCACTGAACCCACAGACATTGCCAACATACTGGCAGACAGGTTCAGTGCAAATTTCTCCTCCCTCCCTCCAAAAGGAGAAATAGCTATCCCACCAGAGTCTAGCCTGCCAAACACCTCAGATGCCCAGGTGAGAGCTGCTCTCACTAAAGCAAAAACACAGCATCAATGGGACCGGACGGTGTCCCCGGCTGTGTGCTACACGAACTCAATGAGGAACTAAACCCACACATAAGGCTGCTGTTTAATCTTAGCCTTACTACAGGATAATGCACCCAAAGAATGGCGACGGCAACTATGGTCCCACTCCACAAAGGCGGTGCTTCTACGGACCCTGGAAATTACTGCCCCATAAGCTTGACGAGCCTTGTCTGCAAAGCTATGGAGAGGATCATAATGGAACTCATAAATAAAGACATTGGGGACCTACAGACACCGGATCCTACCCAATTTGGCTTTGTCAAGGGCAGATCCTGCCTCTTGAACTTGGTCAACTTTTTCGAAACAGTCACTAAGGCCATTGAGGAGGGTAAGGCAGTTCACACAGCCTACCTTGACCTAGCAAAAGCGTTGACACAATACCCCACTCGGGCATCATAGAAAAGCTCACCAGCTTAGATGTAAACCCATATGTCACAAGATGGGTTGCAAACTGGCTCAAGGACAGAACACACAGGGTTAGAGTTGCTGGTGCCATGTCAGTCTCTAAGCCGGTCACGAGCGGTGTCCCACAGGGCTCAGTCCTGGGCCCCCTCTTGTTCTGCATTTATTTTTCTGAAGTGCAGGCAAACATAAGGGGATTGTGGCTGACAAAATTTGCAGATGACTGCAAACTGGGCACCATAATTGACACTACATCAGACACAGACATCCTCCAGAGAGGTCTCATAGAAATGGATAACTGGTGCCAGAGCCATGGCCTTAAGCTAAATGCCAAAAATGTATAGTCATACCCTTTGGGAAAAACAAGGTAACCCTAATTACCACATAGGTGGTAATCCATTAAACACGGAAGAAGTTATCAGGGACCTGGGGACCCAAGTTGACAGTAACCTCTCTTTTGACACTCACATTGCCAAAGTGGTTAGGAAGACCTTCTACATTGCCCACCTGATCATGAAGGGATTCACATCCTGATCAGGAGAGGTCATTGTACCCCTGTACTCTTCACTTATCAGACCAATGATTGAGTACAACGCCCCATTCGAATGTACCTTACCCGACACCTGCAGCAGTTGGAAAGACCCCAAAAGTTCCTCACCAAAAGGATAAAGGGGCTCAAACATATGTCATACGATGCCCGACTGAAGAAACTCCAGCTCTATTCAGTCGCATACCATCTGCTCAGAGGTGATCTGTGCCTGACATACAAGGCCATGTCCAACCCGGAATTAATGGACATGCTCCACCTCAAAAATCCAAATCCACCAGAGCCACGAGAGCAAGAGACTTAAACCTCAACACGGATATAAATAGGACGTGCTGGAGGGACAGATTCATCACCCAGAGACTCCCTACACTATGGAACAGAATCCCAGTCCATGTGAGGCAGAGCCCCTCACTGACTCTGTTCAAGAGAAATTTTGACGAGTGGATGGGAGATCGTAGGTTTACCCCGGGAATCATCTCTGTGTCACTGCTGGACAAAGGCACAGCAAACTAATGGGTATAGTATTCTCATCCTAAGGGGTGGTGAAAGCCACACACACTCTGGCTAGGCTTATAAATGCCCTAGGGCAGATAGCCTAGTATGGACCTATGAACCTATGAACCTATGAAGATGTTTTTTAGAATGTTAAATAGCTATTGTGAGAATTGGCTCATGGGGATAATTAAGGTCTATATTAGAACACTGAAGTTTCAAAACTTCAAATGTTCTAATATCGACCCGTATTAAGCGAACACTGAAAATATCGATGCTACAGAAAAGCAAATTTTTTCCTAGGGAAAGAATTTGGTTTTCCGTTTTTGTTGCTTCGGTATTTTCAGCATTGTGGTGGAAAGTTACAGGTTGGGTTCAGTTAAGTGTGCGATTGAACGCAGGTTAGGTATGTGTGTGATTGTGTGGATGTGAGGGTTAGGGCGAGTTAGGTGAGTTAGGGTTAGGGTGCGGGTGAGGTGAGTGTGCGATAGTGACGGACCTTAGGGTTAGGGTTTGGGTTAAGGTAAGTGGATAGTTAGTGGTGTATGTATAGTTTAGTGTAGGGTTAGGTGTAAGATTTTATTTGTATGTGTGTGGATTGCTGTTTGTTTGGTGTGCTTGTGTTGTGTGTAGTGTTTTGGCACAACAAATTTTTTTCCTGGGAAAAAAAATTGCTGTTCTGTATGTTCGATGTTTTCAACTTTAGTTGAATAGGGTTCAATATTAGAACATTCGAAGTTTTGAAACTTCGGTGTTCTAATATAGATCCGATAATAAGATGGATGTGGTAACTAGTGCCTTATAAGTGTGGATTCAATTCCCATGCCACTGATTTATTTAATAATTTTAATAATAAATATAATTATGAACTTTGTAGATGTCCATATGTTTAACAACATATAACAACATCATTTCACACAGCCACTGTCTTTGTGCATCACTGATGCCTATAGCACTTAGGCCTCTGATGACTGGCCATGTTGTAGTTGTCCATTATAGTATCACAGTATTACCTACTGTAACATTATATGTTTGAATAAAAACTTGTACATAACTTTTTTTAATTCATTCCTCCTAGTAAAGTAATAATTCTTAATACTGTTACATTTATTTAAGCCAAAAAGAATGCCCCTCCATCTGTTTACACATATGTTATCATTTATGTCTGTAGTTTATTTCTTTAGAATAATGATCCAATAAGTATTTGAAGTTTCTATATTCATCCGTTATCCACAGGAATTTGAATAAACACCAGCAGGTCCTTTTTCTTAAGAAGAAACACCTGCTGTCACTTAACTTGTCCTGTAAGGAAATTAAGCAACATTCCTAAATTTTGGTGTGCTGTGGGTTGCAGTCCACATAGGGGAAGCATATCTGAAATTGTTATTTTGGTTGACTTCACACATAATGCTTATATAGAGACGCACATTCCACTTTTGACATTAATGCTTATTTTGCGCATGGTTGCAAATAACAGGGTTAGTCAGTGAATGCCTGTGAATATGCCTGTAACCTGTAATGCTCTGTTAACAGCAGCTCCTTAACTTCAGGGTTAGTAAAGACTGATAGACTGTTATATGTCTGTCAAATGTTTTTGCGGTGTGGTTTTATATTTTAAATGTGCTATCAAGTTCTGTTGTATCATTAATTATTACATTCAGTTCAATAACAACATCATCCTTATTTTTTGAGAGAGTGGGATGGACTGAGTTACTGTTAAAATGCAGAACAGGGAAGATGTGTGTATTTGCTTACTGATGTGCATTTTGACAAAGAGCATCTTAGTACTCAGGCATATGTTATTGTGTCCCTCGTATACAACAACTTTTATGGTTCTACCAATAGAATCTATATGATACATGACACTGTCCCATTGTCTGCATGCTTTCCATTACTGTTAATGTTTCTGACTACAGTGCTGACATGAATTAATTAACTATTACCTACACGGCCAGCACATGCTCATTTGAAATCCTAAGCCAGGATACATATTAATAGATCACCCCCCATCCAGGTGATGTCATAACCTAAGTCTTTTCACTGCATTCACAACACCTACTTTCACTCAAGATGCATTACCTAGACAGGTAGTTATGAAGGTTTGGGCTGGATATACATTGGAGTTGCAGGTTTGAATCTCATATCCGCCAATCTGTGTTCAAAGTTATGAAAATCTTAAAAAATGTGCACCATTGTTATTTACTGACTATCTCATTCATAGTTGCTCTTTTCTTTTTTCAGGCGATGAAGACAGGGCAAGGAATCATGTTTTGTGCATTGAGGGGTTGTACAAGCTTAAGGAACAGCATAGGGATAGAGGTATGTTGATTACTTTTTTCTGTTTTGTTACATTAAATGCATCTGATCCTTGTTACAGGCCTGAATTATTAGCATTTCCATATGTATTGCTAAGAATGCATGAATACCCATCATGCATCACTAAGGTAAGTGAAATAATCACAATGATGAAATATCATGTAGCAGTAAGCCTTTTTTCAGCACACGTTTTTCAATTGTACAGTATTCCACAGCCTAAAAGACAGTTGAGTTTGCTTATCTGTCACATATTTTGAGGTTGAAATTTAGTATGCATGTTTTAATGCATTTATTTGTGCTTGTCATTATGTTTTGGTACAGTTGTATGTATGGCTGTGTTTTGCAGTGACTGATATGTCATGCATAGCCTACCTATTCAAAAACTGAATTGGTGCCTGCTGTTTCAGTGTTTGTACTGTCATTTGCAAACTGTGCAGTGCCCTTTAGCTCAGCATTGCTATTGTATCTGTCTACATTGCCTTTTCTAACAGTTGTGTAGGTAGATTTTTCTTTGAAACATTTCATGACTAGCAAGCTGTTCAGCACAACTTTGATATTGTATCTGCTTGCAACACCTTGGGTGTAGCCTAGGTTTGCTAACACTTGTGCAAATAGACATCTCTTTGGAACAATTCATAATCAGCAAGCATCATCAGGATGTTTGCATGTTGCAGGCTACTGATAGGCAGGGAATGCATACAGTTGTACCCATACAATACTGCTAGAACAACATATATTAGATTATCATGTGTCACAGGCTGTGGTTATTGAACATATGATATATTTGTTACTGTTGAATTCATTGCATTGATGTCTGTTCAGCAAATTATTATGCTTCCTGGCTCAGATGTTGTTATATGGCTTGCCTAGTTTCTACGCTATTGTCATATCACTTTCTAATCATTTTAACAATGACCATTGGTGGCTGGTCATATAAATCATTATATGCCAAATATTACATGCCAGTCAGTACCATTTCTAGATTTCTACATTCATAGATTTTTACTACGCTAATGGGTGCATCTTTCCATAATGGACATGTGTCAGTCCCTGCGTTAATTTACAAATCGCTGTACATTGGTCTATATTGTGATTACATTGTGTAATATAGAAAATTACCTACACATGGATTTTAAGCCTGTTCTTAGGAGGTGCAGTCTGTGGGATATATACCAGCCTGTTTGAGTCACAGACAAAATTGTGGTTCTAGCACCTTGTATTTATGGTACTGTTTGACTTATGAATATGCATAAGATTCAGAACTGGGATGTTTTTGTATATCTTGTAATCCAAGCATAATGTCATCCTCAGAAATATATATAAGACTGAGTAGAGCAAAACTTACTTCAGGCCCTTTGCGTAAGGCATGTTTGTTATGCCTTGTATTCTTTCTTTATTGAAACTATCAGGTAGTTTTAGTTTCTGCATATGCCAGGTGAGCATACTGAAGGGATCATTGTACTCTGTGCTTGCTGTGATAAGGACAGTCTACAGTGTGATATGATCTCTTTGGACCTAGGTGCCATGCCCTTACGTATAAGTTGTGTAACACAAAAGGATTTCCTCACCACTGTGGCCACATGGTGATCAAAGTTAAGGCTCCTGCCAACATGTGTGCACAGATTCATGACCACAGGTTTGACAGTTGAGGTCATATTATCAACATGTTAATTATCTATGATGGTTGACTTTATAAAGGCTACAGTTATGAAATTCTTACTATTGATTTTAAGAGTGTGCCTTTGCCACCATTTGTTAGTCATAGAAAGACCTTCTTGAATAATGCTTGAGTCTGCATTGGAGACAATGATAACCCCCAGCTTGTAATCATCTGAAAAGTTAGTCAGCCATAAACCTTCACTGTTTGCTTCCAATTCGGAGAAACAGATGGAAAAGGCAGTGGCTCCTTTAGTGAGCCATAGTGGACTCTGCTAGTGACTGAGCTCTTGCTGGATGTGGCCTCAACTATTTTGAGCTTTTGGGTCTTATCAGTAAGCCCTTTGTCTATCAAGTGGGAGATGTAAGAATTTATAGCTAATGTAATGGGCTTGTCTATAATGTCTGAATTGGGTAATATATCAAAATGCATGGACAGGTCAAGGTAAGGTGTGTGCACAGTCCTGGCCACATCCATTACTTTTCTGCCACTCTCAATGAAGTCCACTACATTTAATAGGCATGACCTTCCTTTAACAAAGCTGAAATGTGATAGGGCTAATGTGTATGTTACCTATATCCTCATTTACCATGTCCATGATGAATCTTTACATGGGGTTAAATATGAGTCAAGTCAGTACTGTGGGCATGTATTTTCCCTGATAACTGTTTTGAAATCCTTTGTTCGTTCCCATACGCTGGAACAAAGTACCTATCTATATCAAACAAAGCTCCTCATTAGCACTCTTCAAGAAAAATCTTGATGATTGGATAGGAGATAGGAAATTCACCCAAGGGATCACTTCTATGGCTCTGCTTGACAGGGGCACAGGAAAATAATTTTCTTGGGTGGCAAAAGCCAGGTTACCATTTGGCTAGGCTTATATAGGCCCTAGGGCCAATAGCCTAGTACCTACCTATGAACCTATGAGAATTGCTGTAGCCATCTTCCCTTATTTGTGCACAAAACCTGACTGTAGGCTACAGCTGAAAAGTGATTTAAGTGGATCAGAGAGATCATGCTTCATGCTCCTATTATTATTGGGGCCCGCTGATGCAGTGTATTTTTGCTTGAAATGTGCATTGCAGAGCTGTTCCCCAGTGATGATTGTGTGGAATGTGGTAAACAGTATTCCCTTCTGGATATCAGGTGATGATTGCAGGGGTACTATACAGATGATCCTCACATTAATATCCACACAGAGACATAACCGCTCAGGGACCACATGCAAGGGAATAGTGATGTGCTTCCATAAACTCACAGGGTCAGTTGTCTGTGGCAGCCTGCATTATTACATACTGCAAATCACCACCATACTCTTATATTGACATTTCCAAGATCTGTTGTCATTATGTTCATGTGGCACGAGGCAGTGTTGGGTATGCTTCCATTCAAATGTCAGGATATATTGCATGTGCTTGATTTTCATATGCTTACCATGCTTCATGCTGGCCAGTATTCAAATGTTCAGTTGACGTCCTGATTTCCAGTGCTAAGCTGTGTTATGCAAGCAGCATGAGCCATTCACTAGCAGTAATTCTGTTGATTATAATTGTGCTAACTGCTAATGTTTGTACAATTTAAAATTGAAATGTGTTTTAAATAAGAAATTTTTGTGTATGCTACTACACTTTCAGTGTCATATTTGTATTTGCATAACTCACCAGTGGATGGTATGTTGATTAAGTATGTTATATTACAGATATGCACATGATTTTCATATTAAGTTCTGCTATGCTCTTCATGGGAATGTTATGCATGATAGACATTTGATTTTCATTCCTGTTGTGTTTTGCAATTTATTTTGACAGCGAATGGGACCCGTGGACGTTCTCCTATCAGACTACAAAGATGAGCACGTGCCAGGCCACTGTCCTCAGATGATGATACTGATGATGACGATGATGATAATGATGATCAGGAAGCTGGACCCACATCTGCCAAACCATCATGCATGCTGCACCCCAGAGGAGATGACATCAGGACAGTTAGAGAGATTATTACTGGAAGGAGATCCAGAAGGTTGTGACGAGTGCATTCTGAACACAGATGATGGACATGATGAGATCATTCTTCCAGGATATGGCACGGGCTATACATGACTCATTCAGGAAGACAGCCCAGGAGATCATTCATGAGGCTCATCTCCATCAGCTTGGTCCCTCTGGTCTGTATGTGTTGTTCTGTGTACTCTAATTGTGTTATGCTGTCAACATGCTGATTGCCATGTGATTGACTGGGCTGTCTATGCAGCATTGTGCATGCATAGCATGCGGCTGATGTGTTATGTGTTATCGTCATATGACGATGTCCCTCTGGTCTGTATGTGTTGTTCTGTGTACTCTAATTGTGTTATGCTGTCAACATGCTGATTGCCATGTGATTGACTGGGCTGTCTATGCAGCATTGTGCATGCATAGCATGCGGCTGATGTGTTATGTGTTATCGTCATATGACATTTAATTATGTTTCAATGCATGCATGACACACATTAGCACGTTATGCTTTCTGCCCACATTCAGCTGTCCATGCATTGTAGTAAATCTGCAGCTAGTTCTGCAAAACTTAGCCTATAAACATGTGTTTTACTGAGGGCAAATCACAGACAACAGATGTTGCCCATAGTCCAGCCCCACCACTGCAGTATGGTTTTGAAATGTGTATTGACATTTCATGCATTTGTAACAGAAGGACATGTCATTTCCCATGTGTCTTGCATGACAGTTGTCATCATGCCTCACTGGCATGATGTGGTGTTGTATGCCATTTATTGCAAATGCTGATAGCACATAGGGTAATATACAGGTGCTTTAATACCTTTGGGCAGTCCTACATATCTGACTGCATCAGACACTAATATAGTATTAATGTATACACATTGTTACAGATAATTTGCTCTGTAGCAGTACATTATAGCGTGTTTGCTGTATCTTACATTTTCATGTCCATTACTTATTCACATATGTTCATGTGTTCCACAAATAGTTGCAAGCATTAACTGATTGTACATGTCTGTACACAAAGTCTGATCCACTGTGACATGCAATTGTACCTTTGTACCTTTGACATGTAAGCATTCACTGACTTACATCTGATCTGCTGTAATGATGCTTAAAGGGTGTCCTCTGCTCAGCAATGAGCATGGTGCGTGACATTCACCTGACTTGTTTATTCAGCATTTGCATGACAGTATAGGTGTATATGATGGAAATTCTTACCTTGCTTACATATGCATGCTGATGTTACATGATTGCACATTAATATGTTTATGTGATTTATACATGGCCATTTCTGTGGACATCAGAAATCATTCATGCCAATATGACATACATTTGCCATTTGCTTAAATGTATTGTGGTTTGGCATCTATAGCACCCTGTGTGCTGCACACATGCATTTGTGGTGTGTCAACTCACCTTTTCCTACTTTTCCCTGCTGTGGAAAAAGGTTGGCCACCTTCCTTACACCTTCATATTTCAGTATTATATTTTAAAGATGTTTTCCTTTGTTGCAATTGTTGACTATTGACATATATTACATTGCTGACATGGTGAACATGAAACAAATACATGACCATTTTACATATGCATTACATTAGCACACAAGTCACTGGCTACTGCTTGCAATACATCCTTGTTCTTGTTATACTTGTGTGTTAACCATTGTACATTGTTGAAATCCATATGTACAACCTAATATATTTTAAGCTGTACTATTCTATTTTTGTAAATATTCATACATGTCATTGGTGTGTCTGGGTGTATTGACCTTGATTTCATGTATGATTTTTTTAGGCCACTGACAGCCATACATATATGCCTACACCTATGTTTTTCCTTGACATGGCATATGTGTGTGATATAAATGCATTTCATTACACATTTGTTTAAGTTGTGTATACCTACTAGTGTATTTAGCAGCCATTTTGTAGCTTTTATGCAATACTTCTCTTTGGCACTGTGCTTGGTTGTTTGCTTTTCACATGCATCATTGTAGGTTCAGTTCTATCCTCTGCTGAATTTATCTAGCATTGTTAGTCCTGCATTTTCTCATATGTACTGTTGCTTGGCTTACACTTGCACTATCAGACTACTTGGATATATGCTTATTTATCCAATTTGTACTGTAATTGTTATTTATTACCCTCCAACACACATCTACCATTGGTCATACACATCCAGGTATGACTTTCACACAGTTTGCAACATGTTGTACCATGACAGTGCATAAGTAGATATGTTATTTTGCATTTCACAATGGCTGATGTGCATCCCCACCTTGTTTGTCAACTTCCTATTGCCCGTGTTGTACAGTGTGCCATCTGTGTAACTTACCTGTCCTTATGTCCTTAATGTTTTTTTCAAACCTGTGTCTGTCATGTGCTGTGATACTTCTTCTATGGATCTACCTGCTGTGATGGCCTTCTCCTCCTCTTTCCCTAGCTTTACCTTTCCTTCTAGTCTTAAAAACGGGGCCCATTCTCACCAAAAAATAAAATTGCCCATGCCCCTCTGACTATCCCTCACATTTTCTCTTCCAACGTACCTGTGTCCCTCTTCTTCACTCATACCCCACATCTTCTTTTCTTTCTTTTGATTACTTTGGGTGTGTGCATAACTTGTGTTTCCCACACAAGTCCTTAACCTATTGTTTGCTAATGTTAGCTGTAGAAATGTGGCTATGATTGCCCTTCACCATTATTAATTTTTTAATTAGCAATTTTAAGTATTTCATTTGAACCTGTAAGTGCAAGCAAGCATAATTTATTACTACTTGACTTATGGATTTATCCATAGTTATTTCTGGGCGTACTGCACAGATTTATGAAGATATGTATTATAAAGGGCATGGAGCTTTAAAGAAAGTATAACTTGTTAGTAAATGAATTATGGCAGTATCCATAGTTCTGTGTAACATTTCTGAACAAATTTCAAAAAATAAGTATATGGATTCAATGCAGCTTAGATTGCAATTGTTGGCATTTTCTTTTTCCACTTTTTTAAATAAAAAAGTCAAATTACGTAGTTGTCTGTAACCTTACTGGGAAGATTCAGTTATAGATATGTACATAAGAGTATCAGGAAGCTTGAACTGTGACAACATTTTCAGAAAATTGCAATCAAAAATGTAAAACATGGACACATCAGTTAATGATAAGTACTGTGCACTGACTACCATATATCCTGAATCATTGCTGGATTCATATGTAAATGAGCTACTTGATTCTGTACGGAGCTATGAAAATAAGCCACAAAAGACTAAAGTAGCGAAAATGTGTAGAGACCGTAGAGATTTTCGGCTTGGTAGCATTTTTGTTTGGCCGAGAGATAATACATCTAGAGCAGACAATGTGAAATCTGTATCTGCTGTACGAGAAGTGTTGACTGTTACTACGGCAACCACAAATCCACCAGAAGTGATAGGAGAATGGAGAGGTAAGAGATCGTTAATGGATGACGTCAGTATGCCTGAGGTTAAAGACAACGATAATCTGCATACGTCCTCTACTGTTGTTGAGGGACCTGTGGTACGTAAGAAAGTTATAGTGACTACAGCAATAGTACATCAAGGAACGGAGGGTCCTAGTAAATTGCGAAATGATGATCTGTTGGATTCTGGTAGTACAATCCCTTTAGGTCAGCTTCCTTTGCAGTTCCCACTGCTGATAAGAGAACAGAACTTAAAGGAGCTGAAAGAAAGAGGAAGGAGTCGCAGCAGAGGGAACAACAAATGCAAATGGGAAGGTACTGTACAACAAACCAATACAATAAAGAAAGCCTTTTTGAAAACCAGAAAACAGGCTTAGTTTATAAATTTTCCAGGGTTGAATTAACTTATATAGAAATTAATGTCTTACAGAAAGGTCTTTCTTTTGTACCTACTGAATATACTGACTTTACTGAGGCTATTTTTGACATTAAAATGTTCGCCAGAAATTTGATGCTTAAATTAATGTATTGTAAGCCTAGTGATGGAAATAATTGTGTTAATGAACATGACAGCAGTAATTTTAGGAGACCGAGCACATATGTTCCTAAAGTTAATAGCTTGATTACAGCGTTTGAGAAATTATGTATACAGGATATATATGATTTAAAATTCAAACAACAGAAGTACCAACATAACTGAAACCGTTTTAATTTGAATAGGATGGAAAAAGAAGCCTTAAGAGGTCTTGAGATGAATGATAGTATTATTATTAGACCTGCAGACAAGGGAGGGCCTTTGGTGGTATTGGATCGTAGTTGGTACATAGAAAGAATGTGTATTATGTTAGCTGATACTTTGTTCTATGAAAAAATTACACTGTCACAAACTAAACTGATTATATATGATGTTGATATTTTATTGAAATGTCTTTTAGACATGGAATTGATAGATGAAGCATTGTTTTCCTATTTCTTTATAAGTAAGCCCACTGTACCGCAAATACAAGGACTCCCAAAAATTCATAAAGATTGTTTAAATCTGCCCCTTAGGCCTACTGTTTCAGGGAGGAACTGGAGTACTGAAACAATTTATATTTTTGTAGAAAAACATCAGAGGCCAGTTCTTGATAGAATATGTCATGTACTTAAAGATACTGAACATTTCCTTAGAGATTTGTACCATTTTATTGAGGAATGTGGGTCAGTGAATGGTATGTTTGTCACTATGGATGTGGTATCTCTTTTCACTGTTATACCCAATTCTGAAGGGATTATAAGAGTACAGAAATTTCTCAGTGAGTATTCAGTTTATGATTCAAGTAAAATTACCTTGATAGTAAGGTTGTTAGAAATTGTTTTGAATCATAATATATTTGTGTTTGAACAGCAATACTTTAGACAATGCAATGGCGTGGCTATGGGCACATCTTGTGCCAATAGCTATGCCAATGCTGTATTGGTAGATTGGGAAATGCATCATGTGTTACAAGGACCATACAACAATTATGTTTTATTTTACAGGAGATTTGTGGATGATATTTTCATCCTGTGGGGGGGGGGGTACCCCTGAATTATTTGCTGAGTTTATTGAATATCTGAATGGCTCCACACTCTTCCTGAGGTTTACTTATGAATGCTCTAGAAATGTAATCCATTTTCTTGATATCACTATTATTAGAGATGAAGCTACAGGGATTTACACCAGACTATATAGGAAAGAGTGTTATGTTAAACATTTATTACACAGAAATAGTGCACATCCCCCACATGTCTTTAAAAATGTGGTCCATAACCAAGCTTATAGGGCCTCACGTCTGAATGTTAGAGATATTGATTTTACTTCTCACTTGGAAATAGTTGTGAGAAATTTACATGTGAGGGGATATGAGAATGATATGGTTCTATCTAATGTTAGGGATATTTCACAAAAGAGGAATACGTTTGTTCAGCCATACTATTTAGCTAAAAGAGGAATCTAGAAAGCTTTAAGTGTTCCAAGGAAACTGATGTTAAATTGAGGGTCCCTATGTGCTATACAGCAGATTTTCGAGACATTATGAATATAGTCAACAAACACTGGAGTATCCTTATTACTGACTCTGAATTATTGCCATATTTAGACATTACACCAAGATTTATGTTCAGAAATAGCAAGTCATTGAGATGGAAGTTATGTTATACAAAATCTGCAGCTACTAATAGAGAAAGAATTGGTATGTGGCCATGTAGTAGATGCAAGTACTGTCAGTACTTAGACACTAGTGGAAGGTTTTTTCATCCTGACCAAATGAAAGAATACACCTTTAATGTATCTGCCACTTGTAATAGTGAGCACATAGTGTATCTTGCATACTGTATTGTGTGCAAAAACATTTACATAGGCAAAACTGATAGATTGTTCAAACAACGAATCAGAGAGCATATTTATAATATTTTTAAGCAGAATAAAACTAATGCTCTAGCTAAGCATGTGCTTAATACTAATTCCACACACAGTTTTAAGTTTATAGCTATTGGGAGAATAGTGGAGGATGTAAGGTTAGGAGATATACATTTAAGAACTGAGGAATTGGAGGCAAAATGGATTGTCAGGATGAGGGGAGATGCAGGCTGTGGGCTTAATGAATGTGTTCCCCTTAGACCAAAACTCAAGTCCAGATTTGTAAAGCGTTAATTGATGAATCTATATAAATTGTTTTTTATATATTTTTCATATATTTTCAGCTGTTTTTATGCTGTGTTTTTTATTGTATGTATTTCTTTAATTGTGTTATTAGTTTCAATAAGTCTTGGTCATGTGATTTTATTAGTGTATTTAAAGGGTATGTTTTCATTTTGCTGTTTTTACACCTGAAGAAGCGATAAGTGTAAGCGCTTGTGTTTGTGCACAGTTAAGTTCTTGTTTTTATACCAGCCTTGGATGTGTCCGTGTTTTACATTTTTGATTGCTATTTGCCTTAAAGACGCATTCATTGGAATAGTGTTGGACTTGCTCTTGGTTTTACTATTTTCATAAAATTGTTAATGTACAATGTGCTTTGATAATGATTTCTCATTACTTATGGATTACTTGTCGGTATGTTTAGTGTGCCGTTGTTACTCAGATACTTTCCTGTGGGTCAAGGTATTCTCAGTTCATTGTGATACATTTAAATATTCCATCATTATCCACAACTTTAGTGCTAATATTGCCATAATTCATCAAAATCCACAAGCTTTCTGGAATCTGGTCCCCAGTCAACCTAGAGTATTCATTGCGTAACACCTTAAACCTCCTGTAGTGGAGGCTCTGTAAATACCCATAATGACATAACATTAAAAGCCATGGCCATTCAGAAGCTATGCAGCTGAATCACTGATATGTCCTTAAGAGGTCATTTGCATATATCTCACGGGACTCCACTATAGGAGGTTTACAGTATTACACAATGAAGATTGTAACTTGGTTGTGTCTTTCTTGCTTGTAGGTGTGTGACTTTTTTCCCTTTAGTTTGAATGTTATTTGAGATTTTATACAGGCACTTTAATGTTTACTGACATCAGAATTAGTTTTAAGCCTGGTGTTTTTCAATATAGCTATACAATCCATTTTTGTTTTATTCATAAGCTCAGAAAAAAAGTTCAAAGCATGGAATAAGTATAGCTGAAGAGTTTTGCCTTTGTTGGCTGACTATGCTCATGAAGCCTTAACAAGTAAAAAGACACGGGGAATTTAATAACGCCTACACAGGCTTTTTTTTCCATGTAAGCATAGTGGCACACTGTTTACATGAAAGTAAGCAGGTGTGAGATCCAGTAAACAGAGCTGGGAGGCGGACACGCACACACCTACACAGAAGTATCCATGGCAAGCAAATCACCTGATAAGTAGGTGAATTGCATGCAAATGAGGAAGGTAGAGCGATCCAGGAAGCAGATATGCAGTCCTGCAGACACCGTGTTGATGTCTGCAGTGTACACGGAAAAATTCCGTGTATAGGATGTAAAAAAAAAAAACAACAGGGGCTGTAAAAGGGCAGGTAGATGGGCAGAAATAGCATAGCAGAGACATATGTACAAAACTATCCACAGTGTGTCCAAAACCATATGGAAAATAATTTAAAACAAATTTAGTTTTTTTTTTTAATAATATGGGTATGTCTGCATGGTATGCTGCAGTGTGCAAACATGCAGTTATGAAAAAAAAAAATAAAAAGTTTAAAAATGAAATTTAGTAGTATGTGACAGTACTGTATTATAGACCCCTGCGTGGAGTATCTACAATGGTGGAATGTGTCTGTTGCTAAGGAGGTAGTACCTGGAACTGTGTTATTTCCAGGTTGTGTGAATGGATCTCTATGCAAATTAGCTGGGGTTACTGAATAGCACAAATGGGTATCCTTGTCCACAGATCCCATCCGTGTTGGCTCAGAACTGTATTGGTGTCCACAGAAGAGGTAGCTGACATCAAAAGGGGTATGTGTCTGAGGACTTGTAAGCTCATTGGAGCTCAGCAGCACCTGTTTGCATGGCATGGCACTGTGCTCAGCAGGGGGGGTGTACACTGACTGCTAAGCTTTGCTTACCTTCGGGGCGCATGTTTCATGGGGTTCGAGTGTGTTTGCATGGTGCACTGTCATGCTGAGCATGACCTTTCATGGAGCATGTATACTGAATGCTAAGCACTGTTTACCTTTGTGGTTTGTTTCTGCAGTACACTGCAGTGCTTACTGGGGAAGGCTGTCCAAAAAAGAAAAATAAAATTGGCCGAGAAAGGTAATGATATCTTAATTACTGATGACCCTTGTTTCACTTAAACTGTGGGCATTAATAGTCCTTAATAACGTACTTGACAAGTGGAATGCATCACAGATAGCCAATCCCAAATGCTGCAACTATAGCAGAGTACTATAAAGGTTGCATTCAGTTTACAATCTGATTTCGCCCCCCATACTCTGCATTAGTGGAGTACAGACTTGGGACTTTTAACTGAAGAAATGCTAGAGGCTGCTTCAGGTCTGCTACGTCTGTATGTGCTAGATGCTGAGGTCAGTGCTGCTGCTGTTGATGCTGACCATAGGCCTAGACAGAGAAGGAGAAGAGTATTCAGGCCCAGGGGAACCTTCCAGGGGCTACATGAGCTGGAGATTGCAGAGTGCTACAGGGAGGACAGGGGCATACTACAAGAACTCAATGAGCTCTGCTGACCCCAACTGAAACCCAGAGCTAACAGAGGGGAACCCATCCCAGTGGAAACAAAGGTATGTGCAGTTCTTAGGATACTAGCTACAGGTACTTTCCAAAAACTGACTAGGGACATGATGGAGGTCTCACAGGCATCAGCATTGAGGGTACTCCACCAGTTCCTGGATGCCATGCTACCACATGTCAGTGAGCACATTTATTTCCCCTCACCCCTGAGGTGAGGTCCAGCAGTATCTAATGCTTCTACCATGTAGCACATTATCTTGAGGTACTGGGTGCCATAGATTGCACTCATGTACACATCAAAGCACCACCTGGTGAGGAGGGTAGAGTCTACATCAACCGCAAGAGGTATCACTCCATCAACTGCCAGGTCATATTCAATGTCCAGAGCATTATCATGAATATGTGTGCTGGCAGCCCTGGCAGTTATCATGACTCCCATATCTGTTATGCATTGCAGCTGTATCAGATGTTTGCTAGGGGGGACATCCCATATGATCATTTACTGGGGGATGCTGGCTATGCACCCACCCACTGAAGAATACAATAATGAGGCACACACACAAACTAGGAACATCATAGAGTATGTGTTTGGGCTGCTGAAGTCACAGTTCTGGTGCCTCAGTATATCTGGTGGAGCCCTGCAGTACTATCCATCCACTTGTGCACACATGTTCATAGCATGTGCCATGCTACACAATATGATCTTGCGGAAACAGCTGCAGCAGGATCTGCAAAGGGGAGGGATACTCAGCCCCCTACCAGTGTCTAGATCACCACAGCCACACCCACAGGGGGACTTGGAGGAGGACACTCTTGAGGTTGTCCCTGTAGGCAGACGTAGGTGTGCCCAGTATGCCCTGACCTTAGCCAAGGGAAAACACATAGCACATACAGCTACAACCTAGGGCCCTAGAGACTGACACCTTACTCTGACTTACACACATATTAGTAAAAATGATGCCCGCCAGCCCACACAAACTGTACCTAACCATGTATTGGCTGTGTAATGCATGCATCAGACAGAGTCAGCCACAAACTACAGGTCTATCAAATGCTGCATTCACAAGGTACATCACATACCTATTCACCACTTGTAAGGGATACCAGCATATGGTAGAATATGTATGGACCTGCTGCATGTATGCAAGGGAATATAGTGGGCTATTGGGCTACTTGGGAAGCTCTAATAGCCACTTGAGACAACAGGTACTCTATCCAATAGTATGTACTACATAATATGCACTAGGCCACATGGCTGAAAAGTCCACTTCCTTATTCAAGAGAGATGGCAAACAGTGCAGTCGCATGACAGTCGCACAACTGTCTATGACAGCAGAGCATGGGCTTGTTGTACCCAACCCCCAACACATCAGTGTACTCATAGAACTGCTGTAACAGTGCATCTGCAATGATATATTAGCAGACCAGCCAATTCTGTGCCTGTGACATAGAACCTGGCCATGCGTTATATATCTCACATAACACAGGGGTGACACTGTATGTCTGTATGTATGCTGTTGATTGTGTGATGAATGACACATCCCTGTCTGGCTGCCTGTGTGGTTCAGTAGACTAGGGACATTAGCATGTGTGATGGTGTTGATGGTTTGAATCTGGTAGTATCCACATCTTTTGCATGTGAGATGGTTGTATGGTGGTGTCCACACAGACTGTCATACTCCTCAATCTGTTACTGCATGATAGCTGGACAAAGCCAGAGAGAATGGGGGACAAAGGGACAAAACTAGAGACAGACATTCATATTCTCTGATCGGTGGCTAGTATGAAAGCGTGTTTCATCAGTATAGGATATCTGAAGGATATAAAGTCGAACATTCATATGTTTGTCTGTAGTTAGTACTACTCACTGACTGTCTTATGCAATATTTTACTGGAACACCACAAATGTTGAGGAACAGGCCAGACATATGGGGTGAAATGCAGGACATTATGAAAAAAACATGTACAGTGGGAGGCATACTTCTCAACTATACAGATTTTCACAGAATGCCCAGATTTTTGCCTTATATTTTTGGTCCATTTTTCATAAAATTGTGGATTTCTGGCAAATTAATGGCAAATCATTAAAGATTGAAGTTAGAAAATAATTTCAGGCATTTGAGTTTCAGACTTCTTACCATTAAGAAAATCTATGCTAAATCAAAACCAGTTATTCTATCATCTTTATAAGTTTGTAAGTGCAATATTAAAAACTTGTCCTGATTTTTGGTCCTTTGCCCCACTTTTATTAATGGCTTTGTCCAGATTTTTTGCTGTAAGAAGCTGAGAGGTATAGTGAGAGGTATGCAGACTGTCACCCTGTATATGGTGTTACATCATATACCCCAGTCACATATTAATTACAGCACACAGCCGGGGAATGTCATGGACAATGTCAGAGAAGTGCTGTACTATGGAAACAGGTGCAGCTGCCAATGTCTGTAGTCCACAAAATCCTGGGCTGGAGTGCAGGTAGCTCTAGCCTGGAGTCACATTTAAGTACTGACAGTTCCACTGGGCATGTTCCTACACTTTGCTAACTTGAGTGCAATTCTCTTGCCTCTTCCTCACAAAGACCTGCTATGTGGAAATACTTCTGTACATACAGACAGCTACCTCTACATATCTGTCTGACCCTATCCCCCTCCCACATGCATAGTATATCTGTCAGTATGTACCTCTTACACATATAGGATCATAGGATCATAGGAAGTTACTAGGCTATTGACCCTGAGGCTCTTACAAGCCTAGCCAAGAATTTAGCCAATGTTGGAACAAGTCAGCACCCTATGCCACTGTCAAGCAATGACACAGGTGGAATCCCAGGGGTGTATTTTCTGTTACCCATCCAGTTATCCAGGTTGCACTTAAAAAGGTTTAATGAGGTACTCTGCTTTACATGGAAAGGGACTCTATTTCACAAAAGAGGGAGTCTCTGGAACACAAATCTGTCCAATCAACAAGTCCTATTGTGGGTTACTCAATATGCGGATATGCAGCATTCCCATCAGTGTGAGGTCTGAGATTGCTTTGTATGCCATACAGAGGTCACCTCTGAGGAGTATGTAGGAGACTGAGTAGAGGGACAGAGCTTTTAGCCTATCTGTGTAAGGTAGATGTTTGAGGCCCTGGACTCTCCAGGTGAGGAACCTCTTTGGTCTCTCCAGCTGCTGCATGTGCTTTATGAGGTACATGCCGAAAGGGGCATTTTGCACAATAATGGGTCTTATAAGAGAAGAATACAGTGATGTTATGACCACCTTGTCACTGGATGAGATACCCTTACTAATGAGGCGGGCCATGTAGAAAGCGTTCCATACAATGGAGGCAATATGGTGGACAAAAGTCAGTTTGCTCTCAAACGGGATGCCCAAGTTCCTCACTACTGATTGCATGCTTAGTGCCTTATGATCAATGTGATAATGTGTGGGGACATCATTCTGCCCAAAAAGGATGATGATGCATTTTTTGGCATTCAGTCTGTCGCATTGTTTCTGGCACCAGTCATTTGTTTGGGTGAGACCCTCTTGGAGGATGTCCACATCACTAGAGGAATTGATGACAGCAGCCAGCTTGCAGTCATCTGCAAGCTTAGTCAGACATACAGCCATAGACCACTAGATTTGGCCTGCACCTCTGAGAAGTCTATCCCAAACACCAGAGGCTCCAGGACCAATCTGTGGGGTACATTGCTTGTTACGGGTCTACTACTTGAGGTGGCTTCCCCTATTTTGACTAGGTGGGTTCTATCAGTGAGCCAGTTTGCTACCCATCTAGTAACATATGGATTGATGCCTAGTTGAGAGTTTATTTATTATCAAACCCAGTCCGTAAAAGAACAAGTCAAAAACCAAAAAATGCTGTCTGGTAACTATAAAGGCTGTCCTCCTTATAATATAAATCCACTGTAGCCACTCGGAAATAGCTAAAACACTTTATTCCAAACGTACATGAATAGACCAGGATATGTCCAAAGACATCAATAAAACAAAACAGTAACCACCAATGGCTCTTTCATCTCTACACATGAGACTTCATCAGAATCCTTACTTTCAAGTTAAAAACACATTTAAATAATCTATCATGGCCTCCTATTGGTTCATATTTGGCGCTCAATCGTATACAACCATAAGGAATGCTCAAAATGCTTTGAAAATACATATCGTCATCAGTGACGTTACATAAAAAATAAAAATACGTACAATAGCTAAAATAAAATAACTTCCTAATAGCATTCATTTTATGGAAAATGTGCAATTTCTTAGGTAAACTTGCTATTAATAAAATATTTGGGTACAAGGTGTATAATAATAAGGTATAAAACTTGTAACCCATTGTCAAACTGGGTTTTAATCAGATTAGTTAATAATATTATAATATAATGAATACATATATATTGATCAACTGTTATTACTTAAATATAAAGAAATGTAAATTACTTTAATGTTGTATGGGATGGTATTATAAATAGTATGTGTTGTATCAGAAAATAATAATAATAGTAATATCAATGACAAATAGATGTAAATATGCATATAAAATATGATTAACAGTAAAAATTGATAGTAAAAGTTAATATAAAATTGTTATAAAACTATAAATACAATATCCACACTGATTAAAAATGTATTTATTATTGTTGTAAAATATATTTCATAGTTCTTCCTATATATTCCTTTATAGTTACCAGACAGAGTTTATTTATTATACTTGAGTAGGGAATAGTATCGAAGGCCTTGGTCAGGTCAAGGTAGGTGATTTGCAATGTCTACCCCTCGTCTATGGCTTTGGTGACTGTGTCTCAAAGAAGTCGATCAAATTTAACAGGCATGACCTCCCCTTGACAATACCAAACTGTGTGAGATCAAGTGTCTGGAGGTTGCCAATGTCCACGTTAATGAGATCCATGATAATCCGCTCAATGGCCTTACAGATCAGGCTAGTTAGGCTGATGGGTCTATAATTTTCTGGATCAATGGATGCTCCACATTTGTGCAAAGGGATGACAGTAGCTGTCCTCCACTCAGCTGGGAAAAAGCTGGTACTCAGGCTTTAGTTGACTAGGGTGCCTATTGGTGCTGCAAGTTCCTGCCTGAGCTAATGTAAGACGCAGCCTGGAATGTTATCGGGTCCCATGAAGGCTGTATTTTTTTGCCTTTGAGAGGGCAGTGATGACTTCCTCCCTAGAGATAAGGGGAGGGGGGCAGGTACCAGGGATGTCCTGTTTTACTGATGGGGGGGCAGAGGAGTGAAGTTTTCACTGAACCTGTCTGTCATCAGGTTGGCTATATCTGCAGGGTTTGTATATGTTGTGTCCTTGACTACCATTCTGAGCAGATCTGGGTACTTCGCTTGAGATTTTGGACATATGCGTAGAAAGCCTTATGCTTGTCTTTAGTGAATGTGGCCAGTTTGGACTCGAAGTTTGCTTTCGAGGATTTCACTAGTTTTCTTATTTGTTTGTTTAGGCTAAGGAGAGATTGCTTCCAATTAAACACCTGCTCCTTCTTAGTCCTGGACAGCATTTTTTTCCTTTTATTATAGAGTTTATTTCTTGTAGATTTCCACCAGACAGGTTTACTCTTCCTTGAGGAGGATGATTTCATCCTGTCTGGTATTCCTGATACCATACAGCTATATAAATGCTCATACAGTACTTTGGTGTAGGTTTGGACATATGTGCCAGTTCCTGTCAAGGGGGAGAGGGCTGTGAAGCTGTTTATACCTTCCCTCAGAAGGTTGTAATCAACTTTGGAGAAGTTTTGTGTTTGACCCTAACTTGCGGGGGGCAGGGGAGATGGTGACTTCGAAAGTGACTGCTTTGTGGTTGGATCTTAACAGGGGTGATGACACCATAGGGATGCTGCAGTTGTGTTGGTTAATACCAAGTCCAAGATATTTTCACCTCTTGTGTGGGTGTCAAGCAACTGGTCCAAGGCATTTGCATTGATGAAATCATGGAATCTCTGGGCATTTGTGTTTTGACATGAGTATTTCTTCCAGTCTATGGCTAGATAGTTAAAGTCACCCAGGATCAGGGTAAAGGGTTGAATCTTGATAGATTCAAAGAAATCCAGATAGGTGGAGTGGGAATCTTGAGTCAGAGTTGGAGGTCTGTAACTAGCTATGATTTTATTAGGGGTCTTATCAATTGTTAACTGCACCTGGAGTATTTCCTGTGCATCATAATGTTTGACCAGCCTGGAGGTGTGTATCTCTTTTATATGTATTGCAGCTCCATCTCATTTTGTTTTGCTGCCCACAGTTTGGGGTCTGAATGAATGACAGGAAGAGTAACCTGGTATGGCTGCTGTGCTCTCCACAGGTTTGAACCAGGTTTCTGTGACTGCACAAATGTCAGCTTCTTCCAGGGTTAAGAATGCTTGCAATGAGTGCAGTTTCATGTTTAGATTCTTAGGGTTTATTAGCATGACCTTTAATTTACATTTTGATGAAATTTTCGTGTTGGTAGTTTTGACCTCGTGGCATTGCCTAGAGAAGACACTATGAGGGAGGCAAGAGCCTTTGCCATGAGCCCGAAGCCCAAGGGAGACAGATGCAGGACATCTCTGGCAAAGCATCGAGGCTTGTCAATCATGTCATTCCAGGCTGTCAGGTACTGGATCCCCTTGCAATGACACCAGAAGCTAATCCACTTGTTAAAGTCAATCATTTTCTGTTTGTATTGAGGCATCCTTCTGGGTGATGGTAGAATGCTGCTTAAGGCTAGGAACATTGCTGCCTGGGAAACATACTCAACGATCGATCATGTCTCTCTTCATATAGTCCAGGGAGGTCTCAAGTCATTCACTCCAGCATGGACTATGATAGAGTCATAACAGTATCTGTTGACAGACTTAAGTGCATTGGTGATATGGCTGATTCTGGCACCCGACAAACAACTAACTGTGACTTTCTCCTTATCCAGCCTAGTGAAGGGCACATCTGTGTGTCTCACAATGGAGTATCCTATAACTAATATGTTGGGTTTATATTTAGGCCTTAGTAGCTATGAGACACAGGTGTGTGGACTATGTGTGGTGTGTGGTGTGGTGGGCAGTGGAGTTTGCGTGTGTTTATGCCTCGGAGGTCTCTTCTTTTGGTATGCTTTTGTTGAGGACCTCTGCATATGTGGGGTGGTTTGTATAGGTGTGGGTAGTGCTTGAAGTGTGGCGTTTGTGTTGATAACCTTCTTAGTGCTAGATATACTGTTTTGTGGGGGAAAGAGCAATGACACTAGGTGCTTGATGTAATTGCATCTCTCACAAATTGTGTTCCTAGGTGGTAGTAGCAGAGGGTTGTTCATGTACATGAGGCAGTTGCTATACTGTCTCAGGATTCCCATATTGACCAGACTGATAAGAGAAAATGTAGGAAATCGTTCATCCATATTTGTCAGAAACTGAAAGAGCTAAGAGGGTAAAGGGAGGAAGATCTAAGATTAGTACTACTAGATGATAACTCAAGTGCTACTAAGGGAAAACTTGTAGCTAAGCTGGAATACCTCAAAAAGGGTTAAAAAACGTGCAGTGAAGCTTTGGATGCAGCAGACCTGTATCTAGACTATGCTACTCAATTTTAAAGTTAAGAACTCAGTAAGAAAAAAAACTCACAATAAAGCACAGATTAATCACTTATAGTCAAAAGAATAGAACTTGCAGTATGAAAAAATACAGTTAAACAGCAACAAAATGCAGTAAAATGCAAATAAACAGTAATGAATTGTAGTAGATAGCAATAAAATATGGTTAATTAGTAGATTGCTTTGAAACAGTAGCTCACAATCACAACAGTAACAGTCAGCACAAATAAAGTAGTAATTCAGTAGAATACTGTCATCAATTTAGTCGGGCTACCAACACGCAGTAATACATACAGCAAACATAAATGAAGTAGAAAGAGGTACAGTTTTTTTTTTTGTTTTTTTTTTAGTAGAAAGTGAAGAGACAGAAGATAACAAGATAATTCAAGGTTCACAAGCTAAAGGGGGTGGGCCTTACTAAGTTTTCACTATAAACAGTGGAATACTGATATACATATATATATATATATATATATATATATATATATATATATATATATATATATATATATATATATATATATATATATATATATATATATATATATATATATATATATATATATATATATAGGTCCCCTTCACATGGTCGACTTTTCAGAAAGTCGACTTTCATATGGTCGAGACCATATGATCAATTTTCGAAAAACTTATCATGGGGAACCACTATCTCTGTACAGTGCGGAATGGGAAAATTTCCTTCTTCTGCACTGTAGTGCGATCTTGGAGTTGGTATATTTAATTTACGGTGGGTGTGGCGGGCAGAGGCTCCCACGGGGGGTGCAGGGGGACTTGCCCCCTGCTAACAGTTGAAAGGTAAGTGTTTGTTGTGTGTTCTTTGTTTATTTTACATGGTCGGCTTTTCGAAAGTTGATCATTTGGTCTTGGCCATATGACAGTTGACTTTCTGAACAGTCGACCATGTAAATTATATATATATATATATATACATATATATATATATATATATATATATATATATATATATATATATATATGTATATATTACAGTGATACAGAGACTCTCAACATTTATTATTTTATTTATTTTATTTTACATTTGTTGACCGGGATAGTCCGACTCTATGTCCATTTTCAGTGGAGGCCTGGGGAGAAAAGCTTCAGTTACAAAATATAAAGATTTCACAGAAGCTCAGATACATAGTAAAATATCACATAAAGTAAAACATATTTACAAATTAGATTAGAGAAGTCTCCCAACAGGAACTGTCAAGTTACACAGTGTGTCATCTTAAACAAAAATCATCAGGTAACAACAAACAGTTTGAGTAAAAATGCTCAGATTAATATCTAGGTAGAGTAATTAATATGGAGATTCATCCAGGATTTGGGTTTGGTACAGGGACAAAGCCAGTGAATTTTGAAGTACTGTTTTAGGCCTTTTTTGAAGAGGCTAAGGGAGGGTTCATGGGTAAGAGTGATTGTTAGTGAATTCCAAGTTTTTCCAACAAAGTTGTCAAAAAGGGAATCACCAGCTGAGTTATTAGCTTTGTAAGTTTGGACTAGTAGCTTATTGGAGGAGTGCAGTGGTCTTAATTTGCTGTATGGTTGTATAATATTTTTTAGTGAGGGGGTATCTTCAGGTTGGTAGAGAATTGTGTGTGCTACTAAGAGTTGATTGAATTGAATTAAGCTGGGCATTTCTAGCCACCCTATGAGACTGAGGTTTTGACAGTTGTGTGCCCTGTATGTTGAGCCACTGGCGAATCTGCAATTTGGTTGTAGTTGTGTGAGAACTTGCTAAGTTCAGATTTGTTTAGGTTGGATAGTATAGGGGATGCATATATAAGAGTCAAGAGCAGGTGAGAGTGGGCTATTGTGGTCCTAGCTAATGGGGTTAGAAATCGTTTATTTTCTATATAAAGAGCCAAGCTTGTTGTTGATGTTTTTTATAGTTTTGTTGACATATAGATTGAATTTAAGATTATTATCTATTATTACCCCAAAAAGCTTCGTATGAGTGCCTGGAGAGATAGAGGTGCCATTGTTAGATGTTACAGAGAAGGAAAATGGGGTGGATCTATTAGTAGGAGTAAACAGTTTAGTTTTACTGGGGTTAAGTAGTGGACGCTGGTTAGAGAGCTAGTTTTCAATAGTGTTAAATGTGTTCTGGGTTAAAATTTGTAGGTCTGATGGGGTGGAGGCTGAGCAGATCAGGGTGGAATCATCTGTGTATTATATGCAGGTAGCTTCAGGGATGGCAGTACGAAGGTTACTCATGAAGATAGAAAAGAGTAGTGGCCCTAAAATAGAGCCTTGAGGGACTCTGTGTATAAGAGGTAGTTGGACAGATTAGCCTGCCATAATACAGCCTGTTGTCTACCAGTCAGATAAGGTTGAAACCACTGAATTGCATGGTTATCAAGGGAGATGGTTTTTAGGGTATGGATGAGTAGTTCATGGTTGACCATATCAAGGGCCTTTGACAGGTCTAGAAAGAGGGTGAGGATAGCCTATTGTTATTCCTATTATGGTATATGGTATTGGTAAAGGAAAGGAAGGCAGAGGTGGTGCTATGATGTGGCCTAAAGCCATGCTGGGAGTAGGTCAGCAGGTTGTTCCACATGAGATAGTGGATTGGTTGCTTATGTACACACTTCTCCATTATTTTGGCAAGTGGCAAAAGAATGGCAATGGTGCTATAGTTGGATAGGTCTGTTGAACTACCACCTTTATGGAGTAGAATGACATGGGATAGTTTCCAGAGGGAGGGGACAGTGCCATCAGATAAGGTTCTGTTTATTAGAATGGAGATGGGGTATGCTATGGCATCTGCAGTTTTTTTTGTAGGTACTCTGCAGGGAGGAGGCCAGCAGAAAGGGTAGTTGGTTTTAATTTTTTGAATAGGGTTTGGATGAACATGGTAGAGACAGGTTGGAAGTTAAAGATGGGATGTATAGAGGGTATATTAGAGGTAGGTTAGAGTGTGTGGGAGTAAGTTGGTTGGCTAAGAATTGGATTGTTTCAGTGAAAAATGTATTGAAGACACTGGCAATGGTCTCTGAAGATTTGTGGGTGAAGTTTGATGGGGTTGAGATGGTTGTTTGTCTTGGATGAAGGAGTCAGTTTATTTCTGCCAAGAATTTTTGGGAATTGTTTTTGTGTTTATGTAGAACCTTTTGGTAGTGGGGGGTTTTTCTAGCACAATGGATTTATTTGTTTCATTCCTGAGCTGGCGGTATTTTAGTTGGTCAAGAGGGGCTTTAGTTAATCACCAGTTGGTCCAGGCCTTGTTTTTAGCATTGATTTTTAACTTGGTTTCCTTGGTGAGCCATGGTGCAGCATTTGATATAATTTTTATAGTATGTGCAGGAGCATGGGAGTCAAGGATACTAAGGAATTTAGTAGTAAAGTAAGTTATGGCCTCATCTAGTGGTAGCTTTTTTTAGTACTGACCAGTCTAATAACCTTAGCTAATTTTGGAAATTAATAGAGTCAAAGTTTTTATTATTTCTGATGGTTTTGTATAAAGTTTGATGGGGGGTTTCTGCCTTATGCTTTATAATGTAAGTTAGTCAGTGGTCACTAAGATCATGGTGGAGTGTCCCGGCTGTATATTGTTGGGATTGGCTATTGATAAGTATCCAATCTAAGATACTTTCCCTGTTGGTTGATTTACTGATCTGAGTGGAAGAGGTTATTGTTTATGTGAACCCAAACAGATTTATATGGGTGACAGGCAATTTATCTGAGCAGGTGTGCCATTCAGGGTTGAAATCACCAAGAACTATGGTTTCTTGGGAGTGGGTAGTGGATAAGCAATACAGGATATCCTCTATGGTGCTTATATTATCACCTAAAGGAATGTAGACACAGACACTATTTAAACATTTGCTGTGGTTAATCTGCAGTTTGGTAATGAGGATTTCTGCATTATTAAATAGGGGTGGTTGTATGGGGTCCTTATTGACAGAATGTTTTTGTAAAGGACTGCTATCCCACCACCCTTTTTAGTAGTGCAGTCTAATTGGTGCATGTTATAGCCTGGGGCTAATAACTCATTATCAGCAATACTTGGTTTAAGCCAAGTTTCTGTAAGACACATAATATCTGGAAAATGAACTGCTAAGAGGGGATGCAGGTTGGGAATTTTATTGTTAATGCTTCTGATATTTAACTGAAATGTCAGGAATGAACTGGTGACACTATTTAGTGACAGATTATTAATGGAGGCTGTGGCAGATGAGCTAATGTTACTAGGTGCAGGTGGCCAGGGTTGGGATGAATGTCCCTGTCTATTATAAGGCTGTAGTGAGGTATAACTATGTGCTTTAGGATTTTGTTTATAAGTTTTAGATAGTCTTTGTCTCTGGGACTGGGTTTCAAGGCTTTGAGAAGATGATAACTTAGAGGAGGTGAGGGGTTGGGTACATGGGGGATAGTTAAGTGAGCAGTCTTGTGAGAGAAGTCTGGGGTGGCTGTTTGACATTTTGGGTAGTGGAAACCAAGATAATACTGGGTTTCATAGGCAGTAAGGAAATAAAATATAAGTATCAGAGACAGAAATGTAAATACTAGTGTTTGTTTTATTGTAGTCTAGCAAGGGAGCTGGTCATTTTCAGGTCACAATGTACAGTCAGGATAGGGTGAGAAAGGAATGGGAGGCACTGGGTTAGAGAGGAGTGGTGTCTTTGGTGATGAGTGAGACACTAGTTGTAGGAAAAAGAGGGGGAGTGGCTATAATAGTATACGTTTAACAGTACTGGGGGCGGGTGAGAATTGGGGGCAGGATGGGGCACAGAGTGAGCCCAGAAGGCGAACAGAGCAGGGCTAATCAGACCACAAGATGCATACAGCTTCTAAGTACAATGTGTTTTAGTGGATGTAAACTAATTTCCTTACATTTACCAGCTTGTTTACATTAGTGTTTTGTACAAATATTAAAAAATACAGCAGTATATTCTTTTGTAAAAATCAGCATTGTTAGAAGGCTGAAGGTAGGGAGTGGGAAGCTTTATCTATTAGTAGCCACCTAATTTAGCTGTAAGGTAAGCCACTATTTGATAGAGGTTTCCTAAATATATACCAGGAGACACCTCACAGTCCTATAGAATCAGGGTTTGCTTGCAGTGCTAGCAGCTTTAAACAGTCAGTAAAGATATTAACCTTGCTTAATTGTCAGAATTGGGGCAGGACACTTAACTTTTTAATACAATCTTTTCTAATGGTGTCTTCCTAGCGATGCCAGTTTTTGAGGAAGGAGTAGCAGACATGGAGGATAGCACCTGGTAAAGGATATAGAGTTATAGTGCTGGCTTTCAGTAGTTTCAATTATTAATTATTAACAATTGTTAAGGTAGCATCATGAGCAGCCACAGTGGTGCAGCAGTTAGCGTTGCCATCTCACAGCAAGAGGTTCTCCAGTTCGATCCTCGGCTGGGATGCCTTCTGTGCGTATTCTGCATGTACTCCCTGTGGTTGCATGGGGTTTCATCTGTTTCCTCCCTCATCCCAAAGACATGTTGTAGGTGGAGTGGGCACTCTAAATTGGCCCTAGGCATGCATGTGTGTGTGTGTGTGTGTGTGTGTGTGTGTGTGTGTGTGTGTGTGTGTGTGTGTGTGTGTGTGTGTCTGTGTGTGTGTGTGCCTTCTGTGGAAGGTTGGGTGCCGGGCTGGCAACTCAACACCGTAAAGCTCCACTGCCAATTATGAATGGACAGGTGATTTGCTGTGGCAAGCCCTTAACTGGGAAAAGTTGAAAGAAGAAGTTAAGGTAGCACCATATATTTCAGGGTCTATATCACATAGTCAAAGTTTTATAACTTCGAGCACGGAATGTTCAAACCATTCTGTTCAAAGTTACAAAACTTGGACTACTGATAAAAAAATAAAACAAGAAGTAAAAATAAAATCAACTGTTGTAAGCAGGGGGGGCAAGCTGCACTGCACCCCCACAACTTCACTACTTAAATATACCAACTCCAAGATCGCACAACATTGAAATGAATGGAAACCTCCCCTTATGGAGATTTCAATTTAAACGCTCGAACTTGTACAAGTTCAAACTTATGATCTCGACCATATAGGGCTCTAACATGTACAAGTTTGACTAT
Organism: Protopterus annectens; assembly: GCF_019279795.1. NCBI lineage: Eukaryota > Metazoa > Chordata > Ceratodontiformes > Protopteridae > Protopterus > Protopterus annectens. Next base: position 796,010,519 of record NC_056729.1, read on the forward strand.
GTGATAGGAACCCTATATTTCATAGTACGATCAATACATGCACTGGAAATGTTTATAACTTTGGCCTAGGCAATACAGCAGTTCACCATTACTATCTCATTAGCGACAGTCACTTCCTATATAGTACAGCATTTCAGGCTAGATTATATTGAAAATTAATATTAAATTCAGGCGATGGTCTGTGAATAATTCTTATATACTAAGCAGTAAACTCAACCATAACAGTATATTACCTAGAGTTCTTTAACTAGGGTAGCTGTTCCTGCATGTGGCCTAACAATTCAAGGTCTAGATCGTCAATACACTGCTGTAGTTGAACAATTTGAGGAGTTTCAGGGTAACAAACGTTTCCTTTCCCTATATGCTATTCGCATTTATAAGACTATATGCAGGCATAAACAGTAATCTGATTGGTAAAATATGTTGCAGTTATACTTCCTTAAGCAGCTTTAGCAAGAACAACAAATGCATTGCAGTTATGCCTCCTTAAGCAGCTTTACAACATAAATAGCAAGTCAATCTGTGTTATCAGTAGGATTATTTTCATAGAAAAAAGTCAAAAATAGTTTTCATACCAGATGAGTCAATCTTCTGGGTCTAGGAGCACAGGGCGTTTATAAATGGTGCTTTGAGAGGGGGGATAAGTAACTTCTCTTACGTAGTTAGAGGGGGCGGGAATTAGGTAGTCTCTAATCAGACCACAAGATTCATATAGCTTCTAAGTACAATGTAAGAGTTTTAGTGGATGAAACTAATTTCCTTACATTTACCAGCTTGTTTAAATTAGCATTTTGTACAAATATTAAAAAATACAGCAGTATATTCTTTGGAAAAAATCAGCTTTGTTAGAAGGCTGAAGGTAGGGAGTGGGAAGCTTTATCTATTAGCAGCCACCTAGTTTTGCAATAAGGTAAGCCACTGCTTGATAGGGGTTTCCTACATATATACAAGGGACACCTCACAGTGATATAGACCCAGGGTTTGCTTGCAGTGCTAGCAGCTTTAAACAATCAGTAAAGATATTAACCTTGCTTAATTGTCAGTGTTGGGGCGGGACAGTTAACTTTTTAATACAATCTTCTATACTGGTGTCTTCCTAGCGATGCCAGCTTTTCAGGAAGGAGTAGCACACATGGGTTATAGTACCTTGCTTAATTGTCAGTGTTGGGGGCAGGACAGTTAATTTTTTAATACAATCTTCTGTGGTGGTGTTTTCCTAGCGATTCCGGCTTTCCAGGAAGGAGTAGCACACATGGGGGATAGTACCTTGCTTAATTGTCAGTGTTAAGGGTAGAACAGTTAACTTTTTAATGCAATCTTCTGTTGTGGTATCTTCCTAGATATGCCTGCTTTTCAGGAAGTAGTAGCACACATGGGGGATAGTACCAGATGAGGCAACCTTCTGGGTCTAGGAGCACTGGGTCATATACATAACGTACACACACAGCAACATTTATAGAGACATCCCTGCTGTACACATTTATATATATATATATATATATATATATATATATATATATATATATATATATATATATATATATATATATATATATATATATATATATATATATATATATATATGTGTGTGTGTGTGTGTGTGTGTGTGTGTGTGTGTGGAGATGCATGGATTTTCCCAAATACCATTAGATTGCAGAGGTTATCTGCAATCACACATCAAAACAGTTGCCCAAAGGAACAAAACCAAGGCCGCGGCAGTACATAATCCACTCACCCACAGACCCCTGTGCCTGTGGAATTTCACCTTGTAGACAGACACAGGTGAGCAGGTGTTGTACTGTACAATAATTTACTGCATGCCTTGGACAAGCCATATTGTTTCTAGCCACATGTTTGCCTATCTAACTGCAACCAGCCAAATATGGCCATACTGCTAACTATACACACATAGCAGGGATAGTGACAGGTACCCCAGTCCTGGGACACTAGATACAATAACAGTACCTAGCAATACCACTCTGCAGGCTACACATGTTGTCTAACACAAGGCTACTTTGTGTACTCCAGAAGTACTGTGCCAGCAATCTCATATACAACAGATGTAACCCATGCCGCATGTGATAAGTACTCCAAGGTACAGTGTGTAATTGTAGATAGGTACGGGTTCTAACCTCACATCAGCTAACTGCATGTGTGTGTGTAAATATATCCCCATGCAGCACTATGGGCAAGCCCATATGGACTTTCTCTGTGCAATGGTTATGCATTTTATGGCCCTGTGACCAGTTGCTGGCCTCTATATTTCCTTCCTCTATAAATCCTGCCGATGCCATCCACCTCAAGAGTGCTGGTGACAATCTAATATCAGATAAACTCTGTGGTGCATGTGATAAGCATTGCAAGCTATAGTGTATAATTGTAGATAAATAGGAGTTCTAATCTCATATCAACCAACTTTGTGTGTGTGAAAATATATCCCTGTGCAGCACTACAGACACACCCTTATGAGCTATTCCCGTGCAATGAGTATGCACTTTTTGTCCCTGTGACTAGCGACTGGACCTAAATCAACCTCCTATACATTATCATAACCAATATTCACCACATATCTGACCAAGACACAGGATATTTGTGGACGTGTCAACTCCAACAGCACACTTTCTAGATTTGTAAGTTCAGATAACCCAGGTGACATGTAGCCATGGTAGCAGACCTTATCACAATGTATAAATGCATGGATATGCTGACTGTCCCCGTTGTCCCTGATTGACTGTTTTACATATATGCATCTAGGGTGCCATGCACATATACTGCCATACTTTGATGATGTCATATCTGTGCTGTGCTTACATGCCATCCTGTGTCACTGTATTGCTGCCATGTGTCTATAACGTATCCCATCAGACTCCTGGAACAGAAGCATACACAGGTTTGTGACACAACTGTCAGTCTGTAACACTATTGCCAGTCCAACATCATGCAACAAAGATGCGTAAAGTGTGATGTGTAGTCATAACACATCCCAGCATACAGTACCGACAACAAGTTGCATGGCAAAACAATACTGCACTGCACAAATATATGTCAAGTGATATAGACACCCTATGCATCAGACACATAGTAGCATTTCCCTGCATCAATGGCATGAATGGCAGAGATGTGGCACAGGTATCATCACATCCACAGGGTGTGGTGTGTGGGTGCTGGAAGCTTAGGCTGTGCCAAATTGTTGACAGCATGTGTGTGAGTCAGGAGGAGTGCAGGTTAGATGGGCCATGGAAAGGTGCCTTTTGGGTCTGTGGGTGACCTGCATGTGACAGTTGTGTTTGAGTGTGTGCATGTACACAGTCAAGCCCAGTGCTAGCCCTACACATGTGTATGTTGGACAGCTGTGGACCGTACATGGTAGAGTGGACAGTTCACCCTCTCCAGCCAAGAACATGGGAACTGGCTCTGCTAGGAGTAGCACTGGCACCACCATGCCCAACATCAGTTGTGGTGGTAGTACCTGACAGTGACTGCAAAATGCTGGGACTGTGCCCCCTATGGGACTGCCCATGACCACGTGACCATGGCCTGCCATGTCATGGTGTGGACAGCATACTTCCCTCCGTAGCGCTGGAGGTACTGCCACTACAGCAGTGTGACTGTGCATGGCAATGTGGACTCTCAGCAGATGGTGTTGCTGACCTACTTCCACATGTCTGATGCCCAGCTCCAACCAGATTTGCCAGTACAATGTGCAGTCCAAGACAGACACTGTCTCAGCCCACTGTCTGTCCACTGCATCAGTGAACCAATCCAGGGTGTCCCCAATGCAATGGAGGCTGTCATGGATACCAGACACTGCTGCGTTCATATCCCTAAGCATCCATCTGGTTTTGTGGTCAAAATCTGCCTCCATGACAGCCCAAAACATATAGTGAGTAACCTGTGATGTGACACCTGTGACAGGTGGTGGATGGACAGCAGTCCTCCTATGAGCATCCCTGTTAATTCGACAGTGTGGGACCTCACCAGCTGTCTGGCTGTGGACAGTGTTAACACAAACTGATGCCATAGTTGTCACACTGTCCTGTTCAATGTAGCCACTCTCTAACTGTCCAATATCTGTGCCCTCTGGGGACTGGGTATGTGTGGGCATACTGACTGTGTGCGGTGACAATGGGGGCAGAAGAAGGATGTCAACCTCTGGGAAAGATTCATCCCTTTACAACTCCACCTGTGCCTCACTATAGCCACCATCATCATCAGAGTCTGATGAGACACTGACATCAGGTTGTGAGGGGCTACAGACTCCAATCCCCCCAGTCACCTGTGAAATCTAAGACACTACCTTACTACCTGCAGTTTTATGCATGGTAATCCACACAGACTCATACAAATGAGGATCTACAACTGCATTACCAGTCAAACATTTTCTCATCTCAGCTCCCATCCACAACAGACACTGCCCACCAACATGCACAGACAAGTAAACCCCTTTATAACATGCATGTCAGCCACATCCAGGTAAAGTTGCCAGTACAATCTGCCTCTAATGTATGAAATATGACACTATATGTGATAGACCTACACATAAAAGCCAGTACAACTATCTTGAGAATGATATCCAGTGCTAGTGTCACTGCCTCAGGTATGTAGCATCTCCTTTTTGTGTGTGAACAAGCATCTTGGAGTAATTGCTTCATTTATACCTAGCTGTGTGGCTGCTCATAACTATAAGTGCAGATGTATTGATGGTCATTCAAATCCTAGTCTATAAAATGTAGTTATCTGTTCCAGAATGGAACATGCAACTATTCTACTCTGGCTAAACACAACATTTTTACAAAGGGGAATATGGCAGCCCTTTACTTTCGTAGGGTATATATGATCTGTAAAAAAAAACTGTATCACACTTACTAGGTACAAGACCATGGGCTTGGGCCACTCTTGATGGATCTATGTAAAGGTGTGGGAGAGGTATTGGCAGCACCACCAAATGCTGCAGCACTACAAAGTAATATGTGCATATATCCACATATACAGTGGCTACTGTAATAGTGGCTGTATTGCTGACATTTTGAGCATATGTGCACAACTGTGCATAAACTCTAACTCCTCCCCCAATGCAGATAGACCTAACACCCATGTACAGGTATATACAGCCTGCCACAATGACTGATACAGTATTCCATTGGTGAACACAGTATGCTTACCTCGATGTTTCTCTGCTGTGGACACTGTGGCACCCACCTCCATGATGTAGGTCGTGATGGATGCCTGGAAGCTGTTGTGTGTTCCCAGGTTCACCAGGAATTCCTCTGTGGCTGTTGTCTGTTGCAGGCCCTCCGCTCATGCATAATCCCTGGCAACATCAGCTGCCCTTCATCATGCAGCATTCAGCATGTCTGTGGCCCAGTGTTGGACCTGCTCATAGGTCCTGTCCTGTCGGCCAGCCTCATTGATATCTCGCACAAGGTTTGCCCACAATGCTGTCACTGCTCCTGATTATGCCTCCCCCTGAACAACATTTTCTGATGGTGTTGTCTTAGTCCATCAACTATCATCTCATTCTCCACCTCTGAGAAGGGGAGATGTCTTTGCTGGTACATGATTCCTGAAAGACAACAAAAGGGGATCACATTACAGAACCAGATATGTGGACATCCACTATGTACAGATCCAGCACATCTGTAATGACCAGCACTATGCACTGCTCCCTCACACATCATACTCCACAGTCTGGCAATACTCTACTTCTGTGAATACCACAAAAATGGTAGCAATACTGGAGTGTGTCCTTGTATGCTGTGACAGATTCTGCTGTATGTTCCAACACCCAGCAGTGCAGTCTACTGCGGTGTGTCCCCTACAGGCAAACTCCCACTAATATGTCATATGGCCACTGCCAGACAATTAACAGTGCAATATAACAACTGTATGGGAACAGTCCAGCAACACCAGTGTGCCACAATGACAGAAAGCAATGCAAACCTGCTTTAGTATACCTTCCCTGTAGGCATCATACCTCTCAATTATACAGATGTTTGCAGAATATTAGGATGTTTCCCTCATAGTTCTGGTCATTTTCACACAAACTTGTGGATCTCTGATAAATATTTAAACACTGTCACTGAGTTTGGCCCTTAGTCCCCCCATAAATTATGGCTTTGTCCTGGTTTCATGCTATAAGAGGTTGACAGGTATGTTAGGCATAGCTGTCAAGCTAACAGGGACATATGTCAACAGAAACAGGGATTTAGCCAGAGTATATCAGGGACATTCAGGGACACTTTTAAAATTTTAGAACTATGTATGTGAGACAGTGACTGAATGGGAGGGTGAATTACAGTACATCATTTGACATTACACAAGTCTACACCCTTACTCATTGTCACTATGTATTATGTGTAATCCGCAACCTTTCCTACAACAGCCAACCATTGTACGAGGGATTGACAGGGACAGAGCTAAGATGTCATTAAAAATCAAGGACAGTTGATAGGCATGCCTGTAGGTGTAGGACAACAGAGTATCACTGACACATCATTACCACAGATCTAAGACAGGCTTACTGTTGTAATCTCTGTTTATCATACTTCCATCCTGCCAGCCACATCTTGTTATATGGAGAAATCTATTACATATCTGCTGGAGTGCAGTACTCCTTTTTTGAACTTTGCTTCTGGTATACTTTTTGAAATCAGCTCTCCGTGTGAGTGAAGTCTCATAGAGAGCTGTTCTCCATTAGCAGCTGCTTGCCTTTTGAAGGTACTGCTCATTAGCAGGTAACTTCTGCTGCACCAATCTGTGGCTTAGAATTGCTAACTGCAGCCAAAACAGTTGAAATGCACTATCACTGGCCAAGGACTTGCCACCACAGTGCAATATATAAGGCCTTCATGTAGACTTGGGTCCCTTTCTTAGTTGTTAAGATGGACATCACTGAGTTGTGGAGAGTACAGCATCACAGAGGGTAGGTACTATTACTGTTAACTGTATAGATTTATGGAGTATGTCCACAGTTACATCTCATATGTTTGGTCTGTGTCCCGTGACATAGTGGTCATGTAGCAGTTCACTGGCAAACATTGTGGGTTGATGTCAGTAAGGAAAGAGACACACTTGAGTGTCAGACTTCATACCCATCAGAATATGCATGATAATGCAATAGCTGTTAATCTATCAACCTACTATCTTTGTAGGGGCAAACCGTTACACATGTCTCTATCTGTGGGCCTTATCCCCCCCATTACATCTGGCTGTGTTGGGATCTCTTGTTCTAGGGAGTTGAGAGGTATGGCAGGTCTGTAGCAGCTACCTTACATACAAATGTGTATGCTACAGGTTACAGTTGCTGCTGCAGCCTAGCGCACATAGGGTGGTGTGGACACTTTTGAGGACAGCAAGTTGTATGTATAACTGGGGCAGCTGTGTCAGCCCTGTCATCACAGCAGAGGTATGTGATTAAGGTACATCTAAATAACAGAGTAGTAGGTAACATATAGTTAGGCTATATGGATTTGTGTAGTGTGTCCATAGCTGCAGGTCTCTAACTTGCAAATGTGGGTAGCAGTTCATTAACTAGCAGTAATCTGTGTAGATTAGGATTGTATGACTCAGTCATTACATACTGTCTTCACAATAATGTAATTTAACTGCTAAACAAAACTGGATTTGAAACCAGGGCTGTTTGTGGCAAAATGTACTCTATGCAAAGCATTTAACAGACTGCACTACTGAGTCACTGCAAAGGTGTATGTATTTGCAAGATATATGTGCACATATACAATCTGTGGGAAACACTTCTGCATCCATCAGTATGTGCATGGCTTTATGTGGCAGTATTTCTGCATCAGGGTCCCAGCTGTACATGTACTTTGCCATTGCTGCCTTAGCAGGTGTCTTTCTTTAAGTTACTGATAAAAAGGCACATATACCTGCTATCACAGGGCTCACTTACATCCATTATTATGTCACTGGCTGTCTACTGGTGTATTATTGCACCAGAGTCCAAGGTACACACCCATTTTTCCCATTAGTTTTTATTTGAGTTTCATGCCTAATGACTGTAAGTGGCAATCAGTGTGATTTGCTGAAAACACCTGTTTTGCATCAGCTCTGTGTCATGTGGTGGGTTAATGGAGTGGGCTGTAGGTGAGAGAGGCCTGGGTCTGAAAAATGTACATGTGTCAGATGATGTAATAAACACATTTAATCATTAAAGCTCATTTAAGCATAGCTAAGCGAATAGGCTTGCTGCCTTTTCAAATGCCCCAAAGTGGGACATTTTTGGTACAAACATCAGATTTTGCAGGTCAAAATGTACCCACAGCCAGCACAAAGGACATAACTTATTTTTGTTGAAGTAAAAGCTTATTCTTGTAGCATTTACATTGCTTATTCTGTTTCTTATAACATTTAGATGCTTCAGATACAGAATAACTTTTTTATGCAACTATTACATAAAATATAGGAAATATGTTTATCCTAAAATCTCAGGACATTTCCATTTTTTAAATTTTTTTGCAGAACACAACTGCCAAAAGAGGGACTGTCCCTCGCAAAGTGGGACAGTTGGTAACCCTATAAGTGAAGCAGTGCAGCGTGCTACACCATGTCACTTCACTTAGCTCTGCTCAAACCCAAGCTAAAAAAAATAAAGAAAAAGGGTGTGATAGGAAAGTGGTGAAATGTGGGCAAGCAGGGGGAAGAACATAGTGAAAGGCAGTTAAGGATCTGTAGGAAGAGTGTAGGAAAGACCCATAGCTATCCATATCTTGTACAGCAACAGCTGTACATTTTGATAGATTTTGTGAATTAATTTGAACTCTCAAACCCCAGAGAGAGGGGTGAGGACAACATACCTATGTTGTCAAGCCAATTAGACCAGATTAGTGGTGTCCATTGGACACGTGCGAAACATGGAGAGCTATGTATGGAGTGATTTTTTTGGGACAGGTGCCCATTTTTTTTTTTTTTTTAAGGTGAGAGTGGAATATAGGGGAAGGGACAAAGGCACATGTGGGGAGGTAAGTTGGGTAGGAGAAGATGCGTTTGCAGACAGACAAGACAGCAGACTGTGTGGTGTGTGACACATGAGAGGGGTAAACACCTTGGATGGGGAGAGTGTAGTGTAACCAAGTTGCATGTGCCTCTAGATTGCAGCAGCATGACTCACATCCCCACCCATGGGATAGTTGACACTGCTCCTTCACTGCCCCAAGGGTGGCTGTGCTAGAGGCTGGACACCAGAGTGAATCTGCCCCACCAGGTCAGCCAGCATGTTTTCAATCTAGCAGAGGTGGCATTCTTAGCTCTGATGAACAATCCTGTACACCATGATTGGCAGTTGATCCTGGGTGACTGCAGCCACTCTGTCACTGCTCCCAGGGCGAGGCAAGCCCTGTCCATTGAGGCGGTTCCACCTGATGCCACAGGTGGTGCGGGGCAGCAGAGGGGGCATCACCGGCCTGGGTCCCAGATATGTTAGGACCCAGTGCCACAACCAGTTGATACAAGGTAGGCAGATCACCAGTAACTGGCCTACTTTGACGTGCTGTGGTAAAGGAGGTATAGCAATAAGTATAGGTTGGTTATTAAGAAACCAAATTGTAGACTCTGAAGGCAAACCATAAGAACAAAACATCCGTTCACAAATGGAACAGTCCTCAGGTTGAAGCAAGCAGTAGCACAATCCAAAATAACACAAGTAATATTAATCTTCTGCAAAAATCTTCAAGATAAAAAAGACGATGAAAGAGAACAATTCAAAGTTTATTTTTACAGAGGCGAGCACTTTAATTCCCCAATGGAAACTTCATCAGATAAAAATTCAACAAAACAATGTTTCTTTTAAACTAAAACACTCCCTTGACATCATTCCAAAACCGCACCTCCAGCTTCATTCTTAAAAAACTGTTAACAAATATTCCACCCTACAACTTATAAACATACATAAAAAATCTTAAATATACATATATAAATATATATACAAACATACACACACACACACACATACATATACACACACACACACACACACACACACACACACACACACACACACACACACACACACACATATATATATATATATATATATATATATATATATACACACATATATATATATATATACATATATATATATATATATATATATATATATATATATATATATATATATATATATATATATATATATATATATATATATATCTGGGTCCCCTTTACATGATCGATATTTCAAAATGTCGAAGACCATATGGCCGAGACCATATGATCGACTTTTGAAATGCCGACCATGCAGAACCGGCATTTCCATACAGTGTGGAATGGAAAGATTTCCATCTTCCGCACTGTAGTGTGATCTTGGAGTTGGTATATTTAAATTATGGGGATGGAGGGGTGCTGGGGGCTTGCCCCCTGCTAGCAGTGTTAAGGTAAGTGTTTTTTGTTTCTTTTTTTGTTCTTTACATGTTTGACATTTCATATGTCGATCATATGGTCTCGGCCATATGGTCTTCGACATTTTGAAATCTTGATCATGTAAAGTAGACCTATATATATATATATATATATATATATATATATATATATATATATATATATATTTCATAAAACTATGTATATAATTCAGAACTTCTTTCTAGAATAAAAAGTTATGTTAGTCTAATGAAGTAACTGCACCTTCTGGTAAGAGTTGGCTTTCCCTGAGACCAAAGAATGAAACAATCTTCCTTCTGTGAGTAATAGTCAAAAAATAATATTCCCATAGGAAACTGGATTTAGAGGCTGGGTAGTAGGGTACAAACTGTTACATCTGATCAAGAATTCTATAGTTAACGAATCCAAGTTGCATTCAGTCCACTAACATCTGGTGCTTAGAAAAACATGACAATTTTAAATTGTAATGACAGATTTTATTCTTTCCTCTTCTCATTTATTTAATGCCAAATTAGGTAACTTTAGTTAACCCATATTATGCTTCAGAAATTGGCCTATCGTACCAGATGATAAAGTGTCCTGTGAGGGTTTGTTGCTCACTCTTCCATTTTATAACTTGGCTTCAGTCACAACTAGTATTAACAAGTCAAGGTCAGCTACAGTCTGAGTTGACCTTGCATTCTTGGTTCAGGACTTAATCCACCTGAGGCCTCATACCTGTAACCATAACTGCCTTCCTCTGCCAAGGATGTGCTGTGTTAATTTACTGAGTTTTATGATTTTCCAGTGCCTCTGGTGACAGCCAAAAACAGTTATGCCTGGCAGGGGAGGCAAGCCAAACAATCCAGATGGTGGGAATAAGCATAATGTATTCCTGGCAATGCTGTCATAGCATAGTAAAATTGTAGAAAATAACAATGAGCATTTGTAGTTTATTTTATTTTTTTCATTCATATTGCTGTATTCACGTATTATGCATTATTTGGCTATGCTGTCTTGTCTTCCTGCAGTTATTATAACAGCACAATAAGCCATATGCCACATATAAATGATGTGTTGCTCATGGGTCCTTTAAATCTGTCTATCTATATATATATATATATATATATATATATATATATATATATATACATAATATTATTATATATATATATATATATATATATATATAATATATATATAAATCTGTATATATATATATATATATATATATATATATATATATATCTGTAGCTGTATATATATATATATATATATATATGTGTGTGTGTGTGTGTGTGTGTGTGTGTGTGTGTTATATATCTGTATATATATATATCTATCTATCTATATGTATATATATATATATATATATATATATATATATATATATGTTTGTTTGTGTCTTCGCTTTTCCGGTTAGGAATTAGCCACAGGAACTCCGGTCCGCTAATGACTGGCAGTTGATTTTTATGTACTGGCTTGCCAGGCCTGACGCACAACCTTCAATGAAGGTACGCCCATTCACGCATGTCTCCACACAGAATATGCATATAAATTACATTGTCTTTGTAGTATATTGATTTGTTGGTCTGCTTTTCTCCATTTCAAGAACTACTGTAATAAACTACCACATATCACTACTTGTATTTGTGACATTTCCTTCTTTTGTTTTTTATTTTCCATTACTTTTTATTATGTTGAAATGTTGCTTGTTTTTTCTTCAATTATTTTTTTTTCTGCAGAATTAATCATGTAGGGGACTAGTGGCAATAACAATGTTCTGCACTGTCCATCATGTCAACTGCTTCTCCCCAGTAGTCATCAGGCCATCTTCTGTGCATGGTAATAATGATCATTCTGTGGAACATGACCTTGAGGTCTAACTGGTGACCTTTATTTCTTCCTCCCTTAGGGGTCATAAGCTTCTCAATTGAGGGTCACTCAAAGCAAGGGTTGATGGCTGGTGAGGACCAAGAGAGAACAGTGACTCAGTGCCTGCGTACTGTAAATGGTCGAGTCACTTAGCTGGTATTGTCTGTATTTAATGTTTATTTGTTTGCTTCTGGCTCCTTCCCCAGACCTTCCTTCCTTCCTACACTTTTTCATTGCTACATTCCTCTTCAAAAAAAAAAATGGACGTGCATTCTGCCCCAAAAATATACCCCTCTTTTCCCATACCACTGTTCTCTTCCCATTGTCCTACAGTGTGTTTCTTTGCTTGACCTTCCTCCTTCCAGACTGACCTATTACCAAATTTCCTTCCTGTTACTATGATAAACTCAGTTGACACTTTGCAGTTGAGCTCTAGTATGGTCTTCCAGCTGTGTCCATATTGCAGTTATGGGCAACTTTGATGTGCAAGTGGATAAACATTGCATCAGTCATGTTACCTGCATACCAGTACCCTGGATCATATGATCACTTTTAGGATGTTCAACTCCACTGCGTGCTTACTGCCATTTTTGCAGCTGTGGAGATTCATTATGCAAGAGTAAACTCGGCATGACCTTGTTATATCAGCACTCATACAGATCTAATCCCCATCATGCCATGTTGCACTAACTTCACAATGCTGTTTACCTTGGTGTAGTTGTGTTATGCATCCTTTTTAAAACCCTTCATCTGTCATGTAATACAGTGAATGACATATGCGTGTTTTGCCAGACGTCTGTATGTACTAGGTTATTATTACTATTATTATTATTTCTGTTTAACCACCCCATTTTTAGTAGTGAAAAGACATTGTGGCATCTCTAGACAGATGTCACCTTGTTTGCTGCCAAACCAGTAGTCCTGTCATTCAGCAGTATCCATATAATTTTAATAATATATTTAATACCTTGTGCAATTTTTTTCTTCTTCTTTTTAAAACATTGCAAATAATTTGGAGAAAAGAAAATGATTAACTCTTAAATGAAGTAATCAGAAAATGTAAAAATAAAGAGTATAATAATGTCATACTTTCAGTGAAGGCCAAATTCAGCACTGGATGACCTAGAAAGCTGCCTAGGGTCTGGTGCTTGCTACCTACCAATACTTCGGCTGCTTTAAGATTAACATTTCTTTGGCTTGCAGTAGCTTCAGCCTCTTTCATTGGTTGATGCTTTCAGCTGTTAAGCTGATGTAACAGGAGCTGACATGTGCATAGAACAGAGAAAATGAGAGACACTCCCAGAACTGGCACAAAATTTTATCTCACAGCAGAATGAGTGGGCACTAGTAAATACGAAAACAGGAGAGGTGGAATTACTTTTCCTTTTTTGTCCATTATGAAGCTGGAACAAGCTAGGGGACAGGAAAAGTGTGTGTAAAATGTCCCAGTTAGAGGGGGATATTTATTAAATGACTTGCAGAGACACACGTATAAGAGCTTCTCCACACATAATGCCAGAACTCTATTAGCTTTTTTTTTCCTTTGGTAAATCACTGAATATTACAGTGAGCCAATGTCAGCTGTTAAAGAGTTTCAGAGTTTTTGTGGTTCACAAAATACATGTTGCTGCAAAACCTGTTGCTCTTATATTTTATCTATTTATTTATTTTTAAGGATATAGAGTAATGTGCTTTTGTTTGTCTCCAGTTTTGCAGACCATTTCTGATTTTGACTCATATTTATAATCTGTCTTTGAATAAGTCTAAACCATTTCTTTGGGCAACTGGAAATTTGAGCTGCACTCCTCCAGTGCTCCATTGGACTGCAAGCCTAATAACTAGTACCTAAGAACCAAAGTAGTTATGGTATAAAGGAAAGTAATCAATTGAAGTAAACAAAAGCATTATCATGAGCCATGTTCTTTGGATGTGATCATTGGTTTCCTATTGCTGACAGTGTGTTTATTATTACCTGCAAATGAATTGGACAGCATGAAGTCTATCAGTTTAATGTTAATATTTTAACTAGGAAAACAGTTTTAATTTAGCTTGTTTTTTTTTTTTTTGCAGGCACACGAGTGAAATGTACTTTGGGCTTCAACAGTCTGGCTAGCACTTTGAGGAAGACAGTGAGTTGCTTCCTGAAGTACATAGTTTGACTCCCTCAGCATTCGTTAGTGGTCTGTGTGACTTTATAAAGTTACTTCTTCAAACAGTACCACTAGGCTGCTCCTGAAAAGGGGCACTTGTGTTCAGTAGGCTGCCCCAGGCTGATATTAATTGCTTCATACCTTTGTCTTTTGAATTCCTGAGCCCTTCATGTAGAAATTAATTAGTTCCTCACTGTATGCTATTTGGGTATGAACACCAGAATGTTTTTTGCAGTGTAATAAGTTGGCCAATGCATTTTCACTAAATGTGAACAAGAAATTCCACTCCGTACAAGTCCTTCTCACCCTCAAGCGCATTAATGTCTGTGCAGTGACTAAGGCATGGTTTAAATAGAAGACAACATCCCAGCAGTAAAGGATATAATGCCTTCCACACATTTAGATAAGCTACTGTGCATGAGGGACAAAAGGTGGCAAAGCCTTAATCTACATTCAGAAGAGTCTCACATCAAGACTGGCTAAAGTAGCACAATGCACTAGAGCTTCTTCATGCACAAATAACCATCAGAAAGGTTCTGTACCATAGATTAGCTAGTTGTAGAATTCCTTCTATGACACAAGAAAGTCACAACACCTATCCATAGGAACTCAGTATTAAAACCAGTACCATTTTGCTATGTGATCTAAATTATCCAACTGTAGACTGGGAAACCTACACTACCACTTGTGCACAAGCACAGAAAATCCTGGATTATGCAAATACACATGCCCTAGAACAATTAGTCAGAGTACCCAGTAGGGAAAATAACATCTTGGATCTTGTCCTTACTAATATGAGAGCAAGTTGGACTGTCTCTTGTGTATCTTCATAACTTGTTAGGTCTGACCATAAACAGTCTCCTTCAAAATGCAATTGAAACCAGAGGTACCTTAGAAATTTCATTAAGACAAACTACCTACTCCTAAGTGATATAGTGGCAAACTTCAAATCCCCACCAAACCCAACTCAACTGAATACTCAGAAATGTACATCCCCCATACTATACCAGCATGTAAGAAGTTGTACAGATGCAGTTGTACCCAATAGGAACATGTGCAGGCAAATCACAAAAACAAACCCGCATGGTGGAACCATAATATCAAGAAGCTTAACAATAAAAGGAACATTTTTCTCCAAAACGAACCCATTCCCAGAATGTTAGAGCCCTTATCGCTGAACTAAATAAACATCTCAGGTGCTTAATAAATCCCACCAAAGCTAAGTTTGAGGCTAAATAGCTATACAAGTCAATGACTATGGCTAAAATACCTACTCAAGTGAAAGACAATCACAAGGCAGTTTTTAGTTGCGTTAGTAATCTCAAAAGCACAATGCATCAATGTGCTGACCTGCTTGTGAACAATGTTACCGACATTGAACCTGAAGATAAAGCTAATCTACTAGCTGATATATTTAGCTCTGAGTTTGTCCCTCTTTCCCTTTCATCTGTCCTTCAAGATATACTTAAAAGTGGCTCGACTCCAGCTATCACACAAGACTAAGTCCTAAAGTGCTATCAAAAGCTAAAAATACTGCATTGATGGGTCCTAACAGTATCCCTGGATGCATTTTGAATAGCATGAAGCACAATTTTTCCACAAAGATAGAATTAATATTGTTTATATGTGTTAGAACTTTATACTTATATGTTATGTATTATTTATACAGGTGCAATAGTTTTAAGGTAATCAACATTGTTCAGTAGAGTATTCCTAAACTGCGGTGGTGGTGCTGCGGTAGCGTTGTCAATCACAGTAAGATGTTGTCCTGTTCAATTCTCAGCTAGAGCGTATTCCGTGTGGAGACATGAGTGAATGGGCGTACCTTCGTTGAAGGTTGTGCATCAGGGCCGGCAACTTGGCACTTAAAAATCTACTGCCAATCATTAGCAGACCAGAGTTCTGCTGTGGTGACCCCTAACCGGGAAAAGCCGAAAGATACAACGACAACAAGTTTTATGCGAGTGAAGAATTTTTTTTGTTTAGTTGTTTTATGTAATTAGAGTTTTAACTGATAAACTAACAGAAATAGTTGCTTTGTACAAGTGTTGGACCCTGCACCTTGTGTCTGTGGGGGTGAAGCATTAATAATTGTGCTAGCTCTTAATATCACCTTTTAACCTTATTGTAGCACATTACATCGAAAGGTGCATATTTAAATGAAGTGTCGACAGCTCTTTTGATATTAGACTTGAAAGAGAATATCAATTGTTTATTGGTTGTTTGTTAGTTTCTGTCTTAGACACATACTGTAACTGTACATTTATGATAACATTAAATTCATTTGGTGTATGAATGAATTCCTATGTTTTTATTGGCTGTTGGTTTGATTCTAAAACCAATATAATATGCAAAAGATGCTGTCTTTTGATTGCATCTGATTGGGTGCTCATTTAATGACTAGTAACAAGGGCTGGTTAATTATCTTTTTGAAGTTCTATATAAGAAGATGGTTTACTAGGTTTTGTAATGGTCTGAAGAAGTGGTAGTTTGTTGCTGTCAAAGCGGTAAGCATTTTATTTTTTACATCAAGAAATCTATGTGTGGTGTTTAGCTGTGGTGGTCGGAGCCTGGAATTATTTTTCTCTGTTTGTATGTGGGTATATTCAACCTTTGCCTGATCTGCAACTTTTTGGCCTTCATTTATTATTTCTGCTGACCAAAAAAATTTCTTGCTAAGGCTTGACTGCCTTCACCTTTAGTACACAATCGACTACTTCTTTCTCCACATCTTTCCGAATGACATTATCTCCTCCACCATTGTTCACCAGACATCTTCCTGCTTCTCCAACCTGCCTCTGTACTTGTACCAGAAGCAGGAAGTGTTATTTCAATTAGCATCCCCATTCACAATAAGTAGAGGTTATTTATTGATTATAACAAATTATATACACTATTTCCATTATAAACAGTATATACATTATATGCATTATTTATAATTGCTTAAATCTGATATTCCAGCATCATATAGCTTCATGTATTTCAGTTACCCCCCCACTCTTTTTTCCACAACCAAAAACATATTTCTAAAAATTTCAGTCAATACCCATTTACAATTATACTTTACATAATTCAATCTTTCACTCCATATGACCCACAACACATGAAATAACTTTGTATCAATCTCTTTCAATTCCTTTTTTTATTACCATAGTATCCATGATCTATCATATTCAGGTTTATATCTTTCTCAATTTTAGAATCATTCAATGCATTAGTTTCATATAAGTTTCCCACAATTCTGTTCTTCTTGTACAATTCAAGGAAACACGCTCCATCTCTCCACAATGGTTACAAACCCTCTTCTGAATCCTTTTACAAAGTCTTTACATTTACATATTGTTTTGCTATGTATAAGCATTATTTTAATTGCCTTTCTTTTTTTCATTATCCAAGTTTTTCCAAGGATAAATATAGTAATATTCCCTCATAACATTTTCATAACAATCTTTTCTCTCCTTTTGTACATTTTCTGTTTTTAATTTCCATAAAAATACCTTGCTTTGATATTCTTTAATCTCATTATTAACATCATTCTTCCATCTGTTTTCATATCTAAAACTTTGCCAGGCATCATTATTCTTAATTTTCAATATATTATTTATTATACTCCCATTTTCTTCTTTTACTCCCTGTAACACTTTAAACAAATTCAGTGAAGCTGCATGAACTATCAGGCTTGTTAATCCTAATCCTCCATCTTCTTCTTCCTTCACATACAGAACTCCTCTCCTTATAGGATTTAGTCTTGAACCCCATATGAATGAAAATATAGTTGATAATTCTTATTCATACTTAGATGAAATCATGTATATACCTGCTAAATAGGGAATCTTACCTATCAAAATAGAGTTTATTAAATATACCTTTTTCTTGTATGATATTCTATATGATCTCCAAAACATGCATATTTCTTTCAGCTTTTGCACCAGTCTTTCCCATTGTGTTTCCTTCATCACATTAACCACAAATGCTATTCCTAAAATGTCTACCTCTTTATCATTAAATTGAATACTTTCTAATTCACCCATAAATACCATTCCTTTACTTTTTTCATTATCAATACTTGGACCAATCATATTCAAATACTTAAAATCCACAAAAAACACAATGCAACCCACCTGGACACTACACATCACGTTTATTAAAAAGAATGATTAAAATAAGCACTTTCATCCCAAGTTTTTCAGGACTTCATCCAATACTAAAATCCACTTTACCAAACAATTTAAATCATCCACCAAAAAAAAAAAAAAATCACATGATCAATTAAACCATTCCCTTCAAGAAAAATGACCTTTTAAACCCCTCTGCTTAAACACAATAAATTAGAACTTTACACGATACTCAAAAATACAAATAATTCACTTTTCATCACTTAAAAATAAATATCAAGATTTCATTTCAAGATCTAAACATTAAATAACTTACAAAATTC
This sequence comes from Protopterus annectens, assembly GCF_019279795.1. NCBI lineage: Eukaryota > Metazoa > Chordata > Ceratodontiformes > Protopteridae > Protopterus > Protopterus annectens. Next base: position 796,029,356 of record NC_056729.1, read on the forward strand.
ATCTGTTAAATAAATCCTATAAAATAAAATAAATGTTAAAAACCATTATTAAAAATCAGTCTTTTGTTAAATAAATATATCTAAAGGATTTAAATTTAAAATACATGTAATAGAACTGTAGTCATTCAATCTAGGACAGCTATAAGCATTCAAGGACAACTACCAATAAAAGTTTCTTTTTTCTAATATAAGAGCCCATGGTCTTCCCCTACTATTACAATTAACCTTTTCCAAAACTACAAACTTAAACCCATGTCCTGGTGATTGTTGTATGTGCTTATACAATACATTCATTAGTTTTCCTTTTCTAATGTCATAAATATGTTCGTATATTCTGTTCTTTAACTGGTGTTCAGATTTCCCTATGTAAAAACATGGCCAATTTTGGCATAAAGCTACATACATAATACTTTACTCATGCAATTAAATGTACCCTGTATTATAATTCTCCTGCCTCCAATTTCAATCTGTTGGCATGGTTGAATGCACTTATAATACTCGCGTTGCCCACATTTAAACATCCTATTATTAACACGGTATCCCAAAATTGGGTTCCTTGGTTTCTCTAACAATTGTTTTAAATTCAAGCCCCTGCAATAGACTATCCTAGGGCCCATTCCCAAAATGTTCCTTAACCTATCATTTTCTTTTATTGTGGTCTAATTCTTTTTGATAATCCCTCTTATTAATTCACTATCCAGATTAAACATAGTAATAAATGCATAACTATAATCATTAGGCCCCCGCAGTATGTATAACTGGGCTTGCTACTACCACATCCTTATTCTCTACTAAAACACACCTTGTCTCCCTTACATACTACTTCATACATTAATTCAGTAATCATATTTAAGGGGTAACCTCTTTTTATAAACATCGATTTTAGTAATTGACATTCCTCAATAAATGTTTTCTTCTTTTGTGACCATCCTAGCAGCCCTTACAAATTGGCCATTAACAACAAAAAATATAGGTGGGCTTTCTAAAAATGTATGCAGTGTATATATTCAATTCAAAGTATTTTCTAAAAGAACATCCAAATATGTTATAGTACCCTCATCTGCTTCCAATGTAAATATAAGAAAATGTGTACTTTCATTCAAAAATTCAATGCATTCTTGTATTTGGTCCTTACTGCCCTTCCAAAAACATATGTCATCAAGGTATCCAACATAAAAACTATAAAATTCTTTAAACTACCCTCCAAAATAAATTCCCTTTCCCATTCCACAATAGCTATATTGACAAAAAGGGATCCTACAGCTGAAGCCATAGCCACACCCTTTCTTTGTAAATAATATAGTCCTTCAAACATAATAAAAATTATTCTTCAAGACAATGTTTAATAACCATCCATATAAATTATTTTGTTTCCTGTGGCACCTATTTGTGTGCAAGAAATTGACAAAATGAGTCTGCCCCTATGTCATGAGGAATAACCATATAGAAGTCCTTAACATCCACTGTTATAAAAACATCACATTTATAAAATTTCAATAGATTAATGTTTTTCATTAATTCCCAAGAGTCCTTATAAACTTCTTTTTCTTCCTGAAGGAACTTCAAATTATAATCTACAAATTTTGCACAGGCAGAAGTAATTGACCCCATCCCATCTACAATAGGGCACACTGGGGTGGGGGTTCCAAAAGCTTGTGGATTTTAGGGATGCCAAATATAGCATGAGTGGAAGGGAACACAATATTCAAATAATCAATTCATCAATTATGATAGACTCTTCAATAAACATCTCATTCAATGAAGCTCAAATTTTTTGATAACCTATGTTCATTTCATTAATAGATGTTAATTCATATGTATTCTTGCTATGGGCAACTGGAAATTTGAGCTACACTCCTCAGTAGTCCCCTGGACTGCAAGCCTAATAACTAGTACTTAAGAACCAAAGTAGTTATGGTATAAAGGAAAATAATCAATTGTAGTAAACAAAAGCATTATCATGAGCCGTGTTCTTTGGATGTGATCATTGGTTTCTTTATTGCTGACAGTGTGTTTATTATTACCTGCAAATTAATTGGACAGCATGAAGTCTTATCATTTTTATGTTAATATTTTAACAAGGAAACAGTTTTAATTTAGCTTGTTTTTTTTGTTTTTTTTTTGCAGGCTTTGCATGTAGTCTATGAGTTCAATGTTAATATTTTAACTTGAAAACAGTTTTACTTTAGCTTCTTTTTTTTTTTTTTTGCAGACACACAGTAGTGAAATGCACTTTGGGCTACAACAGTTTGTCTAGCACTTTGAGGAAAACAGTAGGCTGCTTCCTGAAGTGCATCATTTGACTCAGCCTTCATTATTGGTTTTTGTGACTTTACAAAGTTACTTTTTCAGACAGTACTTCTAGGTGCTTAATAAATCCCACCAAAGCCACGTTTGAGGCTAAATAGCTAGACAAGCCAAAGACTGAGGCTAAAATCTCTACCTAAGTGAAAGACAATCACAAGGCAGTTTTAGTTACATTAGTAATCTCAAAAGCACAATGCAACAATGTGCTGACCTGTTTGTGAACAATGTTACCTACCCTGAAGCTGACTATATAGCTAACATAATGGCTGATATATTTAGCTCCGAGATTGTCCTTCTTTCCCCTTCATCTGTCCTTCAAGATATACTTGAAACTTGCTCACCTCCACCTATCACACAAGTCCAAATCCTAAAACTGCTAGCAAAAGCTAAAAATACTACATTGATGGGTCCTGACAATATCCCTGAATGTATCTTAAATAGCATGAAGCAGAATTTCACCACACTCCTAACAGCATTGTTCAATCTCAGCATCCATACAGGTTCTGTCCCATGCCAATGGAGAATAGTTATAGTCATAACCCTGCCAAAGGGAAGACCTTCCACAAACACAGGCAATTACAGACCCAGGAGTCTGACCACCGTCATATGCAAAGCCATGATAATGCAGCATTATTAGCCATTCAGGTTGATCATATCTGTACTGAATGATGTCAGAATGGATAGCTAGTCTTGATGACAGCGAAAACACAGGGATGTTAAAATGAGATGTAGGTATCCTGCTAGCATGTATGAACCCCCCTCTTCCCAGAAAAACAGTAAGTTATATGCAGTTATATTTCTAATTTTTATAAGGCTTTCAGGTTGTTCAACAAACGCTGCAGCAGTATTTATGTTATCTGTAATTGTTTTTCTTTATTCATTGCACTAAAGAAAGAGTAAATTCATTAGTAGGCCTTGGATGTGTAATATAACCATGTAGCATTTTAAAAATATGTTTTGCAATATCTTCTTTACAACCTCCAACAACTGTGAATGTGGTTGACATTTGTGAAGTGATATAGTTTGCATTATTTGGAGTGACAATCAGAACAGTCTGATCTTCAGTATCCATTCTGTAGTCATTGTTTCATATTACTATGATACAGTTTGATTTGTAAAGAATTTCGGCATTTACTTAAAAACTATTAATCTGGCAATCAGTACACAGGACTAGAACTCCAACTTGTTAATGAGCTACTTCCTGTGGCAAAGGTGCAGGGCTTGAACCTTTCCACCTCCATTGACATATTGTGTGACACTGACACTTAACCAAACTGTGCTTTGAAGCAACTGGGAATTTGTTCTAGGCTCCTTAATGGGTTCCTGAACTGCATACATGGTAACTATAAACCTGCTGTCATTGTTTGCCAGCCATCCCCTATCACATAGCTAATCAAGTTCAGGAAATGTTATGGTAATATCTCCAGCATACATTTTTTTAATCAATACAGGCAATTTATTCTTCAAGGCAGAAGGCGCTGTATTTGTAGAAGAAGCACGGAAATGCAAAGCTGTTTGTCAACAACGTCTAAATTAGTATTAGTGCTCCTTTATATGGATTATTCAGAGGACTTTTACTTTTGTAGAGATAGTGCACATTGATTTAGCATATATTCTCAGGTAGTTAATATTTCTTATGCTGTCATAAATACTCTTTTGTTTATTCTGTGCTGTATCTATGTATCTGGATCTTATCGTATGATGCTGGTGATCTTTATGCAATTTCATGTAGTTCATACAAAGCTTCCAATATAGTTCATGTTATTTATTTCTTCATAACAATAAGGGGTGTTCACCATCAACAAAGTGGCTACAACTGCTGTGGATAATAGTACCTTATGTTATCGACTAGTTATTTTTAAACAGTCTTTAATCTGACTTTGCAGGACTAGTGTGTGTGTGTGTGTGTGTGTGTGTGTGTGTGTGTGTGTGTGTGTGTGTGTGTGTGTGTGTGTGTGTGTGTGTGTGTGCGTGTGTGTGTGCATATGTGTGTGTGTGTGTGTGTGTGTGTGTGTGTGTGTGTGTGTGTGTGTGTGTGCGTGTGTGTGTGTTTGTGTGCCTGTGTGAATTATTAGAAATATTTTGGCAACTGTGTTTGAGTGAATATATTTGAAATATGTGACTTTGATCATTGTTATTGTTATTATTTTTTTACATAAACATCTGAAAATTATGGAGTCAACATTGTAGCTATAATTGCTGGGGTTCAGGAAATGTCTGTAGATAAAAATGACTGACCCTGCTGAGCTGATAAACTTAGAAAGTAATTAGTCAATCTCTTTGGTACTAGAGAGCATTTGTGTAAAGTAGATTAGAATCTTTTAAGTGCCACAATGGTATTCTTATTTTGCTATATGAAATAGATGACTTTGTTTGAGCAATTTGAAGTAAGAAGATATACTTTGTGATACTTAATGCAAGAACAGGAAGACTGTACCATCATGGGGATTAATATACCTTTTGTTAAAGCATATATGCATTTGGTGATTAGATGATTATTTTACTGTGGCCATTTTTATCACAATCAGACATGTCAATTTAATAAGTGTAATTCCAACAGCAAACAAAAAGGAAAAGTAACACAAATGGCAAAAATCCAGTTTCAATGGTTTATTCAAAATGTTAGCGCTTACACAGTTTGGATTGTTAAACTTAGAGCAGATCAGGGTAAGGGACTTAACAATAAAGTTCCTATTAAGCCTATACTTAAATCTAGGAGACTTAGGAGATGATTACTCATAACTTTTTAGCTTATATTGAGTTTTTATATTTTTATTACTTATGGTACTCACGTTTTAAATGTTAATGTGTAGGGGGCATGTTTGTATGATGTAATGCATTTAATTGTTTAAAAGAAGTCATTTTCTATTTTGTGAGTATGTCTGATGAAGCAGTAGAGAGTACTGTGAAAGTGCTAACATTTTGAATAAACCGTTGAAACTGAATTTTTGCCATTCTCTTTACCTCTCCTTTTTGTTTGCTGTTGGAGTTTTATTGATATCGAGAGAGGTATTTATTTGGAATTGCTGGTTTCTTTGTTTCTTTAATAAGTGTAATTATTGAATAAAAATATTCCAGTATTCTAAGGACAGCGTATGAGTGACGTTTTGTGGTTGAAATGCTCAGAAACTGGTTTTGTCATTATTGATCCATACAGTTTGTTTCACTGCTTATAGAATACACTCCAACAAAAGTTGTACTAAAGAAGAAATATAATTTCAAACAATCGGGAGGGTGAATCAGAGAGCACATGCATGTATGCATGGTCCTAAAAATGTGTGCAGGGAGCCCATAGTTTGAATAACAGCCCAGGGATCAAGGTATACTTAATCGACCACTGGCCAGATGCATTTTTAATTAATGTGACTTTCAAAGTAAGAGAAGTTTATTGTTTCTCGTGTTGTCTGTTTTCAATGTCTGACTGCTTTATTTTGTTTAGCAAATGGCCATCAGTATTTGTGCTATAAAATTTGAAATAAAAGTTTTAAATTAAATCCAAATGTCTGAAATCATTGTAAAACTGAAGAAGAAATCTATATGCACACTGACATTTTTTAACATTGCTTATGGTAAATGGAGAGAGCTAACCAAGTAATGGGACACTGGAGTGGCTGTGGTGGTGGTGGGGTTGGCCCACTATGTTGCCTAGGCCCTATCTCACCATGATCTGGCTATGCTTTCAGTACAGGTTAACCGTCTGTTGACAGCAAACAGCTGATGACCTTTCGATAATGTTCTTTTAGGAGGAAAAGGTTGTCAGTCTGAGCTACAGTCTCTTTATCATGCATCGTTCTTCAACAAATGGGAAGTATCTGGCACACGAGGAACTCCTTTTTGTTCACTGAAAACGTACGCTGGCATATTTATTTATTTTATTTTTATTTTATTTTATTTTATTTTACATTTGTTTACTGGGTTAGTCCGACTGGATACATATCCCTTTTCAGCAGAGACCCGGGGAGAAAAACTCCACATAAGAAAAGAAACAATAACACTACATAAACAACATAAGCAGCAATAATAGTATACAGAGTTCAGAGATACTTATTTACAAATACACTCTATTCAATACCACAAATGCATGATGAGTAAATACCCAGATATACAGGTAGGTAATAAGTAATGAGGTTTGAGCTTAAGATCACCAGGGAGAAGGATATATGATCATTCACAGATCAATTCTATGGTTATACGGGGGGGGGACAGTCTATGAGGAACCAACGTGTTTAGAGAATAGGTTTAAAGGGATCTAGAGAGATTTAAGGTGGATATTGTAGCCCCAGTCCCTGTGTTATTGTGTAGTGTGACAAGAATACCAATCATATTCTCTCATCTTTTTTTTTTTTTTTTTTTTTACTGCTTACATTTCCTCAGCCCCCTGCATCTTAGCTCCTCATTATTAGAACACAAAATAAATTGTTTTAACTTGGAAAAGGATGAATATGTTTGCAACAGATGTCTACTAAGTGGAGTTACATGACATTGCAGATGAGCTATGAAAGGAAGCAGCCAAAAGTTTAGCCTGACGTCTGTTTTGAAATATCCAGTTAACTCATATCTTGTAGTGTAGGAAATAAAACATATATAATAAAAGATGTGCATATGAAACCAAGTAACATGAGTAACACAAGCTATTTTTTAATGTCTGTAAGAGCTACTTACTTTTACTTTAATGTGTTTTATTACAGGTTTATTCATCTTATTTATAAACTCACAAACTAAAAATAGAAACAAATCAAAATAAGGGCTGGAATTTTGGTATAGTGTTGCCATTGAAAGCACAAAGGAGAGAGAGCGATGTCCATTGCAAATAGAGCTAATCAAAATGAGTATTCCCACTCAGTAATACCAGCCAATAAATCAATGAATCAAACTGTAAAACTATGAATTACATTTTTGAGTGTGGTTTATTTTAATGACGTAAATTTCTACTCTACAAAAGCATCCCATTTCACTTAGAGAAAATATAAATATTTACTTTTTAAGCTGTTTCTTTACTGGACTGTGTTGCATAAATATGTGGGGGTGGAGAGGGCTGCAATGAGCAAAATGAGCAGAATATCCCTCTTTGCAAGCCACCCCAAAAACAATGCAGTCAGACAGTCCATTGCTGTACCATTTGCTTTAAGAAACAATTTTTGCTGATCAGTTTTGCTGAATCAAGCTTACTGACTTGTGCTTAAATGAACTGTTTCAGATCCCAGTTCACTGACCTCTAACTCCTGAAAATGAAATTTAGTTAAAAACTATACAGAAATGGCATCACTTATATGTGTCACTTTAATTTCACCTCAATAAACTCTTACTTATGTGTTGCTGCCTTTAGCATGGAGCAAACAGGTACACATGGGGCTGTGTACAGTGCTCAGTGTGCATAATTTAATTTGCTGCTTATAATGCATCCTTTTCACTCGTCTGTTGTGTGCCATTCTTTCCCCATATGTGGCATCAGACCCTTTACATGAAATGACTGCATGCATTTAAGGCATACTTCATTGCTGTTGTCCTGTAATATAACTGGATTATATCAGTAAAGTTTGTGACATTTATTTCTGAGTAGTCTTTGTTTTGTGTCAAAGCCATTCAGCGTGCAGTATGTAAATTTGCAAGAGGTACTGTGTGATACTGCTGTGTTACCAGAATGTAAGATGTCTGCAGACTTAGGCAGAATGCTTTGCATTAGTATGGAATTAGACACCTGTGAGAAACTTTTCTGTTTTGTCAGACTTCTCTTTCTTATATTAAGGGATATGATTTAAATAACAGGCAATATGAAAGTTATGCAGGAACCACAGAAATGTATGTTTCTAGCATGTAGATCTCTTTTGAATGCTAAACTGGAAAACAATGCAGAACATTACCTACAACAGACTGTGCACCCTGACACACACATTAGCTCATCCTTCTTGAAATACTAATTGTCATTCAGATCCTTTTGCCTGCCTCCTGAAAAGTAATCAGGACATGCAAATTGTAATGAATACTCTCATAAAGACAATGGATTTAAAGCATTGTTCATTTAAATGAAGGTGATCATTACTAATGTGGCTGCAGTACATGGCTCACTGGCTGCCAAAAAAGGAAGCAAAACATCAAAGGCAGGATGATTCCATAACCTGACATTTGCTGAACGACCCTCTGAAACAATACACATCAAATGATTGTGTTCCCTTTTATATGGTTGAAGATACAGTGTTAAAAGCAAGATGTGATATCATAATGAAAATCCATTCATTAATTAAGTTAATCCCTCCCAGCAGATACTTCAATTAGTCACTGAGATTAATTTTGATAGTCTGCTTTTTTTTCATTCTTTATTCATCTATCTTCCATAACTCAGACTTTGGTTGAATCATTGCTCCGTTTAATTGCTTACTTGTCAGCCATAAGTATGGTCCTTAATAGATACCATAGCCATATCCGAAGAACAAGAGTGCTCACTATAAACAATCATTTTGGCAAGCATCTGTGAAGATTATGCCATCTGGCAGTGCTAAAGACTTTCATTCTTCTGTTTTTATCAGAGTAACACATACAGCAGTGATGAGGGATAATTGTGTATGTACTAATGTACTCATGCAAAATAAACACCAGAAGGCTGTCCCATGTTTGCTTCCAAGATACAGCAAAGGAACAGCTGTATACCTTACAAATGCAGGCATTGTAATGATCTTTTATAAAATTGTTTAATACATTTATTTGTAAATTAGTGGTCTTATTTTTACAGGAGAGATCCGCTGATCAGAGAATAGTAGTACAACAGAAAAAAAACAATACTACACTAGTAGATCTGCCTATGCAATACTCTGCAGGATTACACTGAAGTTTTGGATACTGAGAAATCAGTCACAATCTCATATAAGGTATGAAGCACTGAAGGTGTGTGTGTGTGTGTGTGTGTGTGTGTGTGTGTGTGTGTGTGTGTGTGTGTGTGTGTGTATGTGAGGAAAATGGAAAATTCTATTGTTAGAGTGATTAAAATATGCCAAAGGAACACAGACATATAAGAATAACACCATGTAAGCAACTACAAGCAACAGAAGATGCCTAACCATATTCCCCTTTAAGAATAGACACATAAAAGGCCGTGCTTCCATTTCACTTAATACTGCTTACCTCCCAAACTAAGCATTGCTGTACATAACAGTCCTGGTGTAAATTTGTGTGTATCCATCAATTCATAGAGACTAGAGTTAAAAATAGTCAAAGTAGTACTTTGAACAGTAGTGGTAAGTTTATGTTATTCCATTGGCTGGGAATACAATGAGTTAGGAACCTATCTCTCCAGTAATTCTTGTCTGTATGTTGGTGTATATTTTTGGATCCTGGTGCAGGTGTTTGTATAGCCACTGGTTTTGTAAAGAAAGAGATGATCAAATCGAATTGGATATTTCATGACTCGAACAGGAAGACATTGCTCTCTTTGGATCAACTGGTACGCTACTGAGTATAATGAGAATTGTGGTCATGTACTGGAATAGTTGAAATATTTAACTCATATGCTCTTCTTGTAAGGTATTTTTGGGGCCTTTGCAGTAGAGCAATACATTTTGATTTATACATACCAAAAGGGATATTGAATTCAAAGATGTGTCTAATAAGAGAAGAGTAGAGTGGCAGGTTGACTTCTTTAATCTTGAAGATGTTCCTTTGGAAATGAAGTGTGATTTTCTGACTATGGTGAACACATAATGACTGAATGAGAGAGACCATTGTTCATACATATACCTATGTCTCTTATGACCAAGTCTGACTGAAGAGGACTGCCTTTTAAAACATATGAGGTGGGAACAGCTTTTTTACCAAATGGATCAATGCAGCACGTATTTCTATTTAACGTGAGACTGTTTTCAGTAGACCAGGTATGTGCATATTTCAGCCCATGCTGGAGCTATTTAGTGTCTGTGGATGAGTGGATGTCAGTGTACATCTTACAGTAATCAAAAAACATTGTCAACCACACTTCTTGGATATTGAGCTAGATATCTGCAAAATAAATACCGAACAAGAGAGGACCCAGCACTGATCTCTGGATCGTTGCGGTACCCCGCTATTTACACTTTTATGTTCAAAGATGGCACCAGCAACTTTCACATTCTGGAATCTGTCAGATGGCCAATTTCAATCCAGTGGGTAGCATAGTGATTTAAACTAAATGTGTCTGTTTTTTTTATCAGTGCCTACATGAGGGATAGTATTAAAATCTTTGGTCAGATCAAGATAAACAGTGTGTGCTAAGCTGCTGCTCTTCATAGCCTCTGTAACCATTTTACAGAAGCTTAATAAGTTTATGAAACAAGACCTGCCCTTCACAAACCCAATCTGATTGGTGGCTAGATCAGTTAAATTGCCTATCTCTGTATAAGTGAGCTTTGTCATGATATGTTCTATGGTTTTGCATATAAGGCTGGTGAAGCTGATGGGTTTATAAGGCTGTTGATGCTGGAGGACATATAATTTTCTGGGGCTTTAGCGGGAACTGTTGTATAAGTACAATAACAGTGACCAACATGGACAGAATCAACAAGTGAGGAGTATTCAGCAGCAAAAGGAAGGCTTACTGTTGATATAATGAAGAGCCATGTTGGCATCTCTGCAAGTAATTCCTTACAGAAACCTCTGATTGTAATGACTAAGATTTATTACATTTAGGTCAAATATCTGCTATTATGTCTGTTTGATTAAAGTGTCTGTGTTTGTTTATTGAATGCATTTGAGGAAATAGTCTAGTTGACTATTAAAGACAAACATTGCTTATTATCAGTTTACATAACCATTAATTTACTTTGGTATCTTCCATTTAATTATTTATTTATTTACTTTATTTTGATTACTAGGTAAAACAACTGGCATAAGTGCCTCAGTAGGGGAAACATGGGAGCATTTCCCTTTAAATCAACTTACTTAGAGTCTCGCAGTTGGCAAATTGAGACTGAAGAAATAAAACCAAGAAATGCAAGATACAGCTTATTAGCAATGCATAGCCATATTCCCCTGTGCTGAACTGTCACATCTGAGTGGGTAGATTCCATTTGTAGTGTAGCCTTAGTTAGAAAAGCCTGAAAAAAATATAAGGAAAGCAACAAGACCATACATATACTGCTAGGTATCTATAGATGCAAAGAATGAAATTTGCTCAGAAAATACTGCTAACATACATTGCAGAAGGCTAGATTTATTTTTATTTATTTATTTATTTATTTGTTAAATGTTAGATTGGAAGCAGTAACATTGATTGATGTATAATATACAGCACTATGTCATAAACTTATCTGACAGGCAACACTATGCCATAAACTTATCTGACAGTATAAAATACATTTTTATTTTCAAGATAAAACCGATGTAAGGAAATATATATCTTTTTACAGACCTGAATAGTGGCATGCGACTTGGCATCAGTTTTACAGTCACTGACAGAGAGTAATGGTTGTAGAGAGGTTGATCAAATCAGTGAGTTACATATGGGTAGAAGTTAACAAAATATTACAAATATTGAACCTTTAGCAGGGAGCAGAAGACCTAAACAGGAGATAGAAATGTCCAAAGTAATATAACTAAAAGTGAGCGGATGAGTGAGAGGTAGCTGAAAATGAAAACCTGAAAAAAGATGACATGCATGTGGAGAAATGGTAGTTTAATACAATGTTTCAAGGAATGTAGACTTGTAGGAAAGTGACATGATTGTCAACCAGGAGTAGAAAAAAAATTAAGAATCAGCAAAAATCATGTTTTAATGGGTAGATGCAGCTTATGCCTTGTTTACTGGATGCTCAACTAGCAGAGGCAGCTTAGAAAATTTAATGAAAAGTATCAGACTATCCAGGATATTATGAAAGGAAGAGGAGAGTTTAAAGCTGGTTTTTTTTCTATTTCTTAATGTCAGCTCAAGTCACTATCATCATGTGGAGAGTGCAGCAGTGCAGCATAAGGTGGGTTTTGCACTCATGAGTGAGTTGTCCTGATAAAATGCTAAACTGAGGTCCCATCTACTTGATTTGGTAGCATCTCAGATAGATGCAAATGATCCCACAACACAGATTGAAAAAACTAGGGGCTCTTTATTAAAATCTATATTATATATTATATATACATCATATACAAAATATTTACAATTATTTACACTTTTAACTTTCTAATTTTATTTTATGTACATTGATGACCTTTTATCATATTATCAGTCCCCACTCTTTTTCCATAAGCAAAATTATATATTTTTAATATTTTTGACAATATCCATTTCCCATTCCATTTTAACTCATTCATCCAAATAATGTATATAAACACATTTTCATCCCTATTTTAACATTATTTTCCTTTTTTCACCATAATGCCTCTATTCTATCATATTCATATTTATATCTTTCATTCCTTTAAAACATTTTATAGTTTCAACTTCACATATGTTTTGCCATAATGCCTTTACTCTTTCACAATTCAAAAAACATATTCAGTGGTCTCTACCTCACCCCAATAATTCCAAACTCTTTCTTCTATTTTATATGGCATATTTGCCTTTACTGGTAATTTTTTATTGTTAATCACCAAAAAAGTATGTACATTCAAAATATTTAAATATTTTCACCTCTCCCTATTCTTGCTTTTACAGCTTTTATTCTTCTTTTCTCTAAATGTTTCCATGGGTATACATAATACTATTTATTTATTTTATTTTATTTTATTTTACATTTGTTGACCGGGATAGTCCGACTGGATATATGTCCATTTTCAGCGGAGGCCCGGGGAGAAAAGCTCCAAAAACAACAGTTACATTCATATTAGGAGGCTAGCAATCTTTTCATAGATAATACAAAAGAGCAAAAAGACATTCTAAAGTATTCAAATACATTTGGAGAAACACCTTATTAATGTTAGAATCAGAGAGAGACCATGGCTATATTATATTTAGGTGGTCCATTATTGGTAAAGAAATTGAAAAAGAAGTGGGGGTTAGTCTGGTGTTGAGCACTGACAGAGCCAATGGGATGTAAAGTGGGAGAAGAGGCCTTTCTTGAATGTATTTTGGGAGGTGATATTGGTGAGTTGAGGAGGAAGGGAGTTCCATATTTTACCGATGGCGTTGGAAAACAGAGAGTCGCCCCCTGAGTTATGGGATTTGACTATTTAGTCATTATATTTGCATACCATTCCCTTCTATTTTTTTTCTATATTATCTGTGCTAATTTTTCATAACATTTATCTTGATATTCTTGCATTTCTACACTTAAATACTTTTTCCCTCTTTCAGCTTTTCCTAATTTTCTTTATAATTTTCTTTTAATATCACCACTAATATTTATCTCCTTCATTTAACCATGTCAGCACTTTGCATACATTCAATTATGCTGTATAAATAATAGGATTAATTAAACCTAATCTTCCTTCTTGTTTTTTTTAACATAAAGTATCTCTCTTTTAACCAGATTTAATCTCGATCCCCCATTTAAATGGAGACACTACTGACAATAATTTCTCGTATTTTGCAGGAACCATATAAACACTTGCTAAATATCCTACTTTACCTAATATAAACAAATTAATTAAATATACTTTTTTTCCTAAATGACAACTTATAAATTCACCAAAAAAAACATATATTTCTTATTTCTTGAATCATATTCTGTCACTTTATTATTCTCTATTGTTCATTGCTGAATTTTATACTTAAAACTTCTATCTCTTCTCTATTAAACTGAATCCCTCCTATTTTCCCTGTTAATACTTTCATTTTTATTTAAACATAAACATTTAACTTTTATCTCTTGGCTAAGATTCTTGATAGCTATCTCCATTCACTCTTCATCTCATCAACAAAAGAAAACATTATTGGAACTTGAATTCTCTTCCGTACATTATTCTGCTACCCTCAAAGTTAAATTTATCTCATTAACAGCTGCAGTCATAATTAATACAAATAAAATACTGCTTGCTGGGCAACCCTGTCTTACACCAGTTCTTATTTTTATATTTTCACTTAACCAGCCATTTATTGCTAATTTTACAGCATTCTTAATATATACTAAAAAATATAGTGTATTACTTATGTTTTACTGTTTTAAAATATACCATAAAGCATCATGTTGTATCTTATCAAATGCTGTGCTCACATCTCCTATCAAGATTTTAAGTTCTGAATTTCTATTTATTGCATCATGTGACACTGTTTCTCATTGATTGCTTCTATCCAAACTAGCTACCCTTAATTTCTCAAACTCTGCATTTTCTTGTCTCCCCCACTATCTCTCCAACAGATTCCAGGCAGTCAAAGGCAATCTGACTTTTCTCCCTTCTTACCAGTACAAACTGGAGTACCCCAAGGCTCCATCATTGGACCCCTATTATTTATTATCTTTACTAATGACCTACACTCTTCCTGCCCACTCTCATCTGTCATACAATATGCTGACAATTCTGCCATCATCTCCTCTAATATCACCTGCCTTCACACCCTCACCCAAGAGACTTTCCACTCAGTTAAAAAATGTCTACCTTCTAACTATTTGCTACTTAACTCTAAGAAAACAACACTTGAACACTTGTACTATTCCTCCTTAAATCTCTCCAGCATCATAAAGCTACCTTTACCGTCTGCTCCCTTAACAACACCATCACCTCTGTTGACCCTCACACCAAATTGTTAGGAGTTTTTATCAATGACCAACTAAAACTCAATTTCCATATTCAGCAGTGTGTCAAAAAGGCACATCAAAAGTTAGACCTGCTATGTAGGCATAATAAATTCCTCACAGATGTCACTAGGCTGTCTTTTGCACATGCATCCCTACTCCCCACCCTTCTTTACATGTCCCTACTCTCACTAATATCCAAACAAATCTTCTGTTGAAATTGGAACTCAACTATAATAAAATCCCTGGATTTGCCTCTAACCAACCCTACTGGTCTCACCACTGTTTGTTTGTTCTTCTTTCAGCTTTTCCCGGTTAGGGGTCACCACAGCGGAACTCTGGTCAGCTAATGATTGGCAGAAGATTTTTACTGTGCCAGCTCGACGCCCAACCTTCAACAAAGGCACGCCCATTCTAAACATGTCTTTTGAATGCCGCTCGACCATGGGGAGGACATGCAGACTCCACACAGAAGCGCTCCAGCCGAGAATCGAATGGGAGAACCTCTTGCTGTGAAGCAACGATGCTAACACTGCAGCACTACCTTGAAAAACCTGCATTGGCTGGAATTTCATCATCAAACCCTACTACCACAGCCTCCCATAGCTCATTCTATCTTACATGAACCCTCCTCCTGTCCCTCTGTCTCTACCCTTATCCAGCACTATACTCCCAACTGCTCCCTCATTAGCTCCCAATAGCATCTTCTGCAAGTCTATGCACCAAACAAAAACATTGGTAAACTCCTCTGCAGCAACTCAGTGGCAAATGCTTGCAAATAAATTACCACTTTGTGTTAGACAGTTCTCTAACCCCAACTCTAAAAAACAACACTAAAGGAAACTCTATATATATCATGAATATGCTTATGCTATGACCCAACTTAATCCACCCCCCCCCTTATAATACTATTGCAGCAACCTTTTCTCCCACCTCTCTCTGCCTGTGATTTTAATAAATTCTACTAATAGTCAGTAGTCCCTACAGCTTCCACAGCTATAATCTTAGAACTTGGCTCTTGCCTTTGGCTTATCTCTTGTTTATGTATTTGTTACTTTCTGTTTTACAAACCTATCTATAATTTCTGCATTCTGCTTACTATTGTAAGAAACTTCATATTATATTGCATTTTCAATGTAATGGTCAATTTTTAGCATGTTGTTTCAACACACATCTCAGTTAGTTATAACTCTGTCATTTGATTATTTTGTTTTACTTGCACTTTTTGGAACTTTTCTCCTCTGGCCTCTGCTGAAAAAGGCCTGCTGCCCAGTTGGACTAACCCAGTCAAAACATATCAAATAAATAAATACAATAAATAAATACCACTTCCCTTATTATCATCAATAGTTCTTGGCTTATTTTTCCTTTTTTCCCAAATAATGTTTCATTCAATAACTTGTTCAGTCTACTTTCCATTCTCTTCTCTATTATTTTCATAAATATCTTATAGTTCATATTGTTCAATACTATTGGTCTCCAATCTTTTATATCTTATTTCTCCTTTTTTCCCATATAAATTTCATAGCTCCAATATATATTTCTTCATCTACCATCCCTTTCTCTAACCATTTATTTAACAAAGCTAATAATATTTTTTCTGCCAAGCTAGCATATCTTTATACATTAAATATTCAATTCTATCCAAACTCATGTCTGATTTCAAATTCACTGACTTTAATGTGATTTCTATTTCTTCCATTATGTTCTTTTCTATTGCCTCATTATCTTTTTTATTTAATTTCTTCACACTCCATTTATGTCTTGCATTTTGAGACTGACTTACTAATGTATTATTTTATTACATGCATTATGTCTTTCTGCATCTTAACAATGTCTCTATTTTCATTTCATAATTTTCTTATTACACTTCTATTTTCTTGTACCACTTTATTTAAATATGGTGTCACTTCCTCTTATTTTCTTGTAAGAAATATCTTTGTTTAAACAGCAATTTTTTAAATGTGTCTTGATTCATTTGATATATCTTTCACAAAATATGTTTCTGTCTTCTATCATATCCCTAAATGCTTGAAGGCTGATTTATTTATAAATGTGTTTTCCTATGTTCTTTTTAAATTTTTCCATTCTAAAATACTTATGTTATATTTTTTTCTTTCAAACGTATCCACCAACATGTCCAGTTCTTGTAAAACATTCCCATATCTATATGATCTATTCATAATTGTATAATCTTTTCTCTACCTTCTTCATTTAAATTTGTCTCATTTATTCTTTCAATACCTCTACCTATTGGTTATGTATCCTTCTTTTTCTTGTATCTGTATCCAAATAGTCACATGGTCTGAAAAAGCTGTTACTTTTTTCCTTTATATAACATTCTCAAACTCTGAGTAATCATTGAATAATCAATTTATGTTTTTATATGTCCAACATTTGTTATCCCATAAGTATAATTTTCTACTTTTTAAAATCTCTGAAATTGCTTCTGCCCCTTCTTTTCTCCATTTTCTTAAGTCACAATTAGAATCTCCCGCTATCATTTGAATATCAACACTAACGTAATTAAGAATATTTTTAAACATCAACTCCCTTTCTTTTTGTGAAACATATGCATATACTGCAATAAGTCTATATGCACTTGTTTTTGCCAGCTCTCATCTAATATTGTCACTCTACCTAATATTACTAAAATGCAACCCAAAATTTTTATTGAGTTTTGACTTAAAATTCCTTTACCTGAACACTTTTCTTTTCCTATATTCCAAGTAACTTCTCTCTTCCACAATTAATTTACCTGTCATCTCTCTTCTTCTTTTAAAACTATAGAATCTACCAATCTAATAATATCCATACCAAGTGACCCACCTCATTCTAATACACCTAACCTTTTTTTTAACATTATTTATACTATTCATATTTATAGCTAGGATTTTCACTGTTATATAAAGTTATTTACCTTTATCATCCTTTGCCTTTTCTTCTTTTATATCAAACCTGTATTATTAAATTCACATTTTTTTCTCATTAACTCTTTTCCCAATGGAATTCTTTTTGACTTTAATCAACTCCCAATCAGTATCACCCTCTTCACTATAATTGATTGTTTATTCCTCCTCTTCTTTATCTCTCCTTTTGTATCAATCATCTTTTCCTAATTCTTTATTCTCTAACATTATATTTTCATTCTTTTTTTTCGCTTGTTCTCCTTCTATGTTATGTTCTTAAACAATTTCTTGTACATTTTATCTTTCCCTCCCCCTTTTCCACTATATTTTCTTCAGAGTCCATCCATGAATGCCCTGTTTGTTCATACATTTTAGTTCACATCTTTTTGCTTCATGGCCTGCTTTACCACAATATACCACCTACACTTATCAGAATTACTAATTAAATGATTATTATTTTACCACAAAAGAAATATGTCTTTGTTTGCCTCCAATGTTTCACAAATCCTCATACTTGATACATGTATTATAATTTCATCTTTCATTTGTAATATGACAGTACATTCCCAATCCCAAGTCCATAAATGTCTCATCACCTATCTTTGTAATGTCTGTAACTTCATTGCATTCTTTAAATAGTCTCTAAATACTTTTTCTACTGCAGTTCAAAATGGTACATAAATGTTCTTTTTGTCTCATTATTAAATGCTTGAGTAACAAATAAATCCCAAAGATTATAGTTTTTTTAGTTCATATTGTTCAAAGAATTTTTCTATATACTTCCCTGATTAAAAAAACGTAACAAAAAGAGTCTTTGTTAATGTGAATAAATGCTCTGCCTCTCTGGGAGTGATACCCAGTGGTCCAATAATATTATCCCAGAGTTCATACCTATAAAGTTATTTCTGCTTCTTTCTATTTATTCTTATATACTTCCTCTTTTTCACCTCTGTTTTCTTTTCTTCCCTCCTTTTTCCTTTTCTTACAGTTTTCACGTACAACTTTTTCTCTTCTATTCTTATATCTTCCACTTCTTCTTCTTGTATCCTCTCCATTATTTTACCGAATGACACTACTTTTTTTCACTTTCCAGTTCAGTCTGTTCGATTAAATCTTTTATTTATACATACTGCAACCATCCTGACTAGAGGGTTGTAGCAATACATCCATGTTGCAATTCAGCATCTCCCTTGAACAGCTTCTTCTGAAAAAGTAATTCTACATCCTGAAAAGGCTCATATGCCTTAACTCATTTCTCCTCCTGAATTACATCATTCTCGCATGTTTCAACCCTCTGATCCTCTAATTATTATATTATTTCCAGTGAGCAAAAAAATCTCTTGCAAAGGCTTGACTGCCTTTCACTTTAGTCCACAACTGACTACTTCTATCGCCACATCTCTCCCAGTGACATTATCTCCTCCACCATCATTCTTCATTCTTCTACTTGCTTCTCTAAGCTGCTTGTGTACTTACACTAGAAGCAAGAAGTGTTACTTCACTCAGCGTCCCCAGTCACAATGAGTAGAGGTTCTTTATTGATTATAGAAAATTATATACATTATTTACATTATAAACAATATATACATTATATATATATTGCTTACAATTGCTTACATCTGATATTCCATCATATAGTTTCATATATTTCAATTATTCCCCCAACTCTTTTCCAGAACCAAAAACGTACCTTTCCCAAAATTTCACCTAATACCCATTTCCCATTAAACTTTATATCATTTAATCTTTCATTCCATATGACCCACAAAACGTAAAATAACTTTTTATCAATTTCTTTCAATGTCTTTGTTTTTTGTTACCATAGTATCCATGAGCTATCATATTCAGGTTTTTATCTTTCACAATTTTAGAATCATTCAATACATTAATTTCATATAATTTTCTCCACAATTCTCTCACTCTTGAACAATTCAAGAAATCATGTTCTGTCTCTCCACAATGGTTACATAATGGTCACATACCTTCTCCTGAATCTTTTTGCAAAGTCTTTACATTTATACATTGTTTTGCTCCATATAAGCTTTATTTTAATTCCCTTTTTTTCATTATCCAAGTTTTTCCAAGGATAAATATAGTAACATTCCCTCATAACATTTTCATAACATTCTTTTCTGTTCATTTATACATTTCCTATTCCTTTTTTTAATTTCCATAATAATACCTTGCTTTGATATTCCTTAGTCTCATTATTAACATCATTCATCCATCTTTGTTCATATCTTAAACTTTCCAAAACATCATATACTTTCATAATGTCCAACACTTCTTTAAAAACAATGTTTAAATAATCTTTCAATTCTTCCTTATCTACTTCAGTTCAAAATTATATAACAATTCTTTTTTTTTGTTTGTCTATAAAAAATGCGCACCACATAAAGTTACCACAGATTACAGTCTTTCTTTCTTGAAAATTCTCTAAAAACATTCCACATATTGCCCAGTCTCAAATATAATGTCACAGTAAGTGTCTCTATTAATATGAATGAAAGCTCTTACCTTATTTGTTGATATATCCAAGGGTGCAATAACTGTGCCCCATGCCTTGTACCTTTCTAGTTCTTTTTCTTTCTTACTACTGGGCTGTACAACAAACTTCTTCTTTGAAATTTAATTTCCTCCTTTCCTGTCTGTTAATTGCTTTTTTCCCTCTTTCAGCATTAATGAATACAACTTTCTTTGTTCTGAAATTTTGCTCACCTCTTCCTGAATCTTGTCTGTAATGTCAACCCATGATTCCACTGCTTCACTCTCGGGCTCACTCTGCATCATCATTTCTTTCAGATAATCATTCCTTCACCCTCCTGGTTCAAGGGTTGTAACTACACACTCCATTTTGGACCCAGAGAACAGACCTTTTTGGAATAGTAACTCCAAATTATGCAAAGGTTTGATTGCCTTTACATCAGCATTCTCCTTTACTCCAACTACCTTTTTCTTCGCCAACAATTCATCCAATCCCTGAATCATGAACTCATCACTTGAGCAACAGATCTCCAATACTGCTTCCTTCTGCACACATTCCTCTTTTTTTTTTTTTTTTTTTTTTGCTATCCAACATTTGTGCTGTCTCATTCTTCCTTCCTGTTTCTCCCAGCCACCTTCATGACTGGAACAGAAACTGGAAGTGTAACAGCCAAACAGCATCTCCATACTCTTCAAAAAGAGTAGAGGAAGCTCCCCAATGTCTTGACCAAATTTCCCCTAGTAGTGTAAATAGGTTCATAGGTTCATAGATAGGTACTAGGCTATCGGTCCAAGGGCCTACGTAAGCCTAGCCAACAAGGTTCCCTGGCTTACGCCACCCAAGAAAGTTATTTTCCTGTGCCACTGTTGAGAAGAGACACAGAATTGATCCCCGGGGTGTATTTTCTATTTCCCATCCACTCATCAAGATTTTTCTTGAAGAGTGCTAATGAAGAACTTTGCTTGACATAGATGGGTAGCCCTGTTCCAGAGTATGGGAAGTCTCTGGGACAGGAATCTATCCCTCCAGCATGTCCTGTTTATTGTGTTGACAATGTGTAGGTCCCTAGAGCATGTAGCTCGGAGGGATTGTGATTTTTTTAGGTGTAGCATGTCCAACAGCTCTGGATTTGACATAGCTTTATATGTTAGGCAGAGATCCCCTCAGAGTAGGCAATATGCTATGGAGTAAAGCTGGAGTTTTTTGAGGTGGTCAGTGTAGGGCGTTTGTTTGAGGCCAGTAATCCTCTTTGTGAGGTACTTCTGTGGCCTTGCAGCTGCTGCAGATGTCTTGTGAGGTACATTCCAAAAGGGGTGTTGCACTCTATAATGGGCCTAATGAGTGTCGAGTAGAGGGGAACAATGAATTATTTTTTTCCTGGATGAGAATGAGAACCCTTTTATGATGAGTTGTGCCATGTAGAAGGACTTCCTGACTACTGTGGTGATGTAACTATCAAAGGAGAGACTACTGTCCACCTGGGTCCCAAGGTCTCTTATCACGCATTCGGTGTTAAGTAGATTCCTGCCTATGTGGTAGTTCATGGGTACAGAGTTTTTACCAAAGGGGATGACACTGCACTTTTTGGCATTGAGCTTGAGGCCATGGCTCTGACACCAGGCATCTGTCTCAGTGAGGCCCTTCTGTAGGATGTCCACTTCATTTGGGGAGATGACTATGGCTCCTAGTTTGCAGTCCTCTGCAAACTTTGTTAGCCAGCGGCCTTCTGTGTTAGCCTGTACTTCAGAGAGGTAGATACCAAACAGGAGAGGTCCCAGGATGGAACCCTGTGGTACTCCACTTGTCACTGCTTTGAGGTCAGATTTGGAGTCTGCAACTTTTACAGTTTGGGTTCTGTCAGTGAGCCAGTTGGCAACCCATCTTGTGATGTAGGGATTTATACCTAGTTTAGTGAGTTTAGCTATAATTCCAGAATGGGGGATGATGTCGAAAGCCTTGGCGAGGTCAAGATAGGCTGTGTGAACCACCTTACCCTCATCTATGGCTTTTGTGACTGCCTCAAAGAAGTCGATCAGATTCAGGAGGCACGATCTGCCTTTCACAAACCCAAACTGGGTGGGATCCAGAGTTTGGAGGTTACCAATGTCTTTGTTTATGAGTTCCATAATGATACATTCCATGAGCTTGCAGACCAGGCTCGTCAGGCTAATAGGTCGATAGTTCCCGGGATCAGTGGTGGCTCCCCTTTGTGGAGTGGGATAACTGTTGCTGTGTGCCATTCAGTGGACACAAAGCCTGATGTGAGGCTATTATTGAACATGGTGCTTAAGTGGGGAGCCAGTTCATTCTGAAGTTCATGTAAAACGCAGCCTGGGATGTTGTCCAGTCCCATGGATGCTGTGTTTTTGGCTTTAGAGAGTGCAGCTTTTACCTGCATAGTTGTGATTACAGGTACTCTGCATTCTTCCTTGTTCTGCCTTGCAAAAGATCACTAGCATAGAGGAGCTAACTTGGCCAACAAAGGATAAATAAATAAAAAATGTCATTATAACAAAAGCATTCCTGTCTTGCTTGCGATACTGGTGCAATTTAAGTTGCATAACAATAATTAACCTATTTCCTGCCAAAGTAGAGAATTATGGAAAACTGACAAGGAAATCAAAGAAAAGAATGCCCAAGCCTGCTACAGACCTTTGTATAATAGGCAATGCCTGCATGCTTATTCAGGTTCAACCACTTGTTAAAAGTATATGTATAAATTTAAAGTAGAAGTTGCCCTTAATATTACAACCAGTAGTAGTGCAAAATATTCATAGGTTTACAGCTCCACCTGGAACACTATGACCAAACAGCAATTGGTTAATTGTTAATGGTTTGAGTGCAAGCTGATCAAACCATTATCTTAACTCACTCAAGCCTATAACACCTTTTTATACACTTCCAGTTCGCACCAATACCATTTTATGGTATCCAGATATTTTTTGGATCTGGCTTTTTTAACTAAGGACAAAGAGTTATTAACAAACTAATATTAATATTGTAGGTCTAGTATGTACTGCAGTAGAAAAGTAATCCTTGTTTACCACTTATCATTCATATTTTCATGTTTATGTTCATAGGTTCATAACTGAGAGACCTAAATTGTGTATGATGTATCACCAATGTGGAAGACAGAACAATTTCCTGAAAATGATGTCATATACCGCTAGCTCTTTGTTAGTAATTAAAAAAATAAGCAACATTTCAATATATGCATAATACTTCTAAAACCTAGTGATTTATAAACTGTGTTATGATATTGGGTGAAACCTAAGATGGTGTTAAAGAAAATTGTCTTTGACATTTGTACTACAATTTGCACATCTTGAGAGATATCTAGTATTATACATATAGCTAATTATGCAATTAAACTTATGTTTTCAAAAAACATGCACTTCTAGAGAATTTTCTTGTTGTCTTGTGAAAGCTAATGCCTGGTTAACAAAAATGTTCTAACAATATATGTCTGTGTTGTATATTTTTCAAGATATGAAAATTTATTTGTGAAAGTTTAGAAAAAATATAATTTGGGGTCTCGGTACTTTATAACATATTACAATATTTATAGAATAGACTAAAAGAGTGCACTGATTATCATCACTGTAAAAATACTTCTTAGTGACAACATTACTGTTTGTACAGATTTAATAGCTTTTATTGTTTACAAAATATTTACATCTGTTTATTGTATGCTTTTTAAGTTTATTTTTTTCTGGAAATGTTCTTGAATGCAAGATGCTCTTAAAGGTGTGACAATCCATTCTGCATCAGTATTAATGAATTAGTGAAGTAAATAAAAAAAAAAAAAAAAAAAAAAAACTTTGATTGCAAATGTATCTGGCAAAATTCGGTTCTGCAAAAACAAAAGATGAAAAAGCCCTTCACATGATAGCTTATTTGCTATTATGCCAAAAAGTACTGCAAAAAAGTGGAAGGGAAATGGTGTCCACTTTTTTTTGTGACATTCAGGAGAGACAAAACCAAATCTTTAATTTTAAGTACTTGAAACTAATGTGATTCACAGCTATTAAGCAAGTCCTCAAATTCAGAAAATTGCTCATCAACTGTGGAAACTGCCTACTGCAGATGGGTCAATTTTTATAATTATGAGAAAGTAAAGTTGTGTACTCTTAGCATAAATGTAGATGTTCGAGTGTGTTCACTGTCGCAGTCATCACTGTAGGGTTCTTTCTGCCAGCAGCAGCCCCCGATCGGCCAGAATACCAAAGTCTGGATCGGCTGCCAGCTGAGGTCGCATTTATCCTGACGTCAATGCGCCGGAAGGTAAAAAGACCTCAGCTGACGCCATTTTCCCAGTTTTTCTCGCCCCAGAAGTCAGGTGCCCAGAAAGAAAAGGCTAAAAAGGAAACCATGCCCAAAATCTCAGCAGCCAAAATACCTCATAACAGACAATACTCAAGAAAAAAACAAAAGAGGGGATAGGAGGGAGGGTAACCCAGACTGCAACAGTGAACACACTCGAACATCTACATTTATGGTAAGAGTACACAACTGTACTATGTCCTTCATGGTTCACTGTTGCAGTCATTACTATAGGGTTGAGTCCCAAAGCTAAGAAAGGGTGGCTGGAGGAGAAACAGAGGGAGCGGTCGCAAAACCTTGCAAAACCGCAGAAGCAAAACCTGCCCTGGATTTAGAATAGAGAGGGAGGTTGTAATGCTTAGAAAAAGTATGTACAGAACTCCAAGTAGCAGCTTCCAAAATATCCTTGGTAGGAACCCCACAAAGAAAATCTTCTGAAGTAGCAGTAGCCCGGGTAGAATGAGTCCTAACATTAACAGGAACTGGATTGCCATGATAAGAGTAACAGAACTTGATGCAATGGGCAATCCACTTGGAAATAGTTTGCTTAGTGATTGCTTTCCCCTGAACAGTAGGAGTATAAGCGACAAACAACTGATCAGATTTCAGGAATATCTTGGTCCTGTCCAGGTATAGACGAAGCTGTCTGTGCACATCTAGAGAGTGCAAAAGACTTTCTTCCTCACTTTGAGGATTAGGATAAAAGGTAGGCAAATGAATAGACTGATTCAAGGCCACTGCCAAAACCACCTTGGGCATAAATGTGGGATTGGTCCGTAGAGATACCCTGTCCTGATGAAAAATAAGGAAGGGTTCCACAGCCATGAGTGCTTGCAATTCCGAAATTCTTCTAGCAGAGGTAATAGCTAAAAGGAAAGCAGTTTTCCAAGACAAAAAATTTAAATCCATGGAAGCTGCAGGTTCAAAAGGAGACAAAGTTAATTTCTCCAAAACATAGTTAAGATCCCAAGTGGGAACAGGAGCCCTTATAGGGGGCCAAATATTCTTAGCCCCTCTAAGAAATTGTTTAAGTAATGAATGAGAAAAAATTGGAGGATCTGTATTGTAATTTGCAGAAATAGCAGAAGCATGAAGCTTAATAGACGAAAAAGGTAGGCCTGTATGCAATAACTCTGTCAGATACTGTAAAATCAGAGGAATGTTCGAAACAGAAGAATCACCACCCTGGACTTGACTCCAGGAGCAAAATCTTTTCCATTTTACCACATAAGATTTTCTATTGCTGGGCCGTCTAGCTTCAAGGATTACATCCAATACCTCTTTGGAAAGGGCAGAGGTGTTTACAGACCCTGGATCCGCCAGGCAGCTAGATGCAGAGTCTTGACATGACTGTGCAGTATCCGGCCGTCCCGTTGAGACCATAGATGAGGGATTTGAGGCAGAATCCGGGGAGGCTCCTGAACCAAGGTCATCAGAGTGGAATACCAGAATTGCTGAGGCCAATTGGGAGCCAGCAGAATCATGTGTGGTCTGTCCTGTTTTATCTTCAGAAGTACCCGAGGTAGAAAAGGAAAGGGAGGAAAAGCATATACTGAGAGGTATTTCCAACTTTATGAGAGGGCATCCACTTTCCATGCTAGTTTGTGGTATGTCCTTGTGCAGAATGTTGGAAGTTGATGATTCTGAGGGGATGCAAAGAGATCTATGTCCAGACATCCCCAAGCCTTTATAATCATCCTGAATATCCGAACTTTCAACATCCATTCGTGTGGATCTGAAATGCATCTGCTCAAGGCGTCTGCCCAAGGCGTCTGCCAGAGCGTTGTCTTTCCCTGGCAGGAATTGCACCTGTAAGTTGACACTGCAGGTCAGAGCAGTGCACCAGAGATTCATGGCTAATCTGCACAGGGGATAAGAGTGAGAGCCCCCCTGCTTGTTGATGTACTATATCACTGTAATGTTGTCTGTCCGTATCAACAATTGTCCTGGTAGAAGAAGGTCCCTGAAGGCTATCAGGGCATTCTGTACAGTTAGCATCTCCTTCAAATTTATGTGCAGGTGCACTTGTTCCTTCACCCAAACACCCTGAAGACATCTCCCGTGCATGTGGGCTCCCCAGGCATAATCTGAAACTTCCGTTGTCAGAACTTGGTCGGTCGGCGGAGGACAAAAAGGCTTCCCCTTGTTCTGTAGACAGGCTTTGGCCCATCAAAGAAACTCTCGCTGGAGACAAGGCAAAATTGTGACCACTGTTTCCAAACTGTGGTAATGCTGAGACCAGACACTCTTGAGGTACCACTGCAGTTTCCTCATATGCAGCCTTGCATATGGTATTAGCAGAATGCAGGAGGCCATGTAACCCAAAGCCTGCAGAATTTTTCTTGCAGTCAGCTGTTTCATTGAAGCCAGGCGTCAGAAAAAAGAAGCCAGTTGCACTTTTCCATCTGGTGTCAAGGAAGCCATCTGGGTTGAAGTACTCAGAAGAGCACCCAGGAAAGTAATCTGTTGTGTGGGTACCAGATTTGATTTCTTTAGATTCACTGTGAAACCAAGGCACAGAAGAAGACAGTGCACAAAAGCTAGATGCCGAAGTAGAGTGTCTTTGTCATCCACTTGAAGAAGACAGTCGTCCAGATAAGGGTAAATTTGAATCCCCATCTGTTTGCAAAATGCCATTACTGGTGCCAGGCACTTCGTAAAGACCCTGGGCGCAGTAGATAAGCCAAAGGGTAGCACAGAGAACTGGTAATGTTTTGAGCCCACTTTGAAATGCAGATACCTTCTGCACTCTTGCCTTATAGGTATATGCAGGTAAGCATCTTTTAAGTCCAAAGTCACAATCCAAGCATTCTTGCCCAACATAGGCAGCAGCTGCTGCAGAGTGAGCATCTTGAATTTTGGTATATCTAGGAAGGTGTTTAGTACAGAGGGTCCAGGATTGGTCTCTACGAATTTTCCTTCCTGGGAACCAGGAAAAGTCTGGAATAAAAACCTTGCCCTATTTCTAAATTTGGTACCAATTCTATGGCCTTCATAGCCAGGAGGGACTGAACTTGTCATTGTGCCTCTGCCCACTGAAGATATGGCAGGTCTGGCCAACCATTCGGTTTTGGCATAGTGTGGAAATTAAATCTGTAACCTCTTGAGACTATGTCCAGAGCCCATTTGTCCTGGGTTATGTGGCTCCAATTTTGATAAAAAAGAGTAATCCTTCCTCCCAAAGGAGCTTCCAGGAAAGGAGCCCCTAGAACCAGAAAGGGAGAGTCATAAAGACTGTTTTCACTAGGGTTGAGACTTATCTTCACCTCCCTTGGGAGAGGGGGCACTCCACTGCCTATTCCTAAAATGGGACTGTGACTGTCCCCTACCTCTGGATCGCCTCAATCTGCCTCTCCGAGACCTGTCCAAGCCCGGAAAGGACCAAGGTTTAGTTGGCCAGTGTCTGCTAAATCTAGGAGGTAGCACTTGTAGAAAATCCTTAACTGTCTGCATAGATTTGGCTTTGTCTTCTATTTTCTTCAATACCTCTTCAGCTTTGGACCCAAACAGAACATCGTCCTGCAAAGGGGCATCCAAAAGTTTGGCTTTAATCTGATCCGGCAAGCTTTGATCTCTTAACCAAGCATGTCTTCTAATAACAGCGCCAGTTGTTGCAGCCCTACAAGAAGCTTCCAAAGAATCAAAACCACAATGCAGGGTATGTTTACCCACTTGATCAATAGCATGCAATAAATCCTGTAACTCCTGATTATCTGCACCAATAGACACAGCTGACATCTTTTGTTGAAATACAGACAAAAGGTATTGCTGATACTTCAGCATATGAAATTGACAGTTCAAAGCCCTACTAGACAATGTAGCAGAAGTATAAACCTTTTTACCCCATCTCTCCAAAGCCCTGGACTCTCGGTCAAAGGGAATAGGATTTTTAGCAGAGGCCACTTTAACACCCTTAGGACCCTGAGAAATTGTTTCCAGATCAGGCGAAAGAATTTTGCAAATAAATTTATGAGAATCTGAAACCCTATAATACCTATCCGGTTTGGCCGGAGTAGGGGGAAAAGAATCAGGAGAGAGCGAAGCTTCTGAAAAAACATCATCAACAATGTCCAATACAGGGGGAATAGCCAGAGGCTTATGCCGTGGGAGAAGAAGAAAATCCCTAAGCCTTTTCTTGGATTCAGAGAATTCCTGCCCTTCCCAGTGAAAATGCACCCTCATATCATGCAAAGTTTCACCAAATTAATAATCCTCAGGAGGAGAGGTGGAAGGAAAGGAATCTTCAGCATCAGAATCCTCATAAAGAGGAAAAGCATAATCCTGCTCAAGGGAAGAAGCAGAAGAAACAGAAATTTGGTCTGAAGAATCATAATTGGACTGTAATCTAGGCTTCTTGTCAGGAGGGGGATGAGAACCCCTGATCATAGTTAAGAGATCTTCAGCCATCCTAAGCATCTGCCTCTGAGGCCTAGGACCCTGATCAAAAGGTGCCTGTGCTAGCCACTTCACTTTAGCTGGAGCCTTAGACTTTGACTTAGCATGTAAACCTGAATCCACATTTACAGGAAGCTGTGAAGGCCTGAGAACTCCCTCAGAAGCCGGTACCTGCCTAACGGCTCCAGACCCAACTGAGAAAGCAGTATCCGAAGGTCCAGTCCCTGGCAATTCTGAAGACCCCATCAGCTCCACATGAGTTGGCACAGGCAATTGGTTCAAAAGAGGTGGATGACAGAGGCTACAAAGGCACCTCACTGACGACCGTCGAACCAGCAACTGGCAATAACTGAGTAACATCCTTTGCTGTGGACCTTGGTGGCCTGTCTGCATCCCTGCGCCTCTTACACACCCCAGAAGCCGGAAAAGAATCTGAAGACATGTTATAATTAAACCTTTTTCAAAAATAGTAAAAGACAAAGTTATATCTACGCCTAATAGTACGCTGATTAAATCTAGTATAAAACACACAATTAGCAATGTCGTGGTCAGGACCCAGGCAGGGAATACAGTAAGAGTGAAAATCGCTATGAGGTATTTGCTTCCCACAAGAAATACAATTATTAACTTTTTCTGACATCTGACTGGAGCAAGAAAAAGACCTCCCCAATGGGGTACTTATCTGTAAAATAAAAACAAAAAACCTGGGATTAGATCCAAAAACAAACAGGAACAGGCTGACCGGCATCAGTTAACTGCAAAGGGCACCGCATGGCAAGAAAGACTGGGGAAATGGCATCAGCTGAGGTCTTTATACCTTCCGGCACATTGACGTCAGGATAAATGCGACCTCAGCTGGTGCCAGATCCAGACTTTGGGATTCTGGCCGATCGGAGGCTGCTGCTGGCAGGAAGAACCCTACAGTGATGACTGCAACAGTGAACCACAAAGGACATCATATATTTCAGAAACTACTATGGTCAATTCAAGGAAGACCTCATTATCAGCTTATTAGCATATCTCTGAATCACACTCTAGCTAATACTAATACTGTAAAACTTGGCAGTGGTAGTGTTCTCCCTAGCTGCCCATGCATTGTATAGGTAAGGGCATCACCATAAACTCATGCGTACAGACACACACACACACACACACACACACACACACACACACACACACACACACACACACACACACACACATATACACACCCAGACACAGAACTATCCACTCATGAAGGCATGAAAAACAAGCCACCCCCATAGCTGATCATAGTCAAAAAGCAGTCATTCAGCCACTGGCATAATCCAACATGCACACAAACATCTATACACACATATGCACACACACACACACACACACACACACACACACACACACACACACACACACACACACACACACACACACACACACACACAAACACACACACACACACACACATTCAGACTCTTGATTGCCTACCTAACCTCTCTAGTGTGACCTCCCCCAGCAGGCACACTCACACACATATACATGCACAAACACTTACAAAGCTCTATTAACATCCCTGCAGACATGCATCCACACATCCAGACATGCATGCATATACAAACAACATCCACAGTCCTCTTGTCCACTGTACTTATCTGCTTCACATGTGTTAGTAGAGAAACGAATGGGTTGCCATTGTCTTTTATAGTGTTAACTTTCACTACAAGAAGTGAAATTTTATTCTGCTCAGTATTTCTATAAGTATCTTTGCAGTATAAATCAAGAGCCAGTGGCATTTCTAGGGACAGTACATGGTTAATTAGGCTTAGCAGCTCCCCCAGATACACATATTAGCATGCATCTCTGCCCTCAAGATCGCCTTCCTTGCTGAGACACCTACTAGTGAGAAACCTCAGTAGTAAATTATTGTTAAACATTTGGTTGGACTGCTTACAGCTTGCTTCCCCTTTTTAGTTGTCTCTGGTAGTGCCCTTCACTAAGACCCTGAAAAAGCAGTAAAATATTTGCAGTGAGTGCAAGATTACATAAAATCTTACCACACAAGCAGGTACAGCAGGGGTGAGGCATTTGGGAGGAGAAAAGTCTGGAGTCAGCATCTGAAGAGACAATTGATGTGGACCTCATGGAGGATCAGATCTCAGGTGATGACCATGTGAGGCCAAGATGGATGTATTCCATCATTACACTAGCTAAGAGGCAGTGTTTGTTTCACAACTATGGCCCAGATTAAGCATAACATATAATAATAATAAAAATGTAGACAATAATACAACTTGGCTATGCTATACCATGCATGGACTGGTCACACTAAGCATCAGACAGAGGTTACCTAGGTAGCAGAGTTCAGAGGACATGAAAAAGTTGTCATCATTTGAGCAGGTGGGGAGAGCCATAGTTACAGGTATCAACAATGGACCAATTGTGCACGTGGGCTAATTCTGTGGGAGGGTGTACGTTTCATGGAGTGGTGAGTATGGAACACCTAAAAGATGGGACATGGAGTGGTTGGTGTCTCAAATGTGGTGTAACTAGGCAAAGGATGGTGATGCTGATGGGTATTGTGTTATTGTACAGAGGCTCAGCTCCATCAGAAAATACAGGTCTGATGGTGAGGTTTAGTGGGTCTGTAGAGGATAATGTTAATTGGCTATGTACATCAATGCTCACAGAATCCTTTATCTAGAGAAGGTCATGGGCACAACTCATAGCATGCACAGAGGATGGAGTTCTTTGTGAGTAGAAATGGTGTAATGTACTATGGGTGGTCTCAGCATGAACACTCCATGCACACCTGAGTCCATGTTATTGCACAGTTCCCCACAAAATGGATAAGGTGTGGAAATGGTTGCACTATGGGACCTAGAACTTGCTGTTCCTCTCCTGTTGTAGGCTTCCTCATCAGAAGTGGTGGCTAACCAAAGATAAATTTGTGGTAAATATGATGGTTAGCTGTACAAGGACATACAAGGACCCCTGTTGCTTACAGATGCCCTGTACCAGCTTTCCATCATGCTACTTAAATGGGCCAGGTCCTTCTTAAGTCATCACATAGACTACATATCAACTCAACCAGCTCTGCTATGGCTGCATTGGTCTCTGCCTATCACTGTATAACTGAACTGGACAAATGATAAGTGGTGGCCATAGAGAAACTCGGTTTACTCTCAAAAGGTCGAAATTTACAACTGTGAATGGTGATTTCCGTGATCCATATCCTCAACTCATAAATATTAATAGGTCCAAACGTCGATGCAGCAACATCAACAACATTCTGTCGATATTAATGTTGGCAGCTGCCGTTGCCAACCATGCTTCATGTCTCTGCCTTGTGTAAGTCCTTCTTAATGGATGCACACATGAACGTCAACATTCCGACTGTCGTTCCTACCACATTCAAGGAGGAGCCTGTTGTGTAACTGAATTTCAACATTTTGATTGCAAACCGAGAAACTCAGATCAGAAGGGGGCAGTACTACCCATGATGATGTCAGCTACCATTTTGCTGATCTCTACTGCTCTCCTCACACTCAATGGAGGTGGGGACAACCGAGGATGACTCTCTAATTGAAGAAAAGAACAGTCCCTATGGTGATATGTCAGTTAAATTCTGTCCTACTGTGACATCCAGGGATCAGTAATGTGATGCACAGGCACAGCTGTTGTGTCCATGGAAAGGGAAGGAATATGGCACTCGCATTAGCCTTGTCAACCACAGCCACCATATCTTCTGTCTTTGCTGGGAGTTGGCCGCCATGCTCATTTGATCCAGACTGTTGTCTGACATCAGACATGCTTAGATCCACAGAGAAGGAACATGACAGTGCAGCACCTGTGAAAACGCATAAGCATAAGCATATACAAGCATGTGAAAAGCATCTTCACCAACAGCAGAAGCCCGTTGTAAAGTTAACATACTTTAAGCAGGCTGAATATGTAGGTATAATCCTGATGCTCCTGTAAACCCAAAAAAGCCATGTCTGTTAATAGTGCCACCCTGAATCAGGCAGGTGGAACAGATTGTCCCATTTGTTAGGACATGCCAATTAATATTCAAGGTACTCATTGCAGTTTTAATCCCAGGTTCAGCACCCCAGGGAATGCATACAACACCATGCTGTTACTGACCTAAACTTATCTCTGTGCTGTATGTCTTGTTCTGTCTGATACCCCAGACAGAAGTGGCAGGAACTCTTCCACGTCTGTTAATGATAACTTTGTCGACAAGCCCCTCACTCATGGCCCTTTGTTTCTGTACCAGGTGGATTGCCTTGTTGTGTGTACTGGTAATAATATTAGTAAGCTTTCCCCAAACCAGCTCATGGGTTCTATTTTGTCCACTGACCAGTTACTTGTTGCAAAATATCCCAAAGAAATTATTACAAAAAGTCTAGTCTGATCTAATGTACCAGAGCATCTGCTGACCATGTTCATGTTGAGCCTGCAGCAGGACATCTTTCTTTGACTGGAAGAACTTCACCCTTCACTTTCTTCTGCATCAGGTACTTCTGTGTGAAAATCCAAGAACAAACTGGAAAGGGCTGGCAAAGAAACACGTATCTAAACTATAAAATCCAACTCCTTTATTTGTAAAAGTAAGCGCTTTTGTCTCCGCTGCAGCCTGTGTACAGTCAAAAAATGATTAAACAAATAATTTGAAAAACAGCTGTAAAATGTTACATAACATTTTACAGCTGTTTTTCAAATTGTTTAATCATTTTTTGACTGTACTGAGGCTGCAGTGGAGATGAAAGTGCTTACTTTCACAAACGTTCACAAATAAAGGAGTTGGATTTTATCGTTTGGATACATGTTCTTTGCCAGCCCTTTCCAGTTTGTTCTTGGATTTTTAGTCTGTTTATACTTCGTGGCTACATCTGTCTGAAAGTATAATGAAATGGGTCTACTTTGTTTCATTAAAACTCATTTCACTGAATTTAAATTCACCCTGACCAAATCGCTGAAAGCTCAAACTACTGAAAAGTCATTTCACCGAATTTTATTTTGCTGAAGTGAAGCACTGGCACGGTGTAGAGTACTGTAAGACAAGTGAAAGGAATATGCCCTTTTCTCCACTGTAGTGTGATCCTGGAGTTAGTATATATTGTTGGGGTGTGTGTGGGGCACAGCCCCCCACATTAGGGTATGTGGGGGTCATAGCCCCCATTTAGTTTGGGTATAGATTGTCTTCTGGAAAGAAGTAGTCATTGATGTTGTAAGTATGCATGTCTATTGTCGAAAATGTATTGTTTTGAAGCTTTTGGTGAATATGATATAAAACCAAACTAGGTGGGGGGCTATGCCCCCCACATCCCCCAATGTAGGAGGCTGTACCCCCTCCCCCTTAACAATATATACTAACTCTAGGATCGCACTACAGTGAGGAAAAAGGCATAAACCTTTTACTTGCCTTACAGTACTCTACACAGTGCCAGTACATCACTTCAAAGAAATAAGATTCGGAGAAATTACTTTTCAGTAATTTGAGCTTTCAGCGATTTGGTCAGGGTGAATTCAAATTCAGTGAAATGAGCTTTTAATGAAACAAAGTAGACCCAATGAAATATACATGTATGCTTGTAGCACATCGTACACAGCTTATGCTGCCACATGATTGTCTTGTCCTGCTTTCTTATGAGGGAAAAATGGAGCAGGCTTTAAAAAACAGAATAAAATAGCATGAATATGCAGTTAAGAAGAGTGATGTAACCAATACCCTCAGCAAGCATACAAAAAATGTAAGGATTTTAATAAGGTTGCATTCTACATCTTAGAAAAGGTTACATAGAACACTAGGGGTAGGAACTGGTCATCTTGTTTAGAATTGTAAGGATTATATTGGCTGTTATTATTAGATGCAACGCAGCCAGCAGGTATCAGTGACAAGATTTCTATTAGTAGTCCCCTCAGCTTACAAGCAGACAAACCAAAAACCTAAATTTTAAAACTAATATGGGTTTTGACCATGTCTATTTGTGCCCTTTTTTGATTTTTAAAGTTATTCTAATTATTGAAATCATTTGCTAATAATTTCCTATTAATTGTTTTATTTTTTATTTTATACTACTATTTATTATTTATTACAAAAAGTCATGTTTTATTGAATATTTTGAACACTGAATTAACAGTGTAGTTATGTGCACCTTCTTAAATATTGTGTATTTAATTATTGGTTCATTTTTACTGGCTTATAATAGGATGGCCATCAATACATAAAAATGAAGCCATGATGTTTCATATTATCTAATGAAATTCCATGTGTACTAGGGAACAAAAGTGCTAGTAAAAGTGACTTTCGTCTTACAGGTCAACATTTTTTTTTTTGATTTTAGTGTTCTAGTTATACGTTGGAAGGGACACCTATCAAATAATCGAATGAAGAAATTATCAAATGTTATTTGGCTGAACCCATCTCATTGACAATTCAGTTCATTGAAACAAACTCAGAACAAATGTAATACCCACATACAGCATAGAAAATGCTTTTGCAGGGGTACAAGCCCCCCTACATCCGCACCCCCTACTAATTAATATATATATATATATATATATATATATATATATATATATATATATATATATATATAAATACGAGATTGCACTTCAGTGAGTTAAATATCAAATTTTCTGATCCCTACTGTACAGTGATCTCTGTCAGAACAGTTTGATGAACTGAATTGTCGATGATATGGGCTTGCAATTTGAAGTTTGAAAATTCATCTGATTATTTGATAGGTATCCCATTGGAAGAGTATTGTGATTATTGTTTTTGTTTAGTTTCTTAATTTCCCAGGACCATTTCACAAGATTTGTACACTAACAGTTAACAGAAGAAACCTCCAAATATAACCAATACTATGGGGAGCAATAAACTGACTCTTTAATTTCACTGCTAACCCAGTTAACAGCTACAATAAATTGAGTTTGGATAGAGCATGCTATGGAAACTTATATGACAAATTCTTCTTCTAACGAAAACAGATATGATATACAGGTCACTGTTGATGAAACCAACAGTTCTGGTTTTGGAATATATGCTGAGGTGATAGCTGGAGAAATTACAAATAAGTAGAACACTTTAGGCTGGGTCTGTCCTACTGATGTAGTTAATTATAGTTTAGACATATGGCTTAAAGAGAGTTTTGATTTGAATGCAAGCACGAGAACAATGGCATCTTCAAATGTGACAGGCAAAATTGCTCAAAAACAAGGTATTCAGATGGGAAAATTACTTAAGAAATACTATGGGTAGCAAATGGATAACATTTTTTTCCAGGTTGCATCATTTTACACTGAGAAGCCAAGGGGATTAAGAATACACACAGTTCCTAATGGATTATATGACATATCTGTTCTACATAGTGAACTTTTAAACTGTTTAACAGAATGTGCATTAACATGATGTGGTTGCTTATTAGATACAATGTCAGAAACTTGTGCAAGCTCTAAGGATAAATAAAGGTCTTGCAGAACACCATCGTCCAGGACTTGTTTCCAACTTTAGAAGATCTTTACAAAAAAGTACTGCACAACGTGCACTGTGACAACATTCATAAGAAAATAGAGAAGTTGCACAGAGATGATGTGGGTTCTAGAAATAAATGGGCTTACCCCTCTCCTGCACTTGTTAGCCAAGGTACAAAAGAAAACCAACAATGATAACCATCAGGAAAATCAAGATAGTGGCACACAAGATTTTTTTTACAACAGCTGTGCTGGAGATTACCAAGGCTCATGGAGAGGGATGCTTTGACCTTTGGAACTACAAATACCCTGCAGAAAGGGGACCATCATTTCCATCAGTGATATCAAAAAAAGGCATAACAAGGGAGAGGTAGGGGTGGGGCTGTGCCCATTGAATTTGGACTCTAATCCGGGGATTATTTTTTAACTTAATGGATTTAAAATGTATAAGTACAGTTTCTTGACAATTTCCCTAGTGACTTTTTTCTCAAAGGTTTTAATTTTATGGCTCCTAAGGAGTTGCGTTTGGTGGATACAATATTTGAAATTATACACTAGGAAAAAATGTGAACTTAAAATGAGGGAAAATGTTGTGAGTGACCACTTTAGTAGGAATAGTACTTTTAACCTTCCGCTATACTCACACATAGCTGTATTTGAGAGATGTTGTGAGGTCAATATTAGATGTCTAAAAATAAAGGAGAACTTTTTATAATCTCCTAATGAGAAAAGGTTATTAACTGATTTAAGGGATGACAAGGACATCAGAATCATGAAACCTGACAATGGGGGCATGAAGTAAACATTGCATACAGAAGAGTTGATTTATGTTTGAATGACATAGATTTGGAATACAACTTTAATTCCATCTATATCTGTGATC
The DNA here is from genome assembly GCF_019279795.1 of Protopterus annectens. Lineage (NCBI taxonomy): Eukaryota > Metazoa > Chordata > Ceratodontiformes > Protopteridae > Protopterus > Protopterus annectens. The sequence continues at coordinate 796,066,739 of NC_056729.1, forward strand.
CCCAAAATGCACAAAACTATTACAGATCCCCCCATTGAGACATATTGCAGCAGCTGGTGGGTCCAAAACAGATAATAAAAACAATAAAAAACAGATCTCAACACCAGAAATAAAAAAAACTCACTTATTTTAATCCAAATATAAATAACAGAGCTTTCAAGAACGATCCCTTCTTCAGTGCATATGCTGATAAACTGGTGATCAGTTCAATGCCAAACAAAAACAAACAGTCAGCTTTAAGGAGTGCAACTGAGTATTTGTGAGCAATACTTTAAATGCAGCAAATAGTAAAAGCAATAAAAACAGGACAGCAACACCAGAAATAAAAAAAAAATCACCTATTTTAAATGCAAATACAAATAGCAGAGCTTTAGGGAATAATCCCCTTTTTTATTGTTTTTATTATTTATTGTATTTAACTCATCGATTGAAAATACTGAGTTGTGCTACGTGAAGCTGACTGGGTCCAAAACAGAACCACAAGCTAAATCTGTAGAAGAAAAATTAAGTATTTTTTTTTTGCAACAAACCGCATGTCTTCATCAATTCGTGGCACTTATTGAAGAACTTGGATGCATGTAAATACAGTTATAAAATTATATTTTTGGATATTGATGTGCAAGATCTGTTTTTAGTTATCCTCTACACCATTGGTATGGATGGCTCTCCAAGGCAATGCTAGCCAACACCGATTGCATAGAGAGGGAAATTAATGTGATCATGACTATTATATAGACAGTATCGCACAACAATGTTGTATACTTTGATGGAAAGTACTACAAACAGATTACTGGGGTAGCGACGGATCCTCCTCTGCCCCTGTTTTTGCCAGCATCATGTTGTGGTGGTAGGAGGTTGATTTTATTTGTTTCTTCTATTTATTGACTGTACATGTACAAATACTATAATTACGTAGATGCTATATTCATATAATGGAGAGGAGGAAATGATAAAATAGAAGATTTTTTTAATTACAGAACTACTGCATTTTTATACTTTATCAGTGCACTTTGAGTTGTTGAGTAATATAAATGGATTGTAGCTTTATTCATTGATCCAAGTATCTCACTAAAATATATCTTCCTATTTTTCCCCTTTTGAAAATAGTTATAATTTCATTTAAGATCTGGCAGACTGCTAGGTTTTTCCTTTTAGATCGAGATGGGCCAAAAAGTTTTCAACTTCATATTGGCTACCAGTAGGGCACAGATTTTCTGAGGACCTATCTCAAACCTGATGTACACTGCCCCTCTTCTTAGCATTAACTCATGCCTCTGGAATCAGCCATGGAGCTGGAGGCATTTCAGCCTGCCTCAGGTTGCAAGAGAGAGTTGCCAGTGTTTTTTTCAGCTGAACCAAAAAACAGACTTACTCTGGGAACTTTGATAAATGATTCCTTATAGATATCTGCAGTTTTCCTACTTCAAGGTAATCACTGATAAAAACTGGTTCATTTTGTTACTTATTCATTGCAAAAACTGCTAAAGTAAAAAGAGGTAAGGCCTTTTGATTTCTAACAAGGAGGGCTCTGACTTTCGATAGATTTTGAGGTTTGTTTTAGAATATCCTTCTCTGTGCACAAGAACAAAGAATAGAAAAGTCAACAGCATGCCAGGTATGGCAGATGCCCATAAGGATGACACAGAAGTAAGTGTATAATGCAGTTAGTAACACACAACCAGTGCCAATTGCACTGCCTGGTCTGTGACTGAAAAGAAAAATATCCAAACAATTGATAGGCCTTTATACTGGTGTTGCAAAAGTTTTGATGTTTATTGGTGAATGACAGGTAGTAAATAGACCTGTACTTCTACTTATTACAGACTAGTGATTAGTACATTTTAAGCCTGCCTAATTTCTCTTTTGGGGTTTGAGGGAGGGAGGGTGGCCTAATGGTTAAGGTGTTTGCCTTACAAACACAAGGTGCAGGGTTTGAGTCTCACAAGGGATAATTGGCTAGGCTTAAATGGCTTGCAAGCACAGTTAGCTTAGTACTAACCTATGAACCTATGAATTTAACCTGTCCTGTTTGGTGTTAGATTGACCTTAACCATCCCATGGTCGATAATGATATGTTACCCATAGTGAGAATAACTGGGCTCATACCATAAACAAATTGAGGAGATCTGTGCTTAGAATAAAGTATTTAGAAGCTGCCTCTGCCCATTAGAAGTAAAACAGGGCAGTCCAGTCTTCCAGAGCAGTGGCATCCTCTGTGAGATATATCTGTGCCATTCTGTTGATGTTGCAGAAGAGGTTTTGATTACTGCATCAAGTATTTCTGTTGCCATTTGACTTGCTGATGTGCAGTAGGTCCATCAGTAATGGGCAGGAGGATGCCTTGCACACCAGACACAGGTCACCTCTATAGTGACAAGGCACTGAGGCAGTCCATGGAAGACATATTATTTCACCTTAGCATTCCAGTTGTTGCCTGTGTCTAGACAGATGCATGCAAAAGGGGCATTATAAAATTCAATGACTAACCTAATGAGAGCTGATTAAAAGTGGACAAAGACAACCCTAGCTCTAGATTCAATTGCTTTTTTAATAAGCTGTGCAATATCGAAGCACTTTCTTACAACAACAAACACATGTTGTGAATTCTTTTTTGTATGCATCTAGTACACTCTCTGCCCTCTGGTGAAGTCCATAGGGCTAGAACGGATGAGATTAATTGGATACAGTTGATAGATAATTATCTAAGGGTTATAATTACAATCTTCACATAACCACGTGACAAAAAGTTGTAGATGGAGATAATCAATTTACTCAGAAATATAAATATGGTGAAAAGGTGTTTTGGAATTATAAAGGGAAAGGGAGGATATGTATTTTGTTTCTTGAAGGTTATTGCGTATCTTGAGGAAACATTCCAATATTATTACATTGGATGTCATATATATAAGAATTTGAAATTCAATATTTCATATAAAAATTCACCTAGCAGAGCAAGTAGAGTTGTACACACGCACACACACACAAACACACACACACACACACACACACACACAAGTCTCAGTGTAGGGATGCACTACTTGTAGTTGCATGGATCAGAAGCTGTTCAATGAATTCAATTACTTACTGTCCTCCCATGTTACAATGTTTTTTGTTCCAAGTCAGACTGCCCTGATTAACAAATGTTATGGCTTCACCCAGGCTTTTTGTGCTAAGGTTGACAAGGCTTTTTGTGCTATGGCAAGAACTGAATTCACGGAATATGTTTGAGGGCTGTATTCCTTGTCCAGGTGTTTTGTGCTAAGAGGTTGACAGCTATGGTGAGAACTGAATTCATTAAATGATAGCCATTTAAATTTCAGTTTTCCTCACTTAGTGGTATGTTGCTCTGACTGTTTTGCACAGGGACCTTGGTAGTAAAATGTATGGTGGTAACACAGTACTTTTCTTTCACAAAGCAGCTGATTTGGCATAGTGGTATGTTGCTCTGACCGTTTTGCATCCAGACAGAAGGATGAGTGTGAATTCATAATTGTTTTTTCCAGATTTCAGTGTTTTATGCCACTGTCATAGGTCAAGCGAACATGACTATATGTGATTTCTTTGGCTTCGGTCATCTCGATGGCTTGGGTTCCCGGGGGGGGGGGGGGTGTTGGGGCACCTAGGAAGTTTGCCTCAGGGCGCTTCTAACGTAGTTATGCCACTGTACTTTATGTATGAAAGGCATTTCAGCAGTGTATTTTTGAATACTTCTATTTACAAAAATTTAATAGAAAAAAGATTTGAATCTGACATCTTTAAGAAAAGTACTCTTTCTAACAGTTTTTTTGTACTACATTAGCCATCACCATTACTGTCAAAAAAGAACCTAACTTAGTGAAAGAGCAGATGGAGAGGCTATCATGCTTGGTTTCTGATAATCATCAATTCAACTAAAAATTTACAGTTCTGAAAAAAAAACATGTTAATTAATAAATAATACCCTAGGCAACTGATTGAAGAATTAGCTGAACAATTTTTACAAAATAGGCATAAACTATACCAATCAATTGTATAGTTCATTGTTAGAGTCAAAATAAGCAGTAAAAAAAGACAACACATTAAATAGGACAATGGCCATGGACTATGGTAATGTTAGTGGTGGTAAGGAGCATTTTAGACCAGAAATGGGAAGGAGTGCTTTAAGCCTTTGGACTAACTGCCATATTGAGAAATAACCCTCACCTAGTATATACATGAAGTAAAAACTTGGATGTCTTATTTTCAGGAGAATAAAATGTGTGATCCATTCAGGATGGGTTCCAAAAAGGGAATGAAAAAATGTGGGGAATGTACTCAATACAGATACATTTACAACAGTATGAATATTAATTTACAGGATTACCTCAGAATTATTAGTACCAATGGTAGGTTTGATTGTAACACCAAAGGAGTGGTCTATGTTGCCACATGGTGTCCTACTTTTTGTGGGAAAACTGGAACAGACTTTGAGAACCAGACTATGAACCAGACAACATACATGCATGACTAAGAACCAATACCTTCAACCAGCATAGAAAAGAATGTAAGAATTTCAGTAAGTTTGTATTCTACATCTTGGATGAGGTTACACAGAACACAAGTGGTGGGAATTGATCATCCTATTTATAATTTAAATAACTTTATTGGTAGGTATTATTGGATGTAATACAGTCACTAGGTGCCAGTGCAAGATTTCTAATATCAGTGCCTATAATTTACAAGCAGACTGACTAAAAAATGAATTTTAAATGTAATAGGGGTTTTGAGTATTTCTGTTTGTGACCTTTATGATTTTTAGAAATTTCTAAAATTATTGCAGTGAAATCATATGGAACTTATTTACTATTAACTGTTTTTGTTATTAATAATTTACTATTAACATTTGCTTCTGTGATTATAAAAACCTCATGTTTATTGTTATTTTGAGCATTGAATTAACAATGCAGTTGTCTATATTTTTTGGATATTGTGCATTTAATTCTTGTTTCATTTTATTGGCTCATGATTGGATGGGCATTAATATAAAATATGTTGTCATCACATTTCACATTATCTGATGAAGTTCCATGTGTACTAGGGAAGGCAAGCTCCAGTAAATGTGACTTTGGTCTTACGGGTCAATTAGAGTTCTAGTTTTATGTTAAAAGAGTATTGGGATTATGCGTTTCAGAAATCATGTGGTTCAACTAAGTATGCTTTAATTTAAATGTGTACAAGATGAATGCTGCAGATGATTTGTGATCAGATGGATAGTGCCTTAGATAACTCATAAAGTTATATGTAATGTATATAATATATATACATATATATATATATATATATATATATATATATATATATATATATATATATATATATATATATATATATATATATATATATATATATATAGAGAGAGAGAGAGAGAGACACAGGAGCAAAAGATATACGTGTGTGTGTGTGTGTGTGTGTGTGTGTGTGTGTGTGAGTGAGTGGTCCTGGGTGTGTGTAATGAAAGTTGTAGTTCAATGCTGTCAACTCATTTATTTATTCATTTTGTACTGGATTGTTAGGAGCTTAGTGACGGTAATGGTTGCAGACTATGACCATTAATAAAGACATGACAGGTTGTTCTTGACATGATTGTCTTAAATCAAGTACCTGCACAGACCACTCTAATATCTGTGCATAAATAATGTTCCATTAGCAACTAAATAGTCGCATCAAAATATAGCTGAACAGTAACAATGACCATATAAAAAGACAGTCAATGAAAAAAAATAACAAGATTAAACAATATGATCTGTATATAAATAATAGCTGAGATATATACAATTATGGAATACAACACTAAATATAAATCTATAGCACTTTATAACAAGATATGATGGGCAGTTATGCAGCTGTTTAATGTACTGTCCAGTGTATGAGATGCACAAATTGCTGTCTTTAAGCTAGCATTAATGTGCAGCATGCACATGGATATGCTATAACAATGTACTGTACATGAATATGCTGTAACAATGTACTAGTGGTTTAATGGCAGAAAACCTATGAAGAAGGGAGACCTACCTCACAAATGATGGCAATGCAGAGTGACAGCACATATAGTGACAACTCAAGGAAGCATATAAACATGTAGCCAATTTTTTCAAAGTAATTGTTTCTAAAAGGTAAAAAACAATTATTATACATTTTACCCCATCATTTCTTCTAATGCAATACCTGTTGACTTAAAATTTGATTTACAATGGAACTATAAGGAAATAAATGTTGCTCAGATGGAGTAACTCATGTAAATAATTTCAGTTTACTTTGATTGTATCGCATTCTTTAGCTTGATACAGTGGTACCCCAAGTTATACCTGAATACAACAAAAACTGAAGGCTTTGCTTTATTCTTCTACCTATGCAGATTAGTGTAGTATTATTTTATCTATCAAATCTACACTCCAGTTTTTCTGTCTTTTTTTTAGTTGTCTGCATAACTCTGTCAGAAAGCTTTTCCTCTCTGTTTTCAACCCATCACTGTATTCTTTGTTCACATTGTACACATCTTGTCAGCCTTTAATCAGACACCCAAAATGATATATTTTTTTCTTTTACTTTTGCGTTTTTATTGTTTAATACTACCAACATCAATACTATTGCATATAATATGCATTGCCTTTGGCTCTTTGGCTACGTCTCCAAATGATTATTTCTATGAGCATTGCTCCATTGTTTGTGAATAAATTATAGCCTCTGTTGTAGAGTAAGTTAACCATAATATTAATATATGTAATTTCAGAGCTTATTTCTGGGGGAATAGATTTCATGAGAATCGCTCTCTGTACAGAACAATAGTAAATATCTTAACATGTGAGAAAGACAGCTATAACAATCATAATACTTCTGCTCAGGACAGCATCAGAGTTAAATTTTTCTACAGAATGGCATATTTCCAGTTAAAAATATCTTTATTATAAAACTGAGGTCAGCAGATCTATAACAATGACAGAACTGTACAGAAAATTCAATCAATTTTTGTAAAGACCACTATGTGTATGTCTAGCATACCTGAAAATAGCTAATCCATTATTACCACAACAATTTCTCCAACACTATAAACATTGAACAATAGAAATAAACAGCATGATAACAATTAAAGGTTTATCTGAAATGTGCCTAAAATATCTCTGCTGTTAACTTTTTTTCTGTGTCAGGTTTGACTTTTAGTACATAATTCAAGTATTTCCTATTGTATTTCTCCATTTGGCTTTATCATCTCTGCTATAAATTGAAAACAGACAAGGAAATAAAAAAACAAAGATATATTGTAATTAAATGTGCAATGTAAATAATGCTTACATTAAAGAAATGAGAAATGTTCATTAATATCACACTGCAATTTTTCTAGAAAAAGAGGAAAACTATTTTAAACTCAGTATGTCATACTTGTGTGAAGTTTTTATACTCAAGCCACAAAAAGTGTGTTAAGAAGAGACTGACAAAGAAACTTGACAGTTGATGTGTTAAAAATACATGGTGGCAGATACCATGGATTTTCTGTCTACAGAATAAGGTATCCATCTTTATGTCTAGTTAAAGGGATTAAAAATAGACTGAAGGTCAGAGATACTGCCATAAGAAATGTCTATTAGCCCTAGATGGTACTCAGTCTGCTGAAGTTGTATAAGAGATACCATTTGCAGCTTTTCAGACATTACATTTTTTCTCTCTGAAATATTTTATTATCTCGAACAGTAATATAATTTCAAATGTATTTTCTTTACTACTAACATTGTAATTAATTTATCAGAATTCCAAATCATTATTACCAAATGTGTCTTCAGAGTTGAATGGTCAATGAACACCATATATTAAATATATGAAATATATTTTCTAATGCTAGTTGTTCCAAATGGAATAATTGAGAGACCTATGGCTATTCAGCCATGATTGTATTTAATGCAATAGATCATCAAGGAAACATGAAGTGATATTGTCTAAATGGATAAATAGAAATAAATAATGGCTTTTTTTATTATACTTACATGTACTAAAGTAATTATAGCATAATTTTAAGGAGTTGCAAGCAATGTGCTGAGTGATTCTTGGTACTTGTGAATAAAGCTTCTATGGAGGAACATCAAGGGCTGTAGTCATAGCCCCATATTTTGCACTTGTATTGCTTTCTCCATGCAGAGTAATGCTACACCTAAATGCAAATACACTAAGTACAAGTTATTCGTGCTAACTAAGCAAATACAAAGGCATTTTAACAATCACATTTAGTTATGACAAAAACATAAAGTATCTGAAGTTTATCCTTAAGTATGTGTGAAGAACAACTTGAAAACCTTAGGCATCATATGAATTTGTAGATACTCAGATATTAAGGATGAACGTAGCTATGTATATCCATGCTTGAAAGAGTTAAGGCAAGCAGTGGACAGCACAACTTTTATTATTAATATTTAAAAAAATAAATAAAAAGGGTTTAATATGTTTTATATAGGGGTATTCTTAAATGAACTCCTTGTAGATTGCTTTAAAAATTGAAAGAGGCCAATAGGAAAGACTGAAAAAGGGAAGCTATGACAAAGATTGGAACACAGGTGAAAGCATCTACAGGGTTGTGCTGAAGGAGCTGGAAAAGGAAGGGTACTATGTTTTTATTGGGGAATGGAACCCTCTATTTTTTCAATTATTTTTTCATATAACATGGTAGTTTGGTTAGGGATAGGTAAGAGGGTGTAGGAGAGAGGATAAAGGAAGGAGGTGATAAAGAGGAGCCTAGCCCAAGAGGAATCCCCTAGTCCACATGGTCTCAAACATTTCCATTGCCTGATGATGTTGCAGTGCAGGACCCTGATGCTAGGCAGGGGCCTGTGTTGACATTCTTGTCTGCTTCAACATGGGAAATGTTTCTTCCACCTGCTGAAGAGAATCCTGGACTGGCCAAAGGCATCTGTCCAGCACCTGCTTCATCACTTCCTCAATCAAGTTCGAAAGCCCACATTCAGTGAGGGGGTGCCAGCCTGCCACATACTACAGGAACGGTGCCACTACCCTGAACCTGTGAGGACATCTCTGGATGGTTAAAGGGTGAACGTTCCCTAACCTGGGATGAATGCAGCTGGGTTGCTCCTAAGGATTCTGGTCCTGTAGAAAAATTAACAAAAATAGGACAGAGGGAGAATAAATAAAGGCAAAGTAATGCATGATTAAAGCAAGAAAATGAGAGAAAAAATTGGGGGTGGGAGCAGAAAAGAAATTCAGACTATACATCCTCACATAATGTTACACATTATGCCATTCTTTAATGCAAGTGATTTTTAGTTTAATTAAATCTTTATTCAACTAATAAATAAAACACAAATGGTTAAATGGCTTAACACTTTAATACAAACAAGCATACATTGAACAACTGGTATAAGTTTTGTTCTATACTTAGAACTTCATCAGACCAAGTTACTCACAATTCAAAATCCATAAAATAAACTATTAAAATCATATGACTAAGTGAGCATGTTTCTTTAAATTTTTTGATGTAATTTGGTCATGTGACCTTCAGAAGATCTTAAATCCTCATTTTTCTATTACATTGCATCTGATGAATTCTTGTGGATTTATATCTGAGATGAAAGCACTTATGGTTTATTTTATTAACTAGTGATCTATTTGCAAAACCTGGTTCATCAACAGTGAATGATTTGTACTTCATCTAAAGTGAAACAGTTTCTTTTCACTCAACAGTGGGATTTACGTTTGCTTTTTATTGACTTTGGTAGTGACCTTCCTGCATTCAGTGTCTTCTCTTACAAATCTGAAATATCACATATGTTCTAAGATGTTTCTAACATGTATCTGGGCATTTGAAGTTACAGTTTCAGTGCCTGGATATATCCTCTGGTGCCCTGCAATGTGATCTCACCAATATTCAAAAATACTTACGTTATTTGCTATGTTACACAATATTAAATTAGGAGGCAGTTACAGGAAGGTGATTTCATGCAGAGACCTCAGTTCCCAGTACCACATGTAATGGCAGCTGGGATAGATGAGGACTCAGAGGAGGAGCCAGAAACAATGAATGACCATGAGTGACAGAGGCAGGCACAATATATTGTTGCACTAGCAAAGAGGCCATGGATGGCACAGAGCTTTACAACATAACTGTACAGGAGCTAAACAGATATACAGCTGTTAAAAATGATTCATGCAAAGGCACCAGACTGTGATTACTTATGCATAAGCTGGTCATACTGTACATCAGATAGAGGCAACCCAAGTAACAATGTACAAAGAATGGGGTGCAGTTTTCATCATTTACACAGGTGAAAAAGGAAGTACATTAGTGCATATCTTTCACAGTGAAGTGTGTGTGTATGCTTGCTGAAATGTATAAACAGAAAATGTACCTTATGGAGAAATGCCCGAAATGGCATGCATAGGTTAATGTCAGGAAGGAACAGAGTGAGTGGAAGTGTGAGATGTGCTGAGAGCTGTGGTGGTGTGTGCTTGTGTGTGTGTGTGTGTGTGTGTGTGTGTGTGTGTGTGTGTGTGTGTGTGTGTGTGTGTGTGTGTGTGCTTGTGCCTGTGTGTGTGTGTCTGGAGGGACACAGCCTAAGAACATGGTGCAGCACTGCACCATGGCCTGCTGGGCAGGTCATGGACATGCACAACAGGGAGTTCAGCTACTGCAATGTGCCTGCATACTACCATGGCCAGTACACTTGCAATGTACCCCTTCAGAGAGCTGTGGCCAATTCTTGTAAAAGCAGTGAAAATGTGACAGCAGTTCTAGGTCTTACAAAAAATAGCATACAAAAAGCTACTTTTATTCAATGAAGCAGGTGTATAAAGTCCCACATACCTAAGTTATCAGATAATCCTATGTTACAACAAGACTTTGAAGTAAGAGAAGAAGCAAAATTAAAAAAAAAATCTCTTCTTCCATAGCACAATGATAAACTATGTATCCAGTCACTCAAATTCTGCAGATTACCGCCTCCAGATATGATAATTATGGCAATTAGGGCTCATTTTTCTGGTCATCCTCCATAAATATTACAGCAGCAGACTCCTGCTCATAGAATAAAGCTGATGTCTCGAATAGCTTGGCCAAGTCTTGCACCCATGTTACTGGCATCTTATGCATGGTGGAACAGTGCTGTCACCACCACAATAACTTGAGACTTCAGTCGACATCTGGAGGCTAAATGGCAGCAATGCCGAACCCGACATTTTCAAAGAATGAATCTCGCCCCCATCTCAATCCATGTTAAAGCCCACTCAGAAGTTTATGGAGAGTCGTATTTTGACAATGTTGGAATTTGACCTTGTCGGATTCGCGGAAGTGGATCAATGATCCCATCATTCAATTGGGTCAGGTTCGACCTTCTGATGGTAAACCATATATATATATATATATATATATATATATATATATATATATATATATATATATATATATATATATATATATATATATATATATATATATATGTATGTATGTTTACTATCATTTGTGCAAACGACAGTCTGTCAGCAGCACTGCTGCTGAAAATCAGAATGCTGTCCACAAAATTTAAATGGATGGGATAGTAGAACACACTTCTGCGAATGCAGTAGTGCATTCGCATAAATGTATTCAACTATCTACATGGAGATCATGGTACAGTGGGGATTGGAAATTCATCCATATCCCCACTGTAGTGTGATCTCGGAGTTAGAATATATTAGTAGCAGGGGAGGTGTGAGGTGCAGCCCCCCTGCAAAAAATGTGATATGTTGTATAGGAGTCTGATTTACATCAGCTCTTATACAGCTATCATGTGATGTTTTCAGTAACAATGTCGACTCAAATGTGTCAATCATTTGGGTCGACATTGTGGCCATTTGGAATGTTTGTGTTCAGTTTTACTTTTCATTGTTTCGAACAGCAAATGTTTTGCCGTTCGAACAAACAATAGTATTCCATATATATATATATATATATATATATATATATATATATTTTATATATATATATATATATATATATATATATATATATATATATATATATATTTATATATATATATTTATATATATATATGTATATATGCACTTAGATCACAAGAATGGCCATGGGTTCAATTCCTCTTCCCCCAAAATTTATGCTTTTGTCATGGCATAAGTTTATGTGTGATCCCAATAATATTACTGCTCTACTACAAGGTCCATATAAGTCTTAGCCATAATTATTTCTTATCTGAACTCTTTAATATACAGTGCATGTCTGTCCAATGTGCACTACCTATGCTTAGCATTTTTACAGTTTGATTAGCATGTTTCTCTTGAATTTGTACAGGTGTATAATTCTAAAATCTGATATAGCATCACTGGACACAAGCACTGATATACTGTCTGATAAATCATCCCAACAGTTATCATGATCTTATGTTAGACTGCGTGTCAGGCTTCTGGTGTATGTCTCCATACCCTCAAATGTAATAACACAGACAATCATTTTGAGGATATAACTGCTTAGGTCATAATATTAAAAATCTTAATATTGAAAGATTATTTTCTTTCACTGCATTATGAGTAGAAACATAGTTAAGAATGCAATTTAATTGTGTTTGTATGTCTTGTCCTCCATTTTCTTTGCCATTATCCTGTCATTTTCATACATTTTCTTTTCCGTTTCTCCATGATATTACCATTATATTGAAGTAGTTACCTGGATGGACCATACTGGAATGGTATGTCTTCTCCCCCAACAGTTGACAGCAGTAGCATTACCTCCATCACCACTAGAGTCCCACAGCACATATGGGTCTCAGCCTGCCATAGTTGCCTGCACAAGTCCTGCCCTAACTGCACCATCTGCCTCAGTAGCCCTGCACCACAGGGTGGTACATGACAGCAACAGAGCATGTACCCATCAGGAGCTGTCAGAGCTTTTGGGGGAGATATTGGACAAGGGGTATGATGTCCACATCATTTATATAGAGACCATGCTCTAGCAACTCATTTTGTCACCTGACCAGAGCTGAATCCAACTGCTGAGACAGAACCCCATGTGATGGCATCCATGCTAAGTAGTGATCACCATCAGTGTTGAAGCTGTGAGAGACTGCATCACTGAAAACCTAATCCTATCCCCAAACTCACTGTTTATCTCCTTTTTGTGTGTATACCCATGCTAGTATGTTATGCAACCTTCCCTTGTCTTTTTCCCACTCTGATGTTTCCTTCATCATTCTGTTCTGCCTCCTCAATGAGTTACCCCATACCTTGTCAGTCATGTCAGTTTTCCCCTGTGACCTACCTTACCTCTTTCCTCACTTCTTACTTCCCTGACTTCCTTTCCTAACTTCCCCTTCTCAATAACAAATCAAAAGGGCACCATTCTCACAAAAAAGTCCCATGCATACTTTTCAACTTTACAAATCTTTCATTATTGTACACATGGGTGGCTACAACTGTTCTTCATGAAATGTATAGCATTTTGACACACCATTGAGGATTTCAGACATTAAATTTTTACATCTCTTGTTGTAATTCACTACCAGGGTTATTTAGTTAAGAAGTTAAGAGGTATGGCTCCTATCCCACTTTCAATCTGTTCATTCCTCATTTGCTCAACTTATGTTTTATCTTTTGCTTACTTTCCCTTTTAATTTCTGTTTGTGCTCCCATTTGAAACCTTTAACCTGGTCAAAAACAGATAAATACACCACACATATTTCACAAAAGGACTCATATATTAATGCTGGTCATGTGTGACCCCAAGGTAATGATAGTTTCCACCTACTGCAGAAATTAAGAAAAATCCTTTAAGCATGCTAAGATCCTGCCATCGGTCATGCAAATGAGCTTTGCATCAGTGCATGTCACCAAGTGTTAGTGAAATACAGTAAAGTTAGTACATTTCCTATGAAGACCTCTTTTATAGATCAATGTATACACAATGCGATAAGTGGGTTCTGAGTGCACTAGGTGCAAGGTTCTAATCCCCTGAGAGTGGATTTTTGCTGTACAATATTACATTTTCATCATGCAACTGCATTCCCTTCCCCTGCAATGTTTTCTTTTCTATTTTCCTTTCTTTTTTTACATGCCCTCTGAGCACTTCAGTGGCATACCTTGCTAATACTTTGCTTCATGGGATATAAGTGACATAAGCATGGGCTCAAATACATTCAGTTGAAGTTTTCTTTTTTGCTATCCAATGTTCCATTACCATGATATGAAATTTACTTCGCCTTCCCTGAGTATGATTTTGTAGCATAGCTAGCTAAGCTCTATTTTGGAGAATGTGAGTGATACAGGGATGGTTTCAAATCCCACAAATGTAATTTTCTTGTCTTGTTAATCTTATGTTTCTTTCCCATGAAATGAAACATCCCCATCATCAGTGTGGACATTCTGCCATGGAGTTTGCCTTTGCCAAACAAAATGTAAATATGGAGTCATCTAGTACTATTGAGTTAAGAATTGTGAGATATGCTCCTAACCTGCATCCATCAAGCTAATTTCTTCTCAGCTCACCTTGTGTGCTACCCTCTGCATGCTTCCCTTTTTATAAGTTCATAGATTCATAGGTGTTTACTAGGCTAATGGCCCTGGAGTCTTTACAAGCCTAGCCCATAGGATTACCCTGGCAACATGCACCCGACCTTAGTTTCCAGTGGCTCTGTTGAGTACAGCCACTGGAGTAATCCCCAGGGTGAATTTTCTATTTCCCATCCACTCATCAAGATTTCTCTTGAAGAGGGCCAGTGAGGTGCTCTGTTTGACCTGTATGGGAAGTCTGTTCCATAGCATGTGCGGTCTCTGGGTTATGAACCCGTCCCTCCAGCATGTTCTGTTGACTGTGGTAATGAAGTTGAGGTCTCTGGAGCATGTGGTGTGGAGGGATTTATATTTCTTTACATGTAGCATTTGTAACAGAACTGGGTCAGGCATGGTTTTATAAGTCAAGCAGAGATCGTCTCTAAGTAGGCGATATGAGACAGAGAATAGTTGGAGTTTTTTGAGTCTGTCCATATAGGACAATTGTTTAAGGCCTAGGATCCTCTTTTTGAGGTACGTTTGAGGCCTTTCCAGTTGTTAAGGGTGTCTACTGAGGTACATGCCAAATGGGGCATTGTACTCGATGATTGACCTAATGAGGGAAGAGTAGAGGGAGACAGTGACCTCTTTCTTCCTGGATACAAACCCTTAGTAATGAGATGTGCTACATAGAAGGACTTTCTGACCACAGTGGCAGTGTGGTGGTGAAAAGAGAGGTTGCTTTCAACCTGTGTTCCCAGATCTCTTATAACACCTTCTGTGTTCAGTGGACTCCCATCAATGTGGCAGTTCATGGGAACTGTGTTTTTCCCAAAAGGGATGACGATACAATTTTTGGCATTGAGCTTATGGCCATGGTGTTGACACCAGTCGTTAGTCTCAGTGAGGCCTTTCTGAAGGATGTCAGCATCACTTGGGGAGTTAATAATGGCTCCCAACTTGCAATCATCTGTGAACTTTGTCAGCCAGAGTCCCTTCATGTTGCACTGGACTTATGAGAAGTAGATACCAAACAGGAGAGGACCCAGGACCAATCCCTGTGGGACTCCACTCATGCCTGGTCAGCAGTCTGACTTGGAGTCGGCTACTTTCACACTGTGAGTTCTATCTGTGAGCCAATTTGCAACCAACCTCATGATATAGGGGGTGATGCCTTGCTTAGTGAGTTACTCTATGATTCCTAAGTGGGGAATGGTATCAAAGGCCTTGGCCAGATCAAGATAGGCTGTATGAGCCACCTTGCTTTCATCCACAGCTCTGGTGACTGACTCAAAGAAGTCGACCAAGTTGAGCAGGCATGATCTACCCTTCACAAAACCAAACTGTGTGGGATACAGAGTTTGGAGATTCCATATATCCTTGCTTCTTAGGTCCATGATGATGCATTCCATAGCTTTGTATATTAGGCTTGTCAGGCTAATGGGGTGATATTTCCCAGGGTCTTTAGTCGCTCCTCCTTTGTGGAGAGGGATGACTATAGCAATGCGTCCTTTGGTAGGGACAAAGTCTGAGGTGTGCCTGTGATTGAACAGGGCACACAGCTGATGTGCCAGTTTACTCTGTAGTTCATGCAGAACACAACCAGGGATAATGTCAGGTCCCATAGAAGCTGTATTCTTGGCCTTGAACAGTGCTGTTTTAACCTGTGCAGCAGTAATACAGGGTGCCTGGCAATCTACTGGTATTGTGATTGGTCCTTTGGGAGGGGAGAGAGGGGAAAAGTTGGCACAGAATCTATTGGCCAGTATATTGGCAATATCTGTTGGCTCAGTATAGGAGGTACCATTGTGCAGTAGCTCAGAGCAAATCTGGGTTTTGCCGTGGAGGTTCTTTACATAACTATAGAAGGCCTTGTGGTTGTCCTTACTATCTGCTGCAATTCTGTTTTCATAGCTAGCTTTAGAGGATTTGATGAGAGATCTCAACTTTTTGTTGAGTCTGATAAAGGAGATTTTCCATTCTTGGGACTTCATCTTATTCCACATCAGTTTCCTCCTTCTGTCATAGAATTTGTTTATGGCAGGGGACCACCAGACTGGCTTCCTTTCTTTGGAGGAGAGCGTCTTGGTTCTATTCGGTATGGTGAGATCCATGCATTTGTGTACGTGTTAGTACAGTGCATTGGTGTATGATTCAGCGGTCATGCAATTAGTCTCCATTTGCATGAGTGCTGTGAAGGTTGCCACCTCTGTTCTTAGGAGCCCAAAGTTAGCTTTGGAGAAGTTTTTCATGGTGGTTACCTTTGCTGGGGGGGGGAACTGATGTGGATTTCCAAGGTGATTACTTTGTGATCAGATCTAACCAGGGAGGAGTTGATTATTGGTGTAGAGCAACGGTCGCCCATGTTAGTAATGACCAGGTCAAGGATGTGGCTACTGCTAGTGGGTGTAAGAACAAGCTAGTCCAGGGCATTGGAATTAATGAATTCCAGGAAACGTTGGGCAAGTTTATTGGCACATGAGTAGTTTTCCCAGTTAATGAAGTAGTAGTTGAAGTCGCCCAGTATGAGTGTGTTAGGTTGGACCCTAATATTCTCCAGGGTGCTTAGGAACATGGAATGAGTGTCTTGGGACATGGTTGGGGACCTATAACAGACTACAATCTGAATCACTGTCTTACCCAATGTTAGCTGCACCTGAAGTATCTTTGATGCATTATGTTGAGCTACCAGTCTGGAGGTGTGTGCATCCTTTATGAATATGGAAACACCACCACCTTTGGAGCTTTGGTCCAAGTTCTGGGGCCGAAAGGTGTGGAATGAGTTATAGCCTGGTAGTACAGGGGTGCTTTATGCTGCCTTGTACCAGGTCTCTCTTACAGCACAAATGTCAATGTTCTCCATTTAAAGGAGTGCTTCGAGGGAGTGCATTTTCAGATTTAGACTTCTAGCATTGAGCAGCATGACCCTCAGATTGCATTTGTTTGTAGCTGTTATGGTGGTAATTTGGTCTTTGGAACACTGCCTAAAAAAGGCACTATAGGGGTGGCAAGAGCCTTGGCCAGTATCCAGAAGCCCAGGGGAGACAGATGCAGACCATATCTGGCAAAGCATTGAGGTCTGTCGATCATGTCATCCCAGGCAGACAGATATTGGATCCCCTTAGAATGACACCAGAAACTTAGCCAATTGTTGAAATCAATCATTTTTTGTTTGTTCTATGATATAATTCTGGGTGATGGTAGGATGCTGCTCAGGGATAGGGTCGTACCAGTCTGGGCTACATAATCCGAGAACTCCTCCATGCCTCTTTTCATGTAGTCCAGGGAGGTACATCTCAGGTCATTCACACCCACATGTACAATGACAGAGTCATATTTGTACATGTTGTTAAGGGACCTGAGTGCATGCATTATATGGTGAATCATGGCACCTGACAGGCAGCTGACTGTTACTTTCTCCTTATTTAACCTAGTGATTGGGACATCAGTGTGCCTCACTATCGAGTCACCTATGACTAGTGTGCTGGGCATGCTGTTTTGCCTGAAGGGCTTTGGTTGAGTGGCACAGTGTTTAGGAGAGTTATGTGTCTCATGATTAATGTTGTGCTGTAGTGGTCGAATGCATTTCTGCCTTGGAGGCATCTGCTGTTTGGATAGATTTATATTGAGACCCTCCACGATGGTGGGTGTGTGGTTTGTGTTTTTATGTGAAAGCAGTGCTGGTGTATGTTCTGGAGGGTTATGTGTTCCATGTGGTGTGGTGCAAGTGTTGACCTTCTCCTCTTGACTGGCTATTCTGGTCTTGGCTGGAGAGTGCATGGCTTCCAGTTTGGATATATAAGTGCATCTCTCGCAAGTCTGAGTGTTGGGAGGTAAGAGGAGAGGATTGTCAGTGTACATGAGGCAGTTGCTACATTGCGTCAGGATGCCCAAGTTCACCAGGTTAACAGGAAAAAGCACAGGGAACTGACCTTTAGACATGCCTGGAGGGGTGGGCATTAATAATAAGTACTGGAGCTGTTTCCCTGTAGAACATTTAGTGCTGGCAGCACTTTTGTGTGCTACAATAATTGCTACAAGATGTCTGGTATGGTAAAGTGCTAGACTAATTAGCTAGTAAAAGTGCAGGAGAGGAGAAAACAAGCAGATCTAAGGGAAATGCTGAAGAGCAGACTTTGGCACCTCTTTGAACAGTCCTGGATACAGCAAATCTATATCTGGACTAGAGTAGACTAGTTACAGGAAAGGTGGGAAACAAGCACAATGTGGGCTTTAAAACCAGAAAGTTGAAAGAGATGAAAAAATTCCCAAGCGGCCAATAAACTACAAATTCTGGGCCAGAAACCACTCCTCCTGTGGTAGATAGGCTACCTAGGGCTTACCACTCCCACTGATAAGCTAGAAGGCTTCCCTCCAACACCAAAAGGCTTGGGGGACTCAGAAGCTTACATACAGTCCTGGATACAGCAAATCTGTATCTGGACTAGACTAGTTACAGGAAAGGCAGGAAAAGTGCAAACGTGGGCTTTTAGGCCAGAAAGTAGAAGAAGATGGAAAAAGTGCTCATACGGACTATAAACTACAATTTCTGGGCCAGAACCTACTCCTCTTGTGGTAGATAGGCTACCTAGTGCTTACCAGTCCCACAGAGATACGCTAGAAGACTTCCCTCAAGACAGAAAGGCTTGGGAGGCTCAGAAGTTTACAGTCATGGATACATCAAATCTGTATCTGGACTAGACAAGCTACAGGAAAGGTAGGGAAACAAGCGCAAACGTGGGCTTTTAGACCAGAAAGTTGAAAGAGATGGAAAAAACTGCCCAAACAACCAATAAACTACAGTTTCTGGGCGAGAAACCACTCTTGTGGTAGATAGGCTACCTAATGATTACCACTCCCACTGATAAGCTAGAAGGCTTCCCTCCAACACAAAAAGGTTTGGGGGCTCAGAAGCTTACAAACAGTCCTGGATACATCAAATCTGTAACTGGACTACACTAGTTACAGGAAAGGCAGGAAAGAAGCTCAGAATTATTATTATTTTTTGTTACAGAAAAGCAGCTAAAACAGCACTAAAAACAATTTAAGTGCAGTGCAAGCTAGCACACTCGACTGTGTAGCAATATTAAAGCAATTTATTCAAACTGCATTCTGAACTGAATTCAATTATTGTTTAATTCAACCCTGAACAGTTAAAAAGTGCCACAAATATACTTATCAGCTGAGAAGCACACTCAGAACACAAAGTAAAGTGGAAAGGGAGAAAGGAGAAACAGAAGATAATTCAAGGTTAAGGGCCTAAGTGGGTTGGCCTACTCAAATGTTCTCTCTGTATTAGGTAGAATGAGTAGTGATACTAGACTGGGATAGAGCTGGGATAGAGCTGAACAGATGGGACTGGTAGGAGTGTCTAAAATCAAAATATGATCTCACTGTATTCGGTTGAGTGAGCAAATGAGATGGACCCAGGAGGAGTGTGCACACACAAATTTACAGGAGGGGCGAAAGCCACCAAGATTAATACCACAACAAGAACAGGGAGGGTGGGTGAGAAACTAACTGCAGAGAGATAGCAAGATCATAATATTCAGTGAAGCAAATAAATACACAGAAAAATAAAATGCAGTACTATCTTATAACACTGCAAGTTTGTACATATCTCAACTTGTAATAAAGTTGATGTAGGTATATAACAGCTAACCAAACAGCTCAAATATTCAGCTATTCAGCAGAAATAATTTAAGAGAATAGTGACTAAGACTTGTAAGCACAGAGAAACCCTCTAGTCTAAGAGTTCATCACCAAATATCAATGAAGTGAGAATAATTACCCCCACTTACTGCAGAGAGGCAGAGAGATCACAATATTCAGTGAAGCAAATAAATACACAAAACAAATGCAGTGCTATCTTTAACACAATATTCAATGAAACAAATAAACAGAAAAAATAAAATGCAGTACTATCTTAGAACACTGCAAGTTTGTACTTATCTCAGCTTGTAATAAAGTTGATGTATGCATATAACAGCTAACCAAACAGCTCAAATATTCAGCTATTCAGCAGAAATGAATTCAGAGATAAGTGACTAAGACTTATAAGCACAGAGAAACCCTCTAGGCTAAGAGTTCAACACTGACTATCAATGAAATGAGAATAATAATCCCCACGTACTGCAGAGAGACATAGATATCACAATACTCACTGAAGCAAATAAATACACAGAAAAATAAAATGCAATTATATCTTTAGCACACTATTCATTGAAACAAATAAACAGAAAAAATAAAATGCAGTGCTATCTTATAATACTGCAAGTTTGTACTTATCTCAGCTTGTAATAAAGTTGATGGACATATATAACAGCTAACCAAACAGCTCAAATATTCAGCTATTCAGCAGAAATAAATTAAGAGAAAAGTGACTAAGACTTATAAGCACAGAGAAACCCTCTAGTCTAAGAGTTCAACACCAAATATCAATAAAGTGAGAATAAGAACCCCCACTTACTGCAGAGAGACAGAGAGATCACAATATTCAGTGAATCAAATAAATACACAGAAAAATGCAGTACTATCTTTAACACAATATTCAATGAAACTAATAAATAAACAGAAAAAAATAAAATGCAGTACTATCTTATAACACTGCAAGTTTGTACTTAGCTTGGAATAAAGTTGATGTATGCATATAACAGCTAACCAAACAGCTCAAATATTCAGCTATTCAGTTCTATATCCTATTTGTCATCCTTCAACTTGTTCCAAAAATAAACACAACACACAAGTACCCACAAAGCAGTTAAGCAAATGGCTTTGTTCTAGCAGGTCTGATGGCTGACTGTACTCATGAAATGATTTCTACTGTGTTAATATGTTAGGTAGGGTGCCTGACTTCTGTGGGCATATATGCTATTTTACTATGTTCACTATCCACTCTGCAAATGTGCTACATATCCTAGCTATGTGTCTCATTAATAACCCCTTATTACCAGACAGCTGTAGTTACTGCTATTGCTAATGTACTGTTATGCATCATAATAATACAAAAAAACATTGGTTCATATCTGTTGATGTTTCTCTGTTTTCTTCACCTACCTCCATCATGCTCAGTCCTTATATCCTCACCTTTTGTTGTCCCATCTACTTCCTGCTGTCTTTATTCTCTGTTCTATACCTTTTACAACCTTTATTCTTGTGAGAAATACATTATCACACCTCACATGTGCCCAAAAATGGTTTACAAACTGCAAGAATGACCTATCTGTGGTAATACATTGAGCAATAGTTGGCAAAGATCAACTTGGTTATTTATATGTAAGCATTGAGAAATTACACTTCTTGTCCTTCAGCAAAAATAGAGAAAACTCCTTTGAACACACTAAGATTTTGGCATTCATGATGCAACTGAGGTGACTATCAATGTGATTCACTACTAGGCAATTCTGAAATAAGGAGAAGTTAATTTCACTAGAACAATGTTTTGGTTCATTGTACTCATGAAGTGATGTGTACATTGGCAATGCACTAGGAGGAGGGGTTGGATCTTTAGTGGTTATATATTCATAGGTTCATAGGTAAATAGTAGGTTAGCTGCCCTTGCAGGCCATTTTAAGCCTAGCCAGTTTCTCTTTTTTGTGCTCATTTGGTTATAGATTGCCTTTACTCATCTCATAGTTGATAATTATATACTACCCATAATGAAAATAGCTGGGATTACACCATAGATAATTTGAGGAGACTCATGCATGGGATAAAGCATTGAGGGGCTGCTTTAGTCCATTCATAGTACAGGAGTCAATCCTGGGATACATTTTCTGTTTATAAAATATAGCATACCTATTCATAACATTCGTAGCCTGCAAAATATCAATAACACTGATAATAATAATAATAATAATAATAATAATAATAACAATAATAGTACTCTAGTACTCAGTCTATAAAATATCAAATAGCATTGTTTAATACTATTTATTTTTCAACATTTCACACTTTTCAACACTTCCTAGAAATGCGTGCTTTGTTTTATGTTTTCTATACGTTCCTCTGTATCTTCACTTGATAATGCACTATTCTAGAAAATATCAATTAGGCAGACAGGAATTCAAATCTATTCAGGTATAGCTTGTAGAAGTTTTAGAAGCCATCTATACCATGCACTAGTAACTTAACAATGTATATATGGCATGAGGGTGAGCATACAAGTATGTGCATTTATCAGCCTGGCAATCATGTGTACATTGTCAGTACATTAGGGGGAGGGTATTGATCTCCCGATTGTTGTATTCTGTTTACCAGTGTTTATTTTTTAGTCTTACACACTGTTCTAAAATTCTCTTGAAGAGTTTGTTTTCTGAAACATGTATTACAGGTTTTTCTGTCGCTTCACTTGATAATGCACTAGACTGTAGTATATCAGTTTGGCGGGCAGGGGTTCAAATCCACTCTGGCCTGCCTTGCAGATGACTGCAAAAAAAAAAAAAGAAAAAAAAGAAATCTGTAGCACATGTCAATAACTTACCATGCAAATATGACATAAGGTAAACATAATACATGCCTGTAAAAGCTTCCATGGCTGTGTCTACTCATGTAGTGATGTGTACATTGTCAATACACTGGCAGAATCCCCTGATGTTTGATATGCTGTTTTCCAATATTCACTTTTATATCCTCAACACTGTTTTAACAATTCCCTAAAAGGTTTGTCCCCCCTGTATCAAAAGGAAATATCGCCAGCCTGGCTATCTGGAATTTTGTAAATACTTATATGTCATTTGTGAATATCAATATGATTCATATGCTTGTGTTACAAATGTATTAAAACTGTATGTTATGTGTGTATCAAATTGCTGGCACAGAAGTTTGTGTAAAGGACTGAGCTTAAAAGATGCATCCACAGTGTACCCTACTGGAACAGAGAAGACTAATTTGCAAAACTTAAGGATAGTTGAGATTGAAGTATTTTATTGCTGGGCCATAAATGAAAGAGATGTTATCTTTCAGTTTCAGTCAACAGGAGACAGGCTGTCTATACTAGGGGACTCTCTGTGTTACCTTGAAAGACAGATAATTACTAGGCTTGAGATGTAGACGTGTTTTATTGTTTTAGGACTTCCAGGATCTGCATACATCTGAGGAAAAGCCCTTATTTATGCATTTTTCACAGGGAGATGCCAAATGCTGGTAGTTTCTGACAATGGGGGTTTAGCTTGGGAACTAAAGTCAGGTGACAAAAAAGTG
The DNA here is from genome assembly GCF_019279795.1 of Protopterus annectens. Classification (NCBI taxonomy): domain Eukaryota; kingdom Metazoa; phylum Chordata; order Ceratodontiformes; family Protopteridae; genus Protopterus; species Protopterus annectens. The sequence goes on from NC_056729.1 coordinate 796,090,427, forward strand.
ATGTCATCCAAGCTAACCCAGCAGTAATATTTGATATTAATGTAAGATCTTTCTGAGAGAGAGAGAGAAAGAGGGAATTTTGTATTTTGTCTTTGACCTGACAAATCAAATCTCAAAGAGTGTGCATGTCAGTTACCTGGGCAGGGATAGGAAGCACTGGTTGGACAGAGAGGGTACTGGAGGTCTTCACTTGGCCACTCAGCTGAGATCTCAACTCTATAGCTGTGCCAGTGGGGAGTCTTATTGGGGATCTGGAGAAAGAGGGAGAGACCAGCCCCAGACTGACTGCGGTCTCTGTGTGATCTTAAGGGAAATTGCACTTTACTGTGTGTGTAATTGTCATCCTCCCAGTGTGTACATCCTCCACTGTTGCCAGTGGTGAGGATTGTGGCTCCTTGATTACTGGGTCAGTGTTGAGGCATCACCTCCCCCCACACTATGAGTTCTTCTGTAGCATCAAATGTTAGTTTACTGGTCTACAGAATTTCATTGCCAAAGAAAGAGGTTTAAACTCTTTTAGTTGTAATTCTCTTGTTTTGCTATCATGTGTTCCTTTCCCTTGAAATGTGTTTTTCAGTTAACTTCCCTATATGTTCTTCTGTGGCATGCATTGCTTGTGCTCTAGTCTATAGACTATCAGTGTCATAGTCAGGGGTTTGATTTCATTCATGCTTGCTCCTCTTTTCTTGCTATCATTCGTTCCATTCCCCTGAAAGTAAAAATTTCTATCATTAATGTGCACGTTATGCAGGTGTGGCTGTCACTTTCTAATTTAATTTATTTCTGGATTAGTCTGTCACTGATAAGCTAGAAATCTGAGACATATAGGTACTTTTTCTACCTGCATGCTGTTTATTCAATTTCCTCACCTTATTTTGTACTCTTTGCTCGTTTCCTCTTTTTATCCCTGTCTGTCCTGTACACCCATTTCCAGCCAATTATATTGACATAAAATTGATAGACATACCACACACTTGAAGATAATGGGCATATAATTCAAAATAATCTTTTAGTGATTATATGTTGTGCAAGAGTTGGGAGACAGAAACATAGATGTGTTTGTGTAACCACAATAAAATGGCACTCCATGATCTGTGGAAAAAAATGACAATAAATTATTTCATGTACTAAACAGTCACATAAATGAGCTAAGCCTAGTTGTGTGTACCAAGCTAAAATAAAGTACAGCTACTGCCATTATTCAAACCCCTTTGATTCCTCAGTGTACTCATACAATTATTCTTACTGTATCCGTGCACTGGTTGGGGATTTTAAATCATCTGGTGGTTGTATGTTGTTTTACAACTATTCAGTTTGCTCTCTGCATGTGCTACATTTGCCTGACATGTATGTTATATACCCCCTTTTGTCTGTATCCTGCAGTGGCTCACTTTGTTAATGTTCTACTATAGAAGCATTCTCTGTGAGAGTCATGGGTTCAGTTTCTTTTAGTTCTTTCCTGTCATCAGTCTGCATATGTGCTACATTTTCCTGATATTTAGGTGATTTTTGGGACCCTTTCCTCTGAACGCTGCAGTGGCTCACCTTGCCAGTAAACTGTGAATATACTGGAATGTGGACTGAAATGATGGATTGCCTCCCCATAAAGTACCATGTACTCATTTCTTAATGACAATAATAGAAGGTTTACTATGGTATGATCAAAAGGGATCAGGTCAAACAGTTGCAACATTGGAATAGAATTCTGAACTTGGGAACATCGGAAGACCGGAATGTTGAAAATTGTAAACACAAAAATGTATATACAACATTTTTGACATTCCCGTCTTCCAGACGTGTTAGCTTACCTCTACTATTTTGCAGGGGGGCTATGCCCTCCTGCACCACCCATTTGGGGGGGGACTGCACCCCCATACCCCCTGTTTATTAAATATAGCAACTCTGAGATCGCAGTACAGTGAGGAAATGGGCTACTTCCCTGTTTCACACTGAAGCGCGTCCTCCCTCCACAGACTTGGCACATCACTTGTCAAGTGGTTGAGTCCACCATGCAATTTGACTAACCTCAGTTGACCACTGTTGGGTCAATTTCCTGCCCCTTGGAAACCATGATTTCGAACATCGGCTGTTCAACTGACTGCCATTCGGGTAAATTATGGTAAACCTAATTAACTATTGTACAGGTACACTGCTGACATTCTGACATTGTCAGGACTGATACAGGTCAGTATATTATATTACTTTATTTTATTCCACCTCTCTTGTCTAGGTTTCACATTCTTCTACAGTCACATATTGTCATACTGCCTTCTCCACTCTGCTTACAGTTGCTTTGATCCACATTTCAGCTTGCACTTTATTCTGTCCATCTCTCTTAACTCTTTTGTTATAGTATACCTCTACGCCACCTTCTGACATCATGGTAATTTCCCTCCTATTGCACATTTCCCTATATATGTATTTACTACCATACATTAACTTTCTACACCTGTACATGTGAACACTCATATAATACAAAGGGTGCTTAATAGATTCATAGGTTCATAGGTGTTTACTAGGCTAATGACCACAAGGGCCTTTTTAAGCCTAACCATGCATCCCAAATCCCTGACAAGTTCTGATACCCTTGATAAGTGTAAACAGGGGTTTGGAAGAGAAAACATTTACAAGCAGGGCCTGGGAGATGAACCATTTACAGGTTGCCTGTGTCCATTACAGACATAGGTGCCAAACCAGGGATGAATTTCCTGTTCCCCATTCAATTGTCTAAGTTGCACTTGAATTGGGTTAGGGAGGAACTCTGTTTCACATGGATGGGGAGCCTGTTCCACAGATGGGCCAGTCTCTGGGATTCATATATGTCTGTCCAGCAGGTCCTATTCACGTCACAGACAAGGCTTTTGCCTTTAGAATGGGTAATTCTGGTGTTTATTTTGTGGATATGCAGGAAGTCCATCATAGTGGGGTCTGACAATGCCCTGTATGTCAGGCATAGAGCTCCACTCAAAAGACTGTAGGAGACAGAATACAGGGATAGGGCCCTGAGGCAGTCTGCATAGGAAATTTTACTTATGCCCTGTATTCTTTTACTGAGGAACCTCTGTGGATGTTGCAATTGCTGGATAAGCCTTGTTAGGTACATACCAAAGAGGGCATTGTACTCAATGATATGTCTGATGAATGACAAATACAGTAGAGCAATGACTTCCTTGGACTTAGATGCCATGCCTTTGTTTATAAGTTGTGCAACACAGAATGATTGCCTCACTACTGTAGACACATGATGGTCAAAGGCTAGATTATTATCTATGTGTGTCCCTACGTCCATGACTACTGGGTCAAATCTAAGGGGTGTGTTGTCAATATGATAGTTACCAGGGGTGAATTACTTCCCAGAGAATACTATTATGCATTTCTTGGCATTTAGTTTTAGTCCATGCCTCTGACACCAGTTGTTTTTCTGTGTCAGCTCCTCCTGGTGAACATTTGTGTCAGTGTGGGATTCAATGACAGCTCCTAATTTGCAATCATCTGCAAATGTAGTCAGCCAGAGACCACTGACATTGGTCTTGACTCGTGAGAAGTAAATGCCAAAAAGGAGCAGTCCAAGGACTGATCCCTGAGGAACTTGTGCCTGCCCTCTTTGTAGAGTTGGACTCCCCAATTCTAACTTCCTGGGTCCTGTCCTTGAGCCACTTGACTAGTCACTGGGTGACATACGAGTTTGTACCTAACATCTTGAGTTTGTCAGCAATGGCTGAGTGGGGTATTGTGTCAAATCCCTTGGTCAGGTCAAGGTAGGCGGCGTGAATCATTTTCCCCTCATCCATTGCTTTAGTTACCGTGTCAAAGAAGTCCACTAAGTTGAGTAGGCATGATCTGCCCTTGATGAAACTAAACTGGGTTGGATCCAGTGTCTGGAGGTATACTATATCTCTACTGATCATTTCTATGATAATTCTTTCCATGGCTTTACATTTAAGACTAGTGTGACTTATGAGTCTGTTGTTTCCAGGGTGTGTAGATGGCCCATCTTTATGCAGAGGCATGAGTTGTTCCTAAATATTCCAGGTTTAGTTGGGGGTCCAGGTTTTATTTTTACTTCAAAGGAGGCCATTTATTGGTCTGACCTTGCCAGCGAAGACATTACAGTAGGATATATGCAGCACTCTCCCATTAGTGAGGACCAGATGCAGTATGGTTGCACCCTTGGTTGGTGTACTGACTATCTGGTCCAGGGAGTTTATGTTTAAAAAATCCAGGAATCTCCGTGCCTCCATGTTTGGAGTTGCATAGTATTCCCAGTTAATAGTGGGGTATGTCACCCATGAATATTGTATTGGGTTGGATGGTTAGTGTTTCTAATAAGTTTAAATACATGGTATGGGTTTCCTGGGTCATAGAGGGGGACCTATAGCTTGCAAGGAAGTGGTATTGGATTTTGCCTATGGTGATTTGAATACAGATCATCTCAAGTGCATTGTCCTGTTTGACCAGCCTTGAAGTATATTTATTTTTGATGTCAACAGAGACACCTCCATCTTACGTCCCTGCCTGTGAAGTAGCTGGTCTAAATATGTGGACGGTATTATAACCTTGCACTATTGGTGTGCTCTCCAAGGCTTTAAACTATGTCTCAGTGACTGCACAGACATCAGCATTCTCTTGGGTGAAGATAGCTTTAAAGGTGTGGAGTTTTTTGTTTAAACTCCTAGCACTGAGCAGTAATACTGTTACATTTTCTTGGTTTTGATTTGCTATGTTCAAAGTACTTTCAGTTTGGCATTGCCTAAAATGCACTATGGGGGAAGACAATGTTTTAACCTATTCAACAACCTAGAGGGGAAAGATCCAGACCATCCCTGACAAAGCAGCATGGTCTGTTGACCATCTCCTTTCATGCTGACAAATATTGCACCCCCTTAGAATGACATCAGAAACTAAACTAATTATTAAGTCAATCATCTTTTGTTTGTATTCTGGCATCATCTTTGGAGAAGGTAAAATGCTGCTCACTGCAAGGTTCATACCAACCCGAGACACATATTCTGAGACCTCCATTATGTCTCTCTGCATATATTCTAGGGAGGTACTTCACAGGTCATTTACTCCCACATGGACTATGACTGAGTCATATTGTTACTTGTTGTACAATGACCTGAGTGCATGCATAATGTGGTAGATCCTAGCCTCTGACAAGCAATTGACTGTGACTTTCTCCTTACTCATCCTGGCGAGAGGAACCTCACTGTGTCTCATAATGGAGTCTCCAATGACTAGAATGTTGGATTGTGTGGTGGCTTGTCTTATAGGTTTAGAGGTAGAGGCTCCATGAGATGTAGTTCGATGTGTTGATGTGTGTGTTCTTTTTGAAAGAGTGCATTTGGGGCTGCTGGGCATGTTTATTATGTGTACTTCATCTAGGAGGTCTTTGTGGTTTAGGAAGGTTAGATTTAAGTGCCTCAGCATATGTGGGTCGACATGTCTGATTTGTATTGTGATTAGTGGGTGTAGCATGTGTACTACTGACAACCTTATTGATATTAGAAGTACTTTTATATGAGAGCTTTGCCTCCAGTGACATTGTGTAAATACATCTCACACATCCCATATCTGTTTGAGAATTTTCTAGTTGTCAGTAAACATGAGGCAATTTCTACATTGCCTCAGGATCTCCATACCCACCAAGCTGGTAATGGAGACAGTGAGAAAGTTCTTATCCATGGCGACAGATCCTTTTTTATTGATTAGACAGTTGGAATGAGAATATTAATCAATGTCAGGCATCTGGCTTGCAACTATAGGGGCAGTGCTTGTCACTGCAAACCAGTTGTCCTTTGTGCAACTAGGTATTGGAGAAATTTCAGTCATGCTTTTGCAGGAAAAATATTACTCAAGGTGACTCTTTCTTTATGCAGCATTGCCAAACACTTGAGGGGAAACTAATATGTAGACCCTGAAAATTTAAGCATGAACTATTTAAGCAGATATTCTGAAGTTAGAAAAAAATCAAGCAGTACTTACTAACAACAAAGAATTAGCTTGTCAAGAAAGATGAAAAGAGGAGAGTTGCATGAATGGCTAATGCCTGGCTACTACTAATTCTGGTCTCACCACAGTTTCAGTCTGCTGGGATACAATGCTCCTTTGTTTATTCTCTCACCAAAACATCAATCCCAAGATAAGAAGCAGGCCACAGCCTGTTTGGTGACCCACAGTCTTTTTTTTTTTTTTTTTAAAGAAACATCTTTATTAAACTATCATGTGTGACACAGACAATCTTACATTTATATAATTGAAAATAAATCATAGTGGAACAATCTCAGTTGCAAACATTATACCTTAAAAACCATGCCAACAGAACTGCAAACATTATACATCATTTTAATATATCCAGTCATTGTCAGTCAGCCATTGCATAGCTCATTCAGATCCTGCCTTCTTTTAAACATTGTTCCTCCTCTGCATGTAATAAACCCGCAGTTCCCTTTTTTTCTCCAGTGTAATTTACTCCTACCCTTTTCTAAAGTTCCCAGTTCCAGTTGTTTTATGTCTGTAACTATCTTTGTTACTTCTAGTAAAATTTGTTTAGATTTTGATTTCCATTTTCTAGTTATTTCTTTTTTGGCAGTCATCATAATTAGACTCATTAAAGCCTTACTATGTTTAGGCAATTCCAACTCTCTATCATAGTTCAAACAAATCATTATCCTAGTCACACCAATTTGCTCACCCAGCATCTCTGAAAGAGCAGTCTGCCGGGAATCTTTAAAGTCAGATAAGTCATTACATTCCAGAAAATATGTTCCCACTTATCTCTTTTGTCCCCATCGTATCTCTAACATTTGCTGTCTACCTGAGGAAAGATTCATTTGAGCCTGTTTGGGGTATAAATATATATGTGTAAACACTTCCAGGCAAAGATCCTAAATTTTCTAGATTTTGTTGCATATTTGGGAGACATACATATATCCCCCATTGTTTCTTTGTGAATTGCTTATCCAATTTCTCTTCCCAATTCTTTCTAACCTCTTCTGGTTGATTGTTATAGTTATCATGCAATATCTTATACACTCTACTAATTATTACTTTCTTAATGGCTACTTCTGTTCCAGTTTCTACTGAGAACTCAACATGTGCTATTTTTTTCATTTAGGATTCACTATTTCTTTCTCTTTGCCTGTACTCTGATATCAATCCTTGAAAGGGAAGGCAATCTCTAACTTGCAATCCAAATAAGTTCTTAGCATCTTCACATTCTATTAACTTTCTCTCTCTAATTATTTGTTCCTAATTCCTTGATTCCCTTGCCAGTTTTCTCCAATGTACTCCCACCTTTTCTTGCCTATTGTCTGTATCCCTAATTAAGGTCATGCCTATCAGCAGAATCTCCTTTCTCCATTCCTATATTGCATTAGTTCTTAGAATACCTTCTGCTATTTTATGAATATAATATTCGGCATAGTAATTGTTGTTCTCCATAAAGGTTTGCATACAATATCCCAGTTTCTCTCTGTTATTTGAACTTCCCCCCATTTATTCATCAACTCTTTCCATTATGAGTTAGTTTTCTGCTTGTGCTATGCATAGGAACCTTAACTGTGTTGCTCTGAAATACCCCTTCAAATTGGGCAATTCCAATATGTCCTGTTCTGTTGGAAGAATACGCTTGTCCTGCTTGACTTTTGCTGTCTAACTCTCCCAGATAAGATCATTCAACTCTTTATTAATTACTATCCACAATATCTCCTCTGGTTGATAGAAATATGCCTGACCTGTATATAAGACTAAAGGAACTAAAACATTTTAACTTATTGTATCTTACTATCAATATCCATATAACAGAGCTTCTATTTTCTCAGTTTTTGTGTTAACTTTTGTTTGGTCTCTTCCCACATATCCTTAGGTGCCACATTGGTATCATTTTTAACCATGCTCCTAAATACTTCATTTTATCATGTCTCCATAAGTACAGATGTTGCTGAACCAATTTGTATGCGGGTACACAATTTATAACTGTTGATTTTGCATTGTCTTCATTAATTTTGTATCTCTAAAAGGTTTGAAATTGTATCACTATGCTCCACAGCACTGTAATGTCCTTTTCCAGTTTTGACAGGTATAAAATAATGTCATCTGCAAATCGAGCCAGCTTCTCTTGACTAGTATACTGACTATATCCTTGAATTTCTGAGTCCCTTATTCTCTTTGCCAATGATTCTAAATATAATGCAAACAACAAAAGGGAGAGAGGACACCCCTGCCTAGTTCCTCTGCTTAAGCAGAGATTATCAGAGAGCATCCCATCCACTTTAATTTTGCCTCTGATCCCTCATATATCCTCCTAATCAACCTTATAATTCCTTTAGGGAATGCAAATTCTTCCATTGCTCTGCCCAGAAAGTCCCAGCTCACTCTGTCAGAAGCTTTCTCTGCATCAAGACCTACCAATAACAGTGGAGTTTTCTTACATTCTGCTTCCCTCTGGATCATCACTGTTCTGTTACTGTTGTCAAATGTTTGCCTTCCCCTCCACAAAACTACATTGTTCCATATCTATCAATTTTGCCATCGCTTTTGCCATCCTTTTGCCATTATAGATATAAACATTTTATAATCAAGACTTAGTATTCAAAATGGCCTGTATGAAGCTGGATCTGATAGATCTTTACCCTCTTTAGGTATTTTAGCTACTACCACTTTCTTCCAGGATGTTGGTACATCTCCTCCTCTTAAAATACTATTTAAAAAAAACTTCCAGTTCTTTATCAGTTTGTATCCTCCTCCAAACTTGACAGGAATACCATCTATCCCTGAGGACTTTCCTGTAGATTGGTTATACATCATGATTTTTATCTAATTTCCTCCTATCCTGTTAGTAATTAAGCCTCATCTACCTCTAATCTTGGCATATTTAATTCTTCCATAAACATTTCCATTTGTACCTTTTATTTGGATTCCATATTTCTCTGCTTTCTACAGACTTTCATAGAATGTTCAAAGTATTTCCAATACTTCTACAAGATCCCTTGTTATATTCCTTGTTATAGGCTCCCTAAGCTTGATGACATCCCTTTCTATTTTCTGTTGCTTGAGCTGTTGTGCTAAAAGTTTTTGTGCTCTAGGGTTATTATAAAAAAAAAAACAGTTGCTTAACAGCAGTTTTTTTAAACTCATGCATGTTTTTTGAGGTAATTTCTTATTTTCTGTTTAGCAATCTGCTGTTGCTCTTCTTCTTGTTCTGTAAACTTCTCCCTATTTTGCAGCAATTTAACAGTTGTCAATCCTTCTAAGTAATTCTAGTTACTTCTTAACCATATCTCCCTTTCTTTTATTTCCACCTTATTTTTAAATTCCACTTTAATTTTATCCAACTCAGTAGCTATATTTTAAAAGAAAGTTCTATTTTCTCTAAGAACTCCTAAATAATTTCAACTGCCCACTCCTTAAATTCTTCTCTTTTCCACAGATAGGTGGGAAAGCATCAGTGTCTCATTTTTATTTCATTAGCCTGTGTTTTTATTTTAATTATTATTAGCACATGATCTTAAATAGGCATTTGGTACATATCATGACCTTCAATCAAATGCACATATTTCTATGAAATGTATATTCTGTCTAGCCTAGCCCAGTTGTATGTTGGAGAATAGTATAAAAACTCACACTGAACTCCTAGCACTGAATTCACATCTTCTATGCTAATTTTTTTCATAAATCTCATTAAAAATGTACCCTCCTTTGTTATATTTTCCTTTCTGGGATGCCTCCAGACACATCTTCACTGTTGCAAATCAAATTCCAGTCCCCACATATAAGTAATATTCCTTGCTGAAAGCTGATTATTTCTCCCAGAACTGGTGATCCACAGTCTTATCCCAGATGATGCAAAGGACTGTAAGCTTGTTGTAACATTTTTCTGGCAGATACTTTGAATAGCAACCAGACCAATCAGGAATGTTAAGCACAGACACTCATTGTCCAAAAAGAAATAGTCAGGAATCAATGCACTCTGTTACTTTTCTCACCAGGAAGAGAATATAAGCACAGATTCCAAGCTGTCACCTATAAAGCAGTTATTAGGCTTTCTGGTGATCAGCATTCTCCAGGAAATAATGTCACTGGGCTCTATTCTCACCAGGAGAAAACAGAAGAACTAATCCCAACATGACCACTGAGAGACAGATTGTGGGCTGTCGAATAACTGGTGGTCTTGCAATAGATGTTTAAAGGTAAGATGAAAAAAATGGGTTACTGTCCTAAACACTGCAGTTTGTACTAAGCACTTAGATATGAAAGGGGATAACTTAAGTTTTAGCTGTCTAAGTGGAGAGCCACTAATTTTAAAAGAGCAAGCTAGGTTGAAAGAGATGGGCACTTTTGAATTCTGGTTCTATGGAATACAGTGAGATGGCCAATACATTTAAATAGTTGAAGGTGAGTAATTTCGCAAAATGAAAATGCTGTCCTTACTCACTCCAACAAGTGAAAGGAGAGAGGAAAGGAAATATGTGGTCAAATTAATGTAAGGGGCAGGCAACTAAAAAGGCAGTTCTGCTTAAGAACACAACAGCAACAGGGTCAGAGAGTAGAAAAAAGTCTACCTCACAAGAGACACAGCTGTGGACTCTTTCCACATTTTAATAAGCAATTAAAAGCTGAATGCAAGTAGAACACAGTATAAAGAAAATAAATCACAATTTACACAATAGAAAAAAAGGCAATAAAGTAATAAAAAACAATAAAGCAAAAGCAAACTCACCTTTCCCTCACAGCAGGCTGTGGTAGGGCCTGAGTGAGTTTTTTTTCCAGTTAAGCTTTGAAATGCTTTATGTTACTCCTCAAATAGAAGGTTTTTTTCCCTAGCTCCACCCCCTCAGTTCCCAGATAATTAACCTTAACTGACCTGTTCTAACTTGTGTGTGACTCCATAATTGACCTGTTCTAATGTCTGACTCAAAAGAGACACAGCTGTGATCTCTGTCCAAGTTTTAATATGCAATCAATTAAAAGCAGAATATAAGTAAAACACAGTGTAAAGAAAACAAGTCACAGTATACAACATAGAAAGAGACAATAAAGTAATATAAAATGCAAGAACTCAAAAGCAAATTAACCTTTCCCTCACAGCAAGCTGTGGCAGAGTCTGTGTGAGGTTTTCCAGTAAACCCATCTATGTTTACTGCGGCTACTTGTACTTCAATTCGGCCATGAGGTAGTTTGCCATGATCTGTAATGTGGTATTATGAGAAGTTCCTTGTTGTGTCACTGGTCTTGTTACATACATATATTAAACATCTCAGGGCTCATAATGCATGCAATATAACCAGCATTGGCTTAGATGCAATCATGGATATGGCAATTATGAATCATTGGGTTAGTATAGGAACTAATGCTAAGAGCTGCTTGGTAAAATATTTTTGGAAGGCAAGTAACAACATTAGAATTAATAATGACTTCTCTGCACTATCTGTTGTGAAAAAAATCATGTTAGTCATTTATAAAATCTCTTACATTCGTACAGCAAACAAAGACAAATTAAAACACATATTCTTTACCTACCCATATTAGAACTCATTATACCCAATGAAACAATAATTTTCAATTCTATTTCATATGTTAAAAAGTGTAACATTGTTACTAACTTTGCAAACAAAATGATTAGAACTGCTCAACTCTGAAGAGTTGCATTGACAGGAACACCTTATAAACAGTTCTAAACAAAGACAAACCAGTCCTTTCACTTCGTATCTGAAAGCTTATATGTAATTTAAATGCTAATTCATTTTGTCAATGGTTTGCTTGTTTACATTCTAAAAGTGTAGTGAAGCCTCTAAGACTCTCATTAGCATATTTTAAAATGTAGATTGCCATTTTACTTTCTTTTTCTTAACGTGTCCTTAAGTAATATTAAAATTGGCTTCTTAGTTGGATTTAATGTTACTAAACTCACATCGGCCTCAGGAATACTTTTACTATAAGCTTCAGTATAAATCTTACATGTTTAGTCTATTTCTGGGGCTCATTAGGCAGTCTGCTTTTTAATTTGGGAATGTATACTCACCTCAGAGGTATGACCTGCATGTGACTTATGGTTTCTGAACTGCCATAATGGAAAATGCTGAATTTATTTATTTACTTACTTGACATTTGTTTATTTATTTAAACTTGTACAGTGCTGAAATCTGACTTGAGTAATGTAAATTTTAGATTAAATACATAAAATACTGTAAAGCAGATGTGCAGTTATAATAAATTCAACAGTTAAAGAAAAATCTGCTATAAATAGTCATGCGTAAACTTCATTATTGCTCTAAGCACTTCAGTTCAGCTTGGCTGAATCTCCGCAGCTGTGAAAGAATTTATAAACAAGCATACCTGAGGGATAACATGAAACATTCAGTACCTGTAAATAATTGCTTTGTTTTTTACCTTTTATATAAAAACTTAGAAAGGAAAGAAAGTTTCTACCAGGAGCAGAGCTAAAAAAAAAAAAAAAAAAAAAAAACTAAAGTTGTTCTCAGTTGATTTACTGGTCAACTGTACATTGAATGAAATTCCAACAGTGCTATCTTAATGTTCATAGCCCTGCTTTTGATTTGGTTGCACTGCAATCTTCTATATGCTAGCAGTCAGATAAGAAGTTACTGATTATGAAGCCTACTTGAATATGGAGTAGCCTTTCATGAAATATGCTGAATATTAGAATTAATGATCACGTTTATAGAGACCATGAGATTTATGAATAATCATGCAGGCTTTGCGTGATGAGCAGCAGCAGTAATCACATATGTATGCTTCTCATCATACCTACATGAATACAGTCAAGCTTTCTTGACCAACAACAGTGTTGCCAGCCAGAAAACACATTGAGCAGTACAAGCACACATAGTAAACAATGCAGAAACCTGTTGAGTGTGCTCGTGAGGACAGAACAAAGAGCTACATAAGTCAAATAATGCATGCTGTACACAGGCAGGGAGAGTGTACTGTGCACATAAATGAAACATATGGATACAGTAATATTTATTTGACATTTGTTAACTGGGAAAAGCCTAAGTTGGAACAAGCCAATTTTCAGTGGAGGCCCAGGGAGAAATGCTCTAGATCCATGTCTTTGCAATGTGGGAGGAAACCCACACAAATACAGACTCTGTATGGAAGGCACCTCGGCTGAGAATCAAACATGAGAATCTCTTGCTGGAAGGCGATATCGCTACCACTGTACTGTCCTATAATGTCCTGTAATAACTATCCTATAATAAGTAAGAGAGGTTGGAAAACAATATGGGCAACTATGATACAGTGGTTGCCAGACAGAAAAAATGTACTGGGGACAATGTGTACAGAAATCAAAGAGATATATACAGAAATATTTAAGAGGGGAGGGTAAATGTTCAAACTCTGTTAAGATAATTGATGTGAAGGTGCTTATATCACAAAGTCAAATTTGTAACTATAAAATTTTGCAAAATATTTGTCATAATAATTAATAGTGGTTGAACTTCCTTAGCGAATATAGATAAATAAAAGCAGACATGATATTATAGGATGTAAAAGTTATAGAAATTCAAATTGTAACAGAGGGAATTACATGATATATGAATGTCATTGACACACTGAGTAAAGATCACTGTTTACAAGGACTGTACATACACTATGGGACATTTGCACAGTATGTATTTCATCAGCACAGGAATGTATCAGAAGCTACAATTTTGGCTTTTGCAAGAATCAAATCCATTCCATCAATGTCAGCACTGACCTGTGTTTTAATTGTTTACGCCACAGAAACTGGCCTAGCACATGTATAAGGAGGATCATCCTTGAAGGGAATTATGCAACTCAGTATTCTAATGGTCATGCACCCCATTTGTAGATGTGTATGTGGTGTTATAAATGTGAGAGCAGAGTGTGATATATGTAATACCCTTGCATAAGGTATTCCTGCTTGACACAGTTATTGTGCTGACAGATAAGAAGAAATGCAAGCACTGCACTATAATGCAATGTATTCCCCAGAGCTGTGTGCTGTCAGCATGTGCCACAGGAGGTAGCAATGGTTATTGGAACAAATAAAATGAATGTGCAAATTAAGAAAGGAACTCTGATAATGGATGTTATATCAGCATGTCAGTCTGATGGCAATTAAATGAGTATGCTGATGTGGACACAGTTGTGATCAGTCCTATATCAATGTTCTATGGTCAAGGAAGGTTTCTCCGTATATCTGTACACATACCACCCACAACTGGAACACACTTGTGTATACCACAGTACTCAATGTATGTACACTATTTCTAAGACATTGGTAGAACAAATGCCTACTGCCATGAAATCAAAAGCTATGTTCATATGTGTGTACAGCATATCCAAGGCTAAGACTGATGTGATGTAATGTTTTTTGGGTGATATCAGTACATTTGCACAAAATGAAACCCTAAGCTAGAAGTGAACATCAAACTGCACAATTCTTCCAAATAACAATATGGCTATTAATCACATTCACCACAGTGGAACTGTAATAACAGTTGTTGAACTCCACCTATGTGAAGTCATTCAATCAGATGTACTTTATTTACCCAGAATTTTTATCTGAAAAAAAATTATGGAGAAGGTCTGTTGTACTCTATACATAGAACATAGAATTGGGGGAATGACTTTCATGCAGAACTGTTAAAAACACAAATGCTTACAGCCACTCACTGCTGGTTTGCAACACTTGTCTAAGCATTGAGAAAATCAACATCATAGTGGGATAAATGAATGTGCCGAGGTAAAAGTGCATCAACAATTGTCATATGTGTGTTTATGTGAAAACATTACATCATGTACAGGAATCAAGGAATATATTCTTCTCTGTTTCCTTATCCCAAATCTTGCTGTATGTCAAACAATATTGCCTGATGCTAGGTATATCAAAACACACCTGTAACCCCCTGCTGTTGTCACTGTGTTGGTAGAACATCAACTGTGCATAATGTGACTATAATCCAGTATTGGAATACATGCCTTAGTTAGGCATCAACATACATTACATCATCTCATGTCCTCAGTCCTGAGTAGGTGTCTCACTACAACTGCTATGGAATGACAATCTGTTCAAATGACATCATCAGTCTTCAATACAGCCTTCCTAAAGGAAATATACAATAAACTTTTGTAACAGGAAACAGCATCTACTCATGAACATAGCTCATGTGGGTGACAACACTGTTAACATGAACACTGACTTAAGTAGTGACATTGGGATTTGCACTATATAGCTAATATTACAAGCTAAATGAAGGTTTGCTGGAACAGAAGCACAACTATAGATTCATTTCATAACTGTTGCAATGCACATTTCAATGGATGATATTGCCATTGTGTATTACTGTAATGCTTCTGCTAAAAAGTGGTCACATTGCACAAACACAGTGTATAGATACACCTCTTATATGTAGTTGCAGCCTGTTCTGGACTTTACAAGGAAGAAACACATACTCACTGATGGCAGTCATTCCTGCATTCAAACGTCCAAACTATATACTGAAACAATCTATACACAAGTGTATTATATGCACATGCCACAGGAGAAGTTGAATTGCATGTGAGACACTCTTCATCTTGGAAAGGATGACATCAGCTGTGTCATGCAAAGGAGGTGTGAGTACAAAAATGACTTCTACAGCTATGTGGAACTGCAAATGTTTTCATTACTAACAGGTTTATCACACTCCTGCATCTATTTACACACACACACACACACACACACACACACACACACACACACACACACACACACACACACACACACACACACAGTCATGAGAGTCTCACTGCTGTATTCAAACTCCCTAACAATTGACTAACACAATATACAAATGACCGTATTATATACATCTTCCTCAGGAGAGGTCTCACTTTAATGGTCTGAGAGTTGTTGTTTGTCTTTTCGGCTTTTCCCGGTTAGAGGCTGCCACAACGGAACTGTGGTCCGCTAATGATTGGCAGTAGATTTTTTATGGTGCCTAGTTGCCAGCCCGATGCCCAACCTTCAATGAAGGCATGCCCATTCACGCATGTCTTTCAAATGCCACTCGACCTTGGGGAGGACATGCAGACTCCACACAGAAGGCACTCCAGCCAAGAATCAAACAGGAGAACCTCTTGCTGTGAGGCAACAATGCTACCGCTGCATCACTGCGGTCTGAGAGTGCATTATTGAAATGATGACCTCATCAGTGTGTTGTAAATGGTATGCTTTTGTGGACAATGTGAAAAGGAGATGTGTGATTGATCTTATGATGTAAATGTTCCAGACGAGTGGAAGTTAAAGTAGAATAGTTGTTGAATTAATTTTCCAGTGATGCTATGTCTGTGTCATCACACACATTGATTGCTGTGAGGTTAGAAGCCCCTACCTATGTAGTTACACAGTCTTGAGAATACAGTACTTAACACAAGCATGACCACAGAAATCTGACTTGTACACTATAACGATGCAGTGTAAATAGTGGTAGTCTTTTAGTCTGTGTTAGAGAAGATATTGTGATGTTGAAGATTTTGTGCAAATCTGTATTTGTTGATATAACAGTGTAAGTGCAATGCTATGATCAAGAATACATATGTACTGCTGACATGTCAACTATGCTTATGTATATTGCAGAACTGAAAGTGACATCCACCTACCTGTCTTATGTAGATGAGGCACACCCAGATGTTAAAGACAGAATGGATAATGAATCATTCATGGATTATCAGGTTATGATGATGGTATGTAAACTTTAATGAATAGTACTGATATTAGCAATGGTATGTGCTCATCCATGGGCAATGTGGAGTGTTGATACCAAGCAATCCTTAATGTTCCAGTGCAGGATGGATAAACATTGATGATTTATGAGCTTTAAGGCTGTATGTAGTTGCATATCATTTGTAAGCGTCAGTGCTGCAGTGTAGACTCAACTGTCCTGAATGAAGTGGTCAGTTAACACACAGGTCACTGCATTATACATAATCACATTAAAAATTTTCCAAATAATGAAGTAATATAATCCATTAGCAATAGCTATTTCTGTTCCAAATGTCTTCCTAAAGCACAAGGCAGAGAAACATATTTGTGCAGATGTTGGCAAAGTGTTAATGCATATGTGATTATAATTTGATGTGTTGAACTCACACTGTGACGTAACAGTGTTTAGTGGTGTTCACTGGTGCTTCCTGTCAAACTTTGCACAAATAAGAATGAAAGAGTAAACAGTGTGATTCCTACTACATGCATAACAGATCTGTTTTATCGGAAGATGTTGCATACATATGTTCTGCATGTTGTATTAGGGTCTATATCAGAACATCAAAGTATTAAAACTTTGAATGTTCTGATATTGAACACTATTCAGCGAACACTAAGGATAGTGAAGCTGCAAAACAGCAAATTCTTTCCTCGGGAAAGAATTCAGTTGGCCGTTTCTGTGGCTTTGCTATTCTTAGCGCTATGGTGGAAAGTTACGGGTTGGGTTCAAGTAAGTGTGAGATTGTTTGTATGTTAGGGTTAGGGGTGGGTTAAGTGAGTTAGGGTTAGGGTGCGGGTTAGGTGAGTGTGAGACAGTGACAGACCTTAGGGTTAGGGTTTGGGTTAAGGTAAGTGGGTAGATAGTAGTGTATGTTTAGTTTAGTGTAGCGTTAGATGTAGGATTTTAAGTGTATGTGTGTGGTTGCTGTTTGTTTGATGTGCTTGTGTTGTGTGTACGTGTTTCGGAGCAGCAAATTTTTTCCATGGGAAAAATTTGCTATTCCGAATGTTCAATATTTTCATGTTTAGATGTTTTGGGGCCGATGAAATAGTGTTCGCTATTTTCATCTTTCGATAACATGATATAAAAACATTGTATTATACCTTTCCATGTTAGCTCAAAAGCTCATTTCAAAAAAATGAAATACTGTGCTTGCCTTCCCCATTTGTGTGATAATGCACTGCAAGCAAACAGGCTTACTGTTGAAGGAGAAAGTGAAAAACTTTAATTCAGTTTGCTTTCTATAGTGCAAACAGGCTTAGTGATGATTCACAGCCGTCAGCATTCTGGACAGAATTTTCTGGAGGAATCTACCTGTTGACCTAGCTCTCTCTGACATAAGATATAAGTTCACTGAGATAAATGAAAGAGCAGAGCTGATTTTTGACTCCAGTACATGGATCATTTTTCAGAGATTCAAAATGTGATTATTATAATAACATTTTATCATGACTTTAAGAATACCTAGGAATGACATTATAAATATGTTGCCTGTCCAAATTGCATGAGTAATAGCTACTGAAATAATATTTTATATCAATTACAAATAAGACACGTTTCAAGGGAAATCACAAATGAATTGGGAGTATGATGCTCTTCCTTTACTCTGTATTCTGATAGCAAAGCATGTTTAAGCACCTTTGCATGAGAAAAATTGGACTACTGTGGGTGATGGCAACAAATGACCAGGTTTTGCTATAGGATATGAATAGCTATTCACCATCACTTGGCACTTATGAGCAATCCCAAACTCCCTGCAAAGACTGAGAACAGAAAGTGAATGCTTTCTTATGGGCCATTTCTGGCTATGTGTGTTGTATGTGACTCTATTTTTGACAACATTAAACATGTGAAAATGGGATCAACAAGAAATTGGTGAAATGGGGGGAGGCAAGCAGAGGGGAACACACAGGGGAAAGAATAAAGGTATTTGCAGGAATGTAATAAGAGAGAAACATAGCTATCCACTTCTTTACAACATAAATGTAGAAGTGTAGCCAGAATTTACTGAATTTGGAATGTCACCACACAAAGGGTAGGTGACAATATTGTATCAAATCAAGTATGCCAAGGAGACAATTAAGTGAAGTGGAGAGCTATGTATATGTCATTATTTTTTGTGGGCAGCTGCCCACCTTATAAGGTTTTTTACTTTCAAAGATAGGGGAATGTTGGGGAAGCTGCTTAGGAATGTGAGGGTCAGGTAGAAAGGTTAGATGAGGAAGCAGGTGCAGACATACAGGACATACAAGACAGACAAGTATAGCTATGAACAAAAGAGATTAGAGGACACCATGATTGGTGATAGATAGGAGACATTTGAGGTGCTCTTTCATCAAGCCTGAGAACAGCGAGAACCTAATCCTCACCCTGAGAATTGTCATTGTTGTCTCTTGTCTGGGTTTCCTGTGTCAGTGCTTGACATGGCATTGTCTTGGCAATATGACAAAGCACCTCTTCAATATGGTCAATATGGGCACTGAGGTCCCTTTACATTAGGTCCATAGGTTCATAGGTTCATAGATAGGTACTAGGCTATCTTTCTGAAGGCATTTATAAGCCAAGCTTGAATGTGTTGGCTTTTGCCACCCCCTTAGATTAGTTCCTTGAGGCTCTGTCCAGCAGAGCCACCAAAGTGATCCCTGGGTTAAACTTTCTGTTTCCCATCCACTCATCAAGGTTTCTTTTGAAGAATGTTAGTGAGGAGCTCTGCCTAATGTAGATTGGAATCTTGTTCCAAAGCATGGGAAATCTCTGGGACAGGAATCTATCCCTCCAGCACATCCTATTTATTGTTGTGGTGAGGTTTAGATCCCTAGAGCATGTGGCTCGAGGGGATAAGGTTTTCTTTAGGTGGAGCATTTCCATCAATTCTGGGTTGGAAATGGCCTTGTATGTCAGGCAGAGATCACCTCTGAAAAGGCAGTATGCAACCGAGTACAGCTGGACTTTCTTCAGTCGAGCTGCATAGGGCATCTGTTTGAGGCCACTGATCCTCTTGGTGACGTCCTTCGGTAGTCTTTCCAGCTGCTGCAGGTGTCTTGTAAGGTACATCCCAAATGGGGCATTGTACTCTGGGATGGTTCTGATGCGTGATGAGTAGAGGGGCACAATGACCTCTTTTGATCTGGATGTGAACCCTTTTGTGATTAGGTGGGCCATATAGAAGGATTTTTTAACTACTTTGGCAATGTGATTATCAAAGGTGAGATTACTATCTACTTGGGTCCCCAGATCCCTTATTACGTCTTCCGTACTTAGGGGACTACCACCTATGTGGTAGTCTGTGGGTACTTTATTTTTTCCAAAGGGGATGACTATGTACTTTTTGGCATTTAGCTTGAGGCCATGATTTTGACACCAGGTATCCGTCTTAGTGAGACCCTTTTTGAGGATGTCTGTGTTAGCCGAAGAGTCAATTATAGCCCTTAGTTTGCAGTCATCTGTGAACTTGGTCAGCCATAGTCCTCCTGTGCTTGCCTGTACCTCTGAGAAGTATATGCCAAACAGGAGGGTTCCTAGGACTGAGACCTGGAGAATGCCACTTGTAACCGGTCTAGAGTCGGACCTAGCTCCCATAACTCTCACCATGTAGGTATTGTCTGTGAGCCAGTTGGCAACCCATCTTGTGATATAGGGGTTTATGTTCAGGTTGGTGAGCTTGTCTATAATACCAGAATGGGGAATGGTGTCGAAGGCCTTAGCAAGGTCTATGTAGGCTGTGTGTACCACCTTTCCCTCATCTATAGCTTTGGTAACTGTCTCAAAGAAGTCCAACAAGTTTTGGAGGTATGATCTGCCCTTAACAAAGCCAAACTGGGTAGGGTCCAGTGTTTGGAGGTTCCCAATGGCTCTGTTAATGAGTTCCATGATGATGTGCTCCATAGCCTTGCAGACCAAGCTAGTCAGGCTTATAGGGCGATAGTTCCCGGGGTCTGTTGTGGCTCCACTTTTGTGGAGCGGAATAACCGTTGCTGTGCACCACTCTATGGATACATAGCCTGTGAACAGGCTGAGTTTGAACAGTTTAGGTGAGGGGTTAGTTAGTCTTTGAGCTCATGTAGGATGCAGCCTGGGACACCGTCTGGTCCCATTGATGCTGTGTTTTTGGCTTTGGAGAGGGCTGTTTTAACCTGAGTGTGTGTGATTTCAGGGACTCTACATTCTTCTGGTATGGTTATGGGCCATTTTGGGGGTGGGGGGGTGAAGTTTGCGCTGAACCTGTCTGCCAGGATGTTGGTGATATCAGTCGGTTCAGTGTATTTCATGCCATTCTGCACTAACTCCGAGTAGATCTGAGCATTGCCACTTAGGTTCTTGACATAGCTAAAGAATGCCTTGTGGTTATCTTTGGAGTCCTTGGCAATTTTTCTTTCGAAGCTCGCCTTGGATGATTTTATGAGGGATCGTATATTCTTGCTGATACTGATCAGAGATGTCTTCCCTTCTTGCGATTTTACTCTTTTCTGTACTAGTTTCCTCTTTCTGTGGTATAGCTTGTTTATTAACACGATCAGTACATCTACAAAGGTACTCTGTAACAACAATTTTACTTTTGTGCTGTCTTTTTACTATTTTGGGATACAAGAAAACTAACTGATAGTGTTGACGACTACTTATTGTGTATAGGTGACTGGGAGTTTTTCTGTTTGGTGCAACTCTTCTTCTTCTAACATTAAAGCATTTATTCAAAGCAACAATTAGGGTTTAACAGTGGACTTAAGTGGAACAATACTTCGGTTATCGGAATACGCAGAGCACAGTAACGAAGGTACTTTGTTTCTAAAAATTCTCATCTTTGCTCTGTTTTTTACCATTTTGGGACATAAGAGAACCAGCTGGTTGGATTTATGGATGGTTCACATAAACATATAAAGGAGAACATTAGTAATATTTTTTTGGCGAACTTATACACTTCAGTTTGGGCCTAAGGGTAGATGTACATACCAACGCGAACCAAGCACTAAACGCTATAAACCTAGCTCCTGGAAGTGGTTTGGGGTGTTATGCCCCATACACAATTGTTTTGTTGGACTATCATTTTTTATGGAACAAGTGGCTTTATATTTCACATTGGTATTTAGGATACATGTTTTTTGTGAAATTTGATAAAAGAATGATATTGTGCTGACAAATATGAGTCATATTATGGTACATAACAAACAAGAAAGCATAACATCTCATAGTTTATTTAGATGAATGTATATAGCAACTAGGATCTGTGGGTTTATTTGTGTCAATACTATAATATTGTGTTTTGTGAGAAATTTGATAAAAGAATGATATTGTGCTGACAAATATGAGTCAGACAATGGTACATCACAAACGAGAAAGCATAACATCTTATAGTTTATTTAGATGAATGTATATAGTAACTAGGATCTGTGGGTTTACTTGTGTCTATACTATAACATTAGGACAATTATCCAAAGGGATGTTTAAAAAATCTTTTTGATACATTTTGATGTCAAATGTACCAGTCCTCTTATAGGACTGGGGTTACTAACTTATAATATGTTGGTAGTCCTTCGACAAGGACAAACATATTAGGGGTTGATTCAGTATATATAACATGCATGGTGCATATTCTATATTGTGACATAAAATATTTTTTCATGAATATTCAACACCTTTACATTGGTTGGAAATTTTGAAGGGCTCAATCACCTATATACAAGTCTCAGAACAGGATTTTAGGTGTTTCCGAAACATCATATTAGGATAATTTATTATAAATATTGTATATGATTGATGCAAATAAGGCACACTAAATAACTATAAAAACATAACTAGATATATGATTGAGTACCAACTACACAGGCTTAGTGATATATAACTATATTTGTGATGTTGATTTAGTTATCCAGGTGTACATCTACACTTGAACCCCATATATACTAGCCTTCATATATATTTTTAATTTGCATTCATAGTTGATTATATCGAACTATTCCATAATAAAACTTATTGGATATTATTTTGATTTATAATATTTTTAGGCATCTTTTTGGATCCACCTCTGGTCGTTTTAGTGATTACAATTTGGTAACTTTGGATTTTCAGTAACTTTGACAACCTGTATTATTAACCAATATGGATTTGGATCGAATGTTGGATGGGTGGTGTGCTGATAAGGAAGACATTGGGGTCTTTGGACTTGACCAAACCCTGAGCAACCACCCAAATCAACCCAAAGCTAATTCTGTGGATAGTTGTGAATTGGCTTTCAAAACCTTGGAAAAGGGTTTGAAAGGATTGAGGGCCAATATTTGGCATTTGAGACTATTCAGAGCCTACATGCATAAAAACATGGTCCCTAGAGGTTTACGTATAAAACTACGACCATTAGTCAGCAGATCTGAACAGAGGCTGACGCAAGATTGGGAACAGGCTCTACAGGATGGTTCTATGGCCTTTGTCAGAATATTGGCCTCTTATTATGAAAGAACTATAGATACATGTGTTTCAGAGGTCAAGAACTTGAGCATGGAATGTAAAAAGTTTTCAGCCAGCTCCAACTATCAGGAATTGGTTGACAGGTTGTCAAAGGAACTTACCAATTATGATAAAATCATTAAAGATAGGAAAATTAAAAAATGTCATAGGGATATCATTGATTATGATAAAGGACATCCCTTTGAAACACAGAGGACAGTTAGATTTCAAAGCACAGTTACAGAAACGACCAGGGGTAGGACGAAGAAAAGACCTAGATCCATCTTGAAACACAGGGACTCTTCCTACACCAGTACTTCAGGGGAGGAGTCCTCTTATACCGACAGTGAGGGTGCAAGGACAGTGGGCTCACCATTGAAAAAGAAAACCAACACTAGTTTCCCTTTAGGGGAAGGAAAAGATCCAGGGGGGGAAGGAAACATACCAACAGGAATAGGAACAGATTCCATGACAGGATTGATACAGTGTCTATTGGAACAGTAAATAACAATTTTGACAATGTTTTGAATCTATCTGATCATGTATTAACAAACGAGCAATACACACTACTGAACAAAGGATTGGGTTTTGTCCCGGGTTTTTTTTCTGATCAATACCAGACTGTATTGGATGTAATGGATTATTGTCGTAGAATCAATCTAAAAATATTTTTTTCAGAACAGGATAGATCACACACTCAAAGATCTTCTGATTTTACTTTTCATAGATCTACCTTCCAACCTCCCATGAACAAAAATGTGGCAATTTTTCAACAGGCAGTATTGAAAGAATTACATTTTCCACATTTTGAATGTCATATTTTACCAGACAATATGACTCCTATGGAGAGGGAAGCACTTTCGGAACTTAGATCTAACCATGATATCACTATACTTCAGGCTGATAAAGGGGGTGCGGTCATTGTCCTTAACATGGACTATTATGTCCAAGAGGGTCTAAGACAATTATCTGATCCCAAGTGTTATATGTATATGGGCACTGATCCTACTAATCACTTTAAGCAGGAGATTGATACATTTATAGATTCTGCCTTGGAGGAAGGTATTATAACCATCAAAACTGCCGAACATCTTAAGGTCAAAAATCCATCTAAACAGATCCTTTACCTTCTGCCTAAAATCCATAAATCTATAACACACCCTCCGGGCAGACCCATAGTATCAGGTACAGGATCACTTACTGAACCACTTTCAGCATTTCTCACCCAATATTTAAAACCTCTTTTGAAACATGTCAGGGCTAGAATCCAGGATACTACTGAATTTTTGAAAATAATTGCAGATACACAACTTGAACCAGATTGGATTATGTGTACCTTGGACGTAAAGTCCTTATATACTAGTATACCACACTGGGCAGGGTTACAAGCTTTACAATATTGGCTAAACAGGGTAGAATTGTACCCACCTGGATTTAACACTCTGCTTATCTGTATGTCAGAACATGTTCTCAACAAAAATGTATTTTATTTCCAAGGGGACTGTTATTGGCAATTGCAAGGCACAGCAATGGGGGCATCTTTTGCCCCTATATACGCCGATCTATTTATGGCCTACTTGGAAGAATGCCTCATTTACAACCCCTTGCATAACATTTATCAGGTTGAAATGGACATTTGGCGGAGATATTTGGATGATTGCTGGATGGTGTGGCGTGCGGATTCTGAATATCTTATGGAATTTGTGGATTATCTGAACAACAATCTGTGGGGCATAGAGTTTTCTATTACATCCCATCAATATCAAATTGATTTTTTGGATGTCACTGTATATAGAAATGAAGATCATACACTAAATACCAAATTATTTCGCAAATACCCACAATTCAATTCCTTGTTACATGCATCTAGTATGCATCCACGCCACACCGTCCGCAACATCCCCAAATCCCAATATCTCAGGATCAAACGTATTAACTCATCTGTTTCAGATTATGAACAAGCTAAAACTGATCTGAATAACAGATTTCTGGATAGGGGATATTCCACTTATGACATCACATCTGCCTACACACATACAGATAAGCAGGACAGGCAAACCCTGCTCCAATATAAGGACCGTGTCCATTGTCCAAAGGATGACACCATTAGGCTCATTACCACCTTTGGGAAAAATCATCAGGTGGTCAGGAAAGCTATTAACAACAATTGGAATATTTTGTTGGCAAATGACTATCTGTGTAATATCCTAGGTGATCGATGCCCGATTTCATACAGGAGAGGCAAAACTTTGGGTTCATTATTTTCACATTACAAACAAAGGGAAAGCGGTGGTGCCAAATTTAAGCAATTAACTATAACAGGAGATGTACTTCTGGGCACTTTCCCCTGTGGACACTGCACTTCTTGCAGTCAGGTTAGTAAGATTAAACAATTCACTAGCTCAAATACAAGTAAAATATATGATGTCAGGATTTTTGGTAATTGTTCAACCAGTTGGGTGATCTATTTGGCTACTTGCCATTGTTCCGCTTTTTATGTGGGCAAAACTTCAAGATCATTGAGAATTAGAATAGGAGAACATCGAAGTGACATTCGTACTAAAAAAATGACAAATGCATTATACCAACACACCATCAAACATCCCACAGCCAAATTTATGTTCACCATCATAGATAAGATTACTGGCAATAGGCACAATAAGTTAGGATGGGAAAATATACTCAGTCACAAAGAGAAATATTGGATAGTTCATTTAGGAGCTTTATTTCCACCAGGTATTAATGATCATTTATAAAATAGCAGTTAACATGTTGTTTTTTAGACAAACCATTTGATTTAGTATGTCTTAGTATTACTAATTTTGTAGTTATACTGCTACACCATAATTGCTTGTTTATTTTGGTTATATACTTTTATATTATAAAAACATATACATACTATACACTTATGTGATATTTATAATAATCTCATAGATATGTATACTTGTCTCTTTATTTCTCTTTATTTGTATGTATTATCCATGCCCTAGCATTTACTCATGAATTATTCCCTATTGGGAACATACCATGATCACCTATTGGTTGGGTCATCATATAAATACACCAATGTTAGCTGGTTGTAATCTTGCTATTTTTTATTCTCACTGAAGAAGGCTATTGCCAAAACTAGTATGAGAATTATGATCCTGTATTTTTGGACTTTGTCAGTCCATGTCTTATGCTGAATAAATAATTTTAGTTACGTGGAACTTTTTTGCTGGCTTCTTGTGTTTAAGTTACGTTGGTTGGGCCGGGCAAGCAGTACGTGCGAGGTGTGTCGTTTTTGCGTATAGCTTGTTTATGGCAGGAGTCCACCAGACTGGTTTCCTTTGCTTGGAGGAGTGAGTCTTGGTTTTACTTGGGATGGCACGATCTATGCATTCTTGTAGTTGCCCGTAGAATGCATTAGTAAAAGATTTTGCAGCTTGGACAGCGTTATCCTTTAGCATTGAGGCTTTGAAACTTTCCACCTCGGTCTTAAGTAACGTGAAGTTTGCTTTTGAAAAGTTTTTTGTGGTAGTTTCTTTGTCAGGGGCTGGGGTGGAATGTGGATATCCAAAGTGATTTGTTTATGGTCAAATCTAACCAGCGAGGGGTTGACCATCAGTGTGGAACACTGATCGCCCATGTTGGTGATGACCAGGTCCAATATGTTGTCACCTCTGGTGGGAGTGTTGACCAGTTGAACCAGGGTGTTTGAGTTTATAAAATCTAGGAAATGTTGGGCAAGGGAATTAGTACTTGAGTAGTTCTGCCAGTTAATGTTTGGGTAATTGAAATCACCCAATGTTAGGGTGTTTGGTAGGACCTTTATGTTTCCCAGTGTTTCCAGAAATGCGGAATGGGGGTCCTGGGACATGGTGGGTGATCTGTAGCAAGCTACAATTTGAATTGCAGTTTTGCCCATTGTTAGTTGCATGTGGATGATCTCTGAAGCATCGTGCTGTGCCACTAACCTGGAGGTGTGGGTATCCTTGATGAATATGAATACGCCCCCCTTTTGTATTTTGGTTTGGGTTCTGTGGCTGAAATGTATGGTATGAGTTGTAGCCTGGTAGTGCTGGGGTGCTCTCTGGAGCCTTAAACCAGATTTCTGTTACTGCACATGTATCGATTTTCTCCATACTGAGGAGTGCCTCGAGTGCATGTATTTTGAGGTTAAGACTTCTGGCATTGAGTAGCATTACCCTCTGTTTTTTGTTACTTGTGCTATTTACAGTGGTGGATTTGTCTTTTGAGCCTTGCCTACAAAAGGCACTATGGGTGTGGCAAGAACCTTGGCCAGTATTCAAAAGCCTAAGGGTGACAGGTGCAAGCCATCTCTAGCGAAGCAGTGTGGCTTGTCGAGCATGTCATCCCAGGGTGACAGACACTGGATCCCCTTTGAATGACACCAGAAACTTGGCCAATTGTTGAAATCAAGAATTTTGTCTTTATACTGTGGTATCATTCTTGGTGAGGGCGGGATGCTACTCAGGGTCAGGATCATACCGGCCTGGGCTACGTGATCAGAGAGATCTTCCATGTTTCTTTTCATGTAGTCCAGGGAGGTATGGCTCAGGTCATTCACACCAACATGGACAATATCAGAGTCATATTTGTACTTGTTCTGGAGTAACCTGAGTTCTTGTGTTATGTGGCAGATCCTGGCATCCGACAAGCAGCTCACAGTAACCTTCTCCTTATTCAGCCTAGTAAGTGGGATGTCAGTGTGCCTGACTATAGAGTCACCTATTACTAGTATGTTGGGTATGTTATTTTGCCTTAAGGGCTATGATTGCATGGCACACTGGTTTTGTGAAATATGTGTTTCATGGTTTGCGTTGGGTGGTGGTGGTTGCTTGGATGTTTGCTTTGGAGGTCTCTGTTGCTTTTGCAGATTTTTATTTAGAGCCTCCGAGTATGTTTTCATGTATTTAGGTGTGTTTTTTGCCGGTGCTGGTTTAATGGGTCAATGTGAGACTTTTGGTGTGATGCAAGTATTTCTCTTCTCCTCTTGACTGTCTGATCCAGTCTTGGGTTGAGAGAGCTTAGCCTCCAGTTTGGCTGTATAATTGCATCTCTCACATGTATTAGTGTTTGGTATAAGGAGAGGGTTGTCTGTGTACATGAGGCAGTTGTAACATTGCCTCAAAATGCTCAGATTCACCAGTTGGACTGGAGAGTACACCTGAAATTGCCCTTTGGACATGCCTGGATATGTACAGTGAACTGTTTTACTGGATGGCTGGTAAGGTCAAATAATGAACCTTGTCCTTCTGTACAGTACAGGAGGGTCTAGTGCTAGGGTTTATAAGTGCTTGCTATAAGTTTTGAGCAATTGCCGGGCTGAGAAATGAATGGCGTATGTGCTTAATTTGAAAGTTTGTCTAGTTCCAAGGGAAAAATTGAAGAGGAGACTTTGTGGAGCCGGGAATAGTTTTACCCTAGCTAACTGGCACTGCCCGGTGTGCAAAACCGGACAAATGCAGTATTTATAGCAGTGAAATTAAAGAGATAGAAATTAGCCCAAAATGGCCAATGCACTACTAATTTCTGGGCTGAAACCACTCCTCCAGGGACAGACAGGCTGCTCAAAGCTCCCTTCACTCACAGGTGAAAAGAGAAACTTCCTTCTATCCAAGTAAGGTATGTGCAAACACAGATATTTGTAACACAGCCCTGAATTCAGCACTAACCTGAAAACTGGACTATACTAGCTTAGAAAGGTGGGAAACAAGTATATGTTTTTCAGAAAATAAAGCAGATACACTCAAAAAACACTTTAAATGCACAGAAAAGGATACTTATTGTTAGATATTGCAGATCAGAGTTGTAGTCAATGCTCCCTAGTAATTAAGATAGGAAGAAACACAAATACAGTGAAAGCAGATGAATAAAGTGCAATATTATATATATATGTATATATATATATATATATATATATATATATATATATATATATATATATAAAACAATAGAAAATGAACAAACGGATTTAAACAAGTTACCCAATTAACCAGAAAAAAAAGCTGAAAACTTTGCCTTGTTCCAGCAGTCTTCAATCAGACAAATTCTAACTGCACACTCCTACTACAAGGGTGCAGGGGAACCTTCTCCAAAAAAGATGGCCTGGATCAGTGCTCAAGTTATATAAACAAAGCTAGATTCAGCAGGCCTGAATCTGGTCTATGCTAGAGCAACAAGGCACATCAATTTCAGAAAGAAACAGTTCAAATAAACAGGCACAATAAGCCTGTGACCAGGAATTCCCAGCTCAGAAGGGCAGAATCCAGCCTCTCCTCCCACAAGAGCGCAGACCTCAAACCCTCTTAATGTAGAATAACTGGCCTGAAACCCAAGTGCTTAAGCCAGAACTATTACACTTTTAGAATAGCAGACACTGGGCCTTCAGTCAGTAATTCCCAGCTTAGAAGGATGTAAGCTACCTGTCCTGCCACAACAGTGCAGACCACAAACCTTCTTAATGTAAAACAGCCTGCATGAAACCCAAGTGTTTAAACCAAAAGACTTAGAATAATAGTTACAATTTAATCAGGCTACTACCAAGCAGTAATAAATGCAGCAGAATAAATAAAATTGAGTACTTTTAAGAAAAGCAAAATAAAGTAGGAAGAAACACAAATACAGTAAAAGCAGATGAATAATGTGCATTTTTTTAAGTGCAAGGAGAGAGGAAGGAAGAACCTAAGCGGGTTGGCCTTCTCAAATCTTCCCTCTGTATTAAGTAGAGTGAAAACTAGACTCAGAATATGATTTCACTGTACTCGGTTAAGTGAGCAAATGAGATGGACCCAGGAAGAGTGTTCTAATACAGACTTACAGGAGGTGTGGGCAATTCCAGAGCCACCAACACTAATACCAACACAGGAACAGAGAGGGTGTGTGGGGAAACAACTGCAGAGAGACACACAGCACACTGTTCAATGAAACACATAATTAGAAAACAGAAAAAACGAAAATACAGTACTTTTAAAACTGCAAGTTTGTACTTAACAGAAGACTAAAATAACTACTGCAAGTTTCACTTAACTTCAGCTTCTAATGCAGATGTTTGTAGCCAAACATGTCTGTCAGAAGTTGAGCATAAAATGATTTCTCAAACTTTGTGGCTAGCACTTAAAGTACAGAGGAATCCCTCTAGGCTATTAAATATCAGATACCAAAGAAGCGATAACACCTCCCCCTCTTATAGCAGAGAAACACACAACACACTGTTCAATGAAACACACAATTAGTAACAGAAAAAATGAAAATACAGTACTTTAAAAACTGCAAGTTTGTACTTAACAGAAGACTAAAATACACTACTGCAAGTTTCACTTAACTTCAGCTTCTAATGCAGATGTTTGTAGCCAAGCAAGTCTCTCTGAAGTTGGGCATAAAATGATTTCTCAAATTTTGTGGCTTGCAATTAAAGTACAGAGGAATCCCTCTAGGCTATTAAATATCAGATAACAAAGAAGTGATAACACCACCCCCTCTTATAGCAGAATGACACATAGCATACTGTTTAATGAAACACATAATTAGAAAACCGAAAAAATGAAAATACAGTACTTTTAAAACTGAAAGTTTGTACTTAACAGAAGACTAAAATACACTACTCCAAGTTTCACTTAACTTCAGCTTCTAATGCAGATGTTTGTAGCCAAGCCCTGTCAGCTCTTGGTGAGTGATAAAGGAGGAGGGTAGCAGTGCATCAGATGACAGGGCAGAGCTCTCTGATGCAGATGGAGGAGGTAGGGCAGGGGTTGTGGAATCAGCACTGACAGGTTGGGGCCCTGAAGAGCAGTGAGTCAGTGCTGCAACTTGTAGAGGGATGGCGAGCTGATCCACAGTGGTAGGTCTACCTCTCTGTGATGCATGTCAATTTTTGTAAGCAAAATGAATGACAGCAGCACATTTTTATGCCATATAAAACATCCCCACCCCCTATAAAAAATGAGAATGGGGTGGGGTGAGGCAAAAAAGAGAGAGAATTGGATCCATGGCATATCACATGACTATAAAAAGAAATGGTTATGATTACCTGGTCTATACACTTTTGCCACATTCAGGTATGATTGGAAGATCTTACTCTGTTGTACCTTTTGCACTGCCATGATATCAGAGATACAACTATTTATTCTAGTATTGACATATTGCATGCAATTACAATACTTATTAGAGTTACAATAATATGTTTTGCATACATATCCCCATGCCTCCCTGAGGTGATTTAACTTCTCTTGGTGCACCTTATGGTTTACTGCAATGTCTTCAGCAGCTGTACAATGGAGAAGAAGAGAAGAAATATGAAAACATATTAAATAAGAGTGTTGGCTATATCCTGCATTCTATAGCATTTAATGCTACTTGCACAACTGAAGGATGTCAACTGTCCTAAAGTCATAGGATCATAGGAAGTTACAAGGCTAATGGCCATAGAGAAAATGAAAAAAACAACATGGATTCCACACCGATAAATGTAATATTAAAACCAGTCTTAGCACCTCGGCCACAACAGCCATCAATGAGTTGTTGTTTCTGAACCAATGGCCATAGAGCCCTTACAAGTCTAGCCAAGTTCTACTTTTATTTTCATGACAGCAAATATTGCTCCTGTCCAAGAGGGATACAAGTGGAACCCCTGAAGTGAATTCATGGTTACCCATCCTATCATCCAGATTGTGTTTGAAGAGGGCCATTGAGCTGCTCTGCTTGTCATGAGGTGGGAATCTGTTCCAAAGGTGTGGTAATCTCTTGGGGACAAATCTATCCCTGAAGTAGGTTCTGTTAATGCCACATACCAGGTTACGGTCTTTTGAGCAAGTAACCCATGTACCATTTGACTTGCGGATATGCAGCATTTCCAATAGAGCAGGGTCAGTGATTGACTTATATGCAAGGCAGAGATTGACTCTGAGTAGTCTGTATGAAACAGAATAAAGTGACAGTGATTTCAAATGATCCACATAGGACAGATGCTGAAGACCTTGAATGTTCCTTGTGAGGAGCCTTTGTGGTCTCTCCAATTGCTGCAGGTGCTTGGAAAGATACATACCAAAAGGGGTGTTGTACTCAATTATTGACCTGATGAGTGAGGAATACAGGGAGGTTATAACTTCTTTTTTCTGGCAGGACACAGAAGTGATCTATTGTATCTTTTCTTAATTTATATTGATTTGTTTCTTCCAGTCATCATGGTTGGGGATTGGCTAGGCATAGCTAAGACTAACAGCATCAAATTAAAATACATTATTGCACACACTATTTATTACATTTTCTTTGTTATGCATCAGAAGTGATTGTGTGAAAACAAAAACATAGATGGTGGGTATTGGGAGAACAAGCATTGTATGTGTTTTGAATAACAAGTTGAAATATATTAACATGGCCATTAAACATTTCATTTTTTTACACTCAAAGCAACAAAGTTTACACAAAAACAACATTTTTAGGGGGCAGGTGGACTGTGTGTAAAAGTATCTAATTATCAGGCTAGGTTTGCAGGAACACAGGCACTTCTCAGAGAGACTTTGTTTGTGTGTGTGTGTGTGTGTGTGTGTGTGTGTGTGTGTGTGTGTGTGTGTGTGTGTACGCCTGCGCACTCGCATGCAAGTGCAGTGGCAGATTAATTTTACCTTGGGACATGGGCAGTTTTTGGGGACCACAGAGAAATGCAAATGCACTTTTAGGTTCACCTCCATGATTTAAAACCATTCAAACTATCTTCATTGCAACCCAACAACATTAAGACCAATAAATTATAGTCACTTGACATTGTATACCTCAAATGCCCAATTGTCATAAAAATGGCTGTAATAAAGTATTGTAACCTGCTTTACATAAATGTACTTTATTCATGCAAAGACAGACTAATTATAATTTAAGTTGATCATGACAACAGTGTCAGCCATTGTCATCCTCTACAGCCCTTGTACCCTGCAATCATAGCCAAATTATTGACTGTGTATACTTCAGAAGCCTGGTTATGGTAAAAATAATAATATTAATTATGGATATGATAAATTCTGTCTGGCTTGCATCACACAAATACATAGTGGCCCAAATATTCCAATTTATTTCACATGAATGCACACTAGCTCAATAAAACCAGACTGTTTAAACTGATCAAACAATAGGAGGGCAGTTATTTTTACTCGCAAGGAACACATACACTCTCATCCAGGGGTTCTAGCCACTTTGCTGTGGACATCTCATCTGACTATGGTATAAAAATAATACCTTTCAACTTCTTAGAATAATGATTAGGCATGAAGCCAAAACACAAATAAACATTGCTCTTATATATTTAAAAAGTTAACAAACATACTGGTATGTATTTTATTTTTCCCTCATTTGCATACCTCCAGCTGACCATCATCAGCCTAGCTTTACTATTTATCCTTACGTGTCTCTGATATCTGCTGAGACTGGGACTGCACTACTGGGGGGGGGTTAGAGAGAGGAAGTAGAGTAGAACATCATATATGCTGCCCCCCCCCCCCTACTCCGTGAAGGCTTTTTTTACTGTCTGCTGCAAGTGGCTGGAGCTAGAGAAGCAATACCCATCACTGTGCTCAGCATCAACTAGCTCCACCTCCTGGATATCATAGTTTTACTGTCAGTCTAGTTTGTGATTATGGAACATTACATTCATCAGGTAAGTGTGTAATTATCAGGAACAGAAAACCTCTTTCGTCCCAGAATGGGTCAGCAGGCAAAGCTGTCTTTCCCAACCCTCTGCAGCTCTTCAGCACCCAAGTTACTAGTTGATGATTGGTCATTTGTGTCGCAGTAAAGGCTTTATTTTTCTATGCCATTGGTCCAAGTCTGGAATGCATTTTCTGAAGTTCTGGAAGTGTGAAACTTAACTATTTTTCTTCCATTGTTTGCAAGAAAACCACAAATTTTATGAGGAATGGACCGATATATATTGCAACACCAGAGATATTCTGCAAAATCAAAGACAGCTTAGTCTTTATTTCATACAAGCAGTATACAAGGAGTAAATATTATAACTTATTTCATACAGATTTTATCCATTACATAGCCCCCCCCCCCCCAATCTGGTTCCCTGCCAGTATAAAAAAATAAATAAGTTAACTCAGTTTACTGAAAAATGAAATCAGTGAAATGCAACCTACAAAATGTTTTGGATAGGGTCAACAGTTGTGTGAGAATAACACTTCTGCTCTCTTTCCTACCTGAGACTTGCACATACCTTCTACTGTCTGTTGAATAATTAGTTAGTAGAATCTCTATTAAACCTGCTATAATTTAAAATGTATTATTATTACTCCTTTTAGACTAATTCTACTTTCTACTGTAGTCATGTATGTTTCTATAAATTGTTAACTGTTGTAGTTCAAAAATGTATCATTATTACTCCTTTTAAGACTAATACTAGACTGCACTGTAATCCTTATGTTTCTGTATATTGTTAACTCTGTCACTGTTCATGCTTGGAGCTTTTCTCCCTGGGCCTCTACTGAAAATGGGCATATATCCAGCTAGACTAGCCCAGTTAACAAATGTAAAATACAAATAAATAAAAAATGCAAGTGTCCATGCTCCTGTAAAGCCAAATTATAAGCTAAGAAAACAAAAAGAAGGTAAGTTGCTGTCATCCACAGCCAGCTCCCCCATACCAATTTAGATATATGAAACTTCAATCTCCGATGTGTCAGAAAACCACAACTTTTATGAGACACAGACCAAAAAGGGGCATCCTGTGAAAGCAGAGACATTTCCAGGTACTTTGTCTCATAACACAGTAGCTTGGTAGAGAGTAAATATTCCAACTTACTTTATACAAAAACACACTAATTAGGTAGAGATGAACTGTAAATAGGTAGTAAATAAACAACCAATAAGACAGCAAGTTGCATTAATTCACATCCAGCACCACCTCCCCATTTTGTGACTGCAGTCTTCATTGACTTATGGGAGAATCACATACTTTATGAAGCAGAGACCAAAATTGTTTGGAAAAAGCAATGGCATCCTGTGAAATAGGGGAGAGATTCAGCCTTCCCTCAAAAATTCACCAAATGAGCAGCCTGAGAGTAAATATTCCAATTTATTTCATATAAATGTACCCTACACCTTAATAAAAGACTTTATATTTTGGCAAATGAAAAAGGCAAATTGATTTTATCCATTGCATAGCTCCCCCCCCCCCAATCTGGTTCCCTGCCAGTATAAAAAAATAAATAAGGTAACTCAGTTTACTGAAAAAGTGATATCAGTGAACTGCAACCTACAAAATGTTTTGGATAGGGTCAACAGTTGTGTTTATTTATTTATTCTTTTAAATAAAGTGCCACTTCTTTACGTAAATAAGCAAATACATACACAAACAAACAAATAAATACATACATACATACATGCATACATACATACGTAAAAAGGCATGCAAGCTAGGTCAGCCCAAAGTTGAACATGCAAAAATGGCAGATGCTGTGAGTATATAAAGGTAAATACTCAAGCTGGTATCTGTCATTTAATACTTTTTTAATAACTAAAAAAAATTTCTTAGTGATCATTTGTTATGTTCAGCACATACTCTAACTAAAACAAGTTAGATGTGCTGAACATAGCAAAATATTTTGAAATTAGATTATTTTCTTGGCTAGCCATAAGCCCATTTGGGGGCTGTGGGAACCAGGTAACCGCCTGAATTACCTCTATTATAATCCACTAGTGTGTGTGTGTGTGTGTGTGTGTGTGTGTGTGTGTGTGTGTGTGTGTGTGTGTGTGTGTGTGTGTGTGTGTGTGTGTCCGTGTGTGTGTCTGTGAACAGTATGAAAGGATTGCAATGAGTTGGGCTGTATGTGTCTGACAGTAATGCTCTGAGATACCATTACTATGGCCCTTATAAAACATATATATATATATATATATATATATATATATATATATATATATATATATATATGTATATATATATATATATATATATATATATATATATATATACATGGAAACACTTTGTAATCTCGAAATATGCTGCAGATGTACGAAAATGCTGAATATCGAACCCGGAAATGTCGAACCTGTGGTACGGATGGTGTGTTAGGTAACTTAAACCCAAATATCAATGTTAAAAATATTGAGCACAAAATATTGACAGCATAAACATTGGCACGTTAGTATGCATGTACCAGGCAATAACCTCAGTGCATGCAAATAAGCACACACACAAAAAAAGGAAAAAAAATTGTTTTGCAGGTGTGAAGCCCCATTGCATAACCCACTCCTGCTAATTACATGTACTAACTCTGAGATGGCACAATGTTGGGGATAGGGCATATTCTCCAACCATGAGAAGTGGGCAGTCTTGCACACCATTTGACCATGTGGTTAGTCAACTGAATTGCTTTAACTAAAAACGTATCATGGTTGATCAAATTTGCTACCATATGCTACCGTACACTAATTATGTGGTTTGTGTTAAAAACGTAGCAAACACACATACTATGGTTTTATTTTTTGAGTCCCATTATAATTTCACAGCGTCTTTCATTCAGATTCCTTAAGATTAATTTCACAATAATGCATATTTTCTTTTTGTTATTTAAGAAAGAAAGATCCATTGAAAATCCTAAATACATTTGGCAGATTCTGAAATTCTGTACAATACTAGGTTTTTACTGGGGCAGGGGAGTGTTACATGATTTGTCATCATTTCTATGCAAATGAGAGTGCTGCAGGAATACAGGTATACTAATCTATCATTGTATCAAAACAAAAATTAAATTATTCATCTGCAAGGAAAGGCTGTAGGTTCTGTCTTTCCCAACCTGCTAGGGCAGTATTTCTGTTTCTTTTTAACAATTTACCATGTACTTTGAACTTCTGCTATTTCTTCTTGCTGAGGTAAGAACAAAAGATGTTAGTAACTTTGTACTCATTCTACTCCCCAGCAAACACAAAAGTTCTACGATTTGAGGAAGACTGCTCTGTATTGAAAAATGCATGACAACAGTCTGGCTTTGAACTGACATTATTTATTGATTTTTTTTCACTGTTTGAATAGCTCTACCAATTCATGCCCATTTGATTGACAGTATCTTGGTGACACTGTGATATGTTGAAAATCCCACTGTAATGAAAAAGCTTAAAATTCGTGATTTTCAAACCGTGGACTATTCTCTGCAATAAGTACATCAAGAATGTCATGTTGAGAAAAATATTGACTTCAGCAGTTTATGACATTTGGAGAAGAGGTATCTTTTAGCCTGATGACCTCACAATTCCCAAAATACTACATGACACTTATGAGATCCTGAATGTTCTTTAACTGAAATAATCTCGAACAACTATATCCCATGGTCTGCCTAGAGCATTGTGAGGCAACAGACCCTCTATTGTATCTTTAGAGTTACTTTTTTGTACATGGTACAGATTCAAAATCTTGTGTTAGCATCAGTTCAATCTCTTTGGACATTCTCTGTTACTCATAAAATCATGAACCCTTTCTTTGCACTTAACATCTTCCAACTAAATACCATGCATCCTTTTTTAACATGAGACTATGAAGCCAGTTTGGAAAATCTCTATACTGGATTTGAATATCATGGCCTGTAGTTCATGAAATTTGACCCAGTAGGTGTAATTAAAGTAGCAACCCTGAACTGGTAATGGAACCTTCATCTTGTCATTCAGCCATCCTGGCTGTTATTCATTAATTGTATCTTGTAAAACCTTTTCAATTTATTGGAGAAATTCTAATAACGTATCTCTAGACATAATTAAGTTATTGTGTTTTCCAGTGACTGCTGATAAATTTATGACTGCGCTTCGTGATCATATATAATTGCACTTTGCATTCTCTTACTGCAATTGTCTAATTATTGCTTCCGTGAACATATAAATAAATGACGCTTCAGCTATGGAAGTCATTGTCTTGGTGGTTGTGGGAGTCATTGGGCAGGATTCACGAAGGCTTGCACGGAGTGTAAGAGATGTGTAACACTCCATGCAAGCCTCGCGATCCAGGAACAGCCCTAAACTCCGTGTAAGAGACCAGCTAAAACGTCTCTTACATGGACTGGGCGTGGACATGCTAAATACATCACTTGCAGCTGAAAGGTATGCAAATGAGGTATATTAGCGATCCACGAAGCAGAAACCAGCCCATGTAAGAGACGTTTTAGCTGCAGAAATGTACTCAGTTGACAACTGAGTACGTTTCTGCAAATTTCACAACGGAGCCATGTCAGCTCCAAATAAAGGGTGCATATGTATCAGGCAGCATGCCAATGGCCAAATATGTGGCCATTGGCAAGGTAACCCGATGCAAAAATAACAAAAATATAATTTTTTTTTCGGCAATCGCCAGTGTTTAAACCCAGCGCAGCCCCGCGCAAACGGGCTGTGCTGTATAAAACATAAAAATGAAGGTTATAAACCCACAAATGTGGGTTTTATGCAATACATGGAATGACAATGCAGGGACCAGCAGACCAAAAACAACATGGCCACCGTGTAGTGGTTGGTAAGGGGGGGAAGCTGAGTGTACGTAATGTAACTAAGCATTAGTAGGCAATCTCATGTAAATGAGGGTTAGGATACTGAATCTCACAGTCACATAGCAAATGAGCACAGTCTGAGTAGTGTAAGAGATACATAAGGGGGAGGAATAGAGTAGGAGATAGGTGACATCACAGGGGGGAATGGTAGAAAGAAATGCAGTTCATTGGAGGTCAATGTAACATGACAGATGACAGACACAGATCAGGGAAAGAGGAGTGCCACAAGATAAGTCTGGGAAAGTCAAGAAATGGAAGGTGTACACTGTTACTTACACTAAAGTTTCTTGCTGGGCGTGCATGTGCACGTGTGCGCACCATGAAGTGCGAGTAGGGCAGTGTGCGCGCGTGTAAGGTAGACTGAGCATGTGGGAGCGTGTTGGTAGATGTTTAACACTGTTTGCGCTGGTGTGCGCGCGTGTAGGGCAGGCTGAGCATGTAGGAGGCTGTTGGCAGACTTGTAACACTGTTTACGCGGGTGTGCGCATGTTTTAACCCGAATAAGTAGATTCTGAACCATGTAAGCACGAGTGCACGCGTGTAAGCCACTGTGAGCGTGTTTCTGCTGGTATGCACGTTGCTCCCTCCTGAGGAAACAGAAAGGAAAAAGGAAGCAGCAGAATTAGTAGGAAGCTAGCAGGGAATACTGCTGAAGCTAGCAGGTGAAAACAATTAGAAGCAGGCAATTACACAGGCAGAATAGTAGCCCAGCCCAGCACTTAAAACTCTACAAACAGTAGTGCAGGATGTTTCTCTTAAGAGACACTGCAAGACAGGAGTAAGCTAATAGAAGTGAAAACTGAAAAAGCTTCACTCAGAGCAGAAATGTTAGGGGCTGCCATAGCTGTCATAATGAGACATAGGCGTCTTGCTGAGGGTGGTGACAATGCAGATGGTGCCAGGCAACCCACACTGAGGAGATGGAGAAGAGTGTACAGGCCCAGGGTCACCGACCACGGGTTACATGAGCTGGAGATAGTAGAGCACTATAGAGTGGACAGAGAGCTCCTGCAGCAAATAGTTGAGCTGTGCAGGCCACGCCTCACACACAGAACCAACAGAGGGGAACCCATCCCAGTGGAAACCAAGGTATGTGTTGGCCTAAGAATACTAGCAACAGGTACCTTCCAGAGACCAACTGGTGATATGATGGGGATATCACAGGCATCAGCCTCCAGGGTACTGCACCAGTTCCTGGATGCCATGTCAGCACATGTTGGTGATCATGTATATTTCCCCAATGCCCGTGAGGTATTGGCCAGCAATATGCATCTCTTCCAGCAAATAGCGGAATACCCTGAGGTAGTGGGTGCAATAGACTGCACGCACATACGCATCAAAGCACCAGCCGGTGAGCGGGGTAGGGTCTACATTAACCGCAAGGACTTCCCCTCCATCAACTGCCAGGTCGTGTGTGATGCCCAGGGCATAATAATGAATGTGTGTACTGGCTGCCCTGGGAGTTACCATGATTCCCACATCTGGCATTTGACGCAGCTGTACCAGACATTTGCCAATGGGGACATCCCACATGGACACCTAGTGGGGGATGCAGGTTATGCACTGGAGCCGTGGCTGATGACACCCATCAGAAACGCACACACACCTGAACAGGAACGCCATAATGAGGCACATGCACAAACACGTAATGTAATAGAGCATGTGTTTGGGCTGCTGAAGTCACGGTTCCGGTGTCTGGACACATCTGGTGGAGCCTTGCAGTACACACCAACTACATGTACCCAAATTGTCATGGTACGTGCTATGCTACATAATATGATCTTGCGAAAACAGCTGCAGCAGGACCAGCATAGGGCTGGGCCAAACAGCCCCCCACCATTGCCAAGGCCATCACAGGCAGAGCGTGACTCGGAGGAGGAACAACCTGAGCCTGCCCCAGTAGGCAGAAGGAGGCGTGCCCAGTATGCCCTGGCCTTGGCAAAGAGGCAACGCATAGCACATACACTGGCTCAGTAGGAACCCTGGGAATGACTCACTCAAATAATAACATGGATGCCTAAAATGACATGACCTGCTCACAAACATGTACAGGGAAGTGTAATATGCGCATCCAACAGAGGCAGCCCTGCAGCACCACCTGAGGCATGAATGCCATGTGTTAAGTAATGTAACACCATGTACTATATGCACACCTGAGCACCCTGACTAACATCCACCCTCACCAAGCATGAAGCCACAAAATGACGATGGGATGATTAAGTGCAATAAATGGCTGAAGTAATGCAGTTAGTCAAAGGGGAGCCAATGTGTTTCAGGCTGGGAAGACATGCGGAGCATGACATGATGCACCACCTGCTTGGGGTGGTGTGCACCTATCAGTTCATGCCCCATGGATACTGACAAAGGCTGTCAGTACCCACAGCATGCCCTGAATAGGTAAGTCTCAAAACACAAACCCACCTTCATAGGTACCACAAGGGATAGGAACCTAGATGTAATGCTACCCAATGCCAGAAGTCTAAACAGCAAGATGTGTGCAGTGTAAATGCACACAGTATGGAGAATGTAGATATCAGTCCTGTAATAGAGAACTGAGTCAAGGCTCACATCAGCACCCTAACACTACCAGGTCACACCTCATACTGTGCTGTACAGCCGCAAAACATGGAACAAGCTACAAAAGGAGGGTGACTAGCAATAAATGTCAAGGATAACCACACCCCCATGTTGGTATCACAACAAGAAGCAGCATGGATTAGCCATTGTCAAATACCAATGGCTAAAACCGCCTCCCAGTATATAGCCTGCTGCAGACTACTGTCCTAATACCAGGAACTGCACCTGGCCTATGTTGGAATACATGAATATATCAAGAACCCCAAACCACATTATATTGCTTGACTGAAAATACCCAGACATACACTGGGAGCATTATACTAGCACCAACACAGTCGGAGAAAAGTTCCCAGAATCCATAAACCAAAATGCCCAGGAACAACGTACCACTCCCACAAGAGGGGTAAGCATACTGGATGTGATAATCAGCAACATGTGTACTGGATGGCAAGATGAGAAGTGTATCCTTCACTGGTAAGACCAGACCATAGAGTAATCACACTAGATACATACATCCCGACCCCAGTCCCTGGCCAGAATACCACAGTGAAAAACATGTGTAAAGCATAGGTTGCACCCCTCCAAACCGATGTGGAATCCACGAAAGGCCTGTGCAACTGCAGAATATGGGACACACCGCAGAACATGTTATACAGGAATTCCATGAACACAGCCAGGAATGCTTGGAGTATGCAATCACAAATAACAACAAGACACAATGCCATACCCGCAGGCATCTGGCATGCTGGACTCCAGCCATTACCAAACCATGCAAGAGAATGAGGAAGCTACCACATGATAGAGCAAACATAAAATGGGAAGTAATCACTGATCAGTAGTATGGCAATAACATATGTCCACACATACAATCCACTAAGGCCAGCCACAACAAGTAGAATCTGTGAATCCAGAGGCAATGTGACACCTGTCCCAAGTACACAGACAACCACAACTCCCCCCAATAAATACAAATATATGTGATAGATGCAACCATGTATCCAAACCAGAGGCTGTGCTCCCCCAACTCAGTACTGTCAAAACTAGTCAGGAGGAGAAGGTAACCACATACACCACAAACCCAGTCCCACATAGACCTACCACAACTGTAAACCAAACACATAAACACACAAAAACATTCCCGGAGGCCCTAATTACAAACACACCACACCAACAGAAGCCTCCAAAGCAGATCACAAGCAACCACAACCTCCAAACATAGCACATGCAACACATAGTACACAAAGCTGGTGTGCCAAACAGTCACAGGTCAGAAGGAGAAACAACATGCCTGATACAGTTGTAATAGGTGTCTGTATAGGCAGACACACTACTGTCCCACTCACCAGACTGAACAAGGGAAAGGGTACAGTAAGCTGCCTGTAGGCTGCCACAATATGCCACATAACACAAGTACGCAGGTCACCCCAAAGCAAGCAGAAATAAGATGCACTCAATGTCCATGCTGGTGTGAATGACCTGAGATGTACCTCCCTGGTCTACATGAAAAGAGACATGGATGAGCTCTCTGAGTATGTACCCCAGGCCGGTATGACACTGGCCGTGTGCAGCATCCAACCCTCACCAAGAATGATGCCACAGTACAAACACAGAATGATCATGTTTAACAGGTGGCACAGTTACAGCTGTCAGTCCAAGAGGATCTAATGTCTGTCTGCTTGAGATGTCAAGCATGACAAGCCATGCTGCTGTTTCAGGGATGGCTTGCACCTGTTAGCCCTGTACGTCTGGATACTGGATAAGGCCTTTGCCACTTCCATAGAGCCGTATGTAGGCAAGGCCAAAAAGACTACCCACCACCCTAGAAAACATAAGTGGTAAGAAACATAAGGGTAATGCTGACCAATGCCAGATATGTAAACCGCAATATACATGCCCCTGAGGCACTTCCCAGTATGGAGAACATCGATGTCTGTGCAGTGACAGAAGCCTGCTGCAAGCCTAGTGATAGCACACCAGCACTACCAAGTTATACCACATATCATGCGGTATGGCCCCAACACCTGGACCAAAACATCAAAGGAGGGGGTGTATCCTTATGCAGCACAGACACCCATACGGCCAGGTAACTGACAATGCACAAAGCAGTGGAGACCACCCATGTGCACCTAAGTGTAGTCAAAACTGCTGTACAGTCTGTAGCATGCGACAGACCACACTCTCACACACAACAACTCCACCCAGACATCCTGAAAACACTGGACTGTATGAATGTCCCACCAAATACCAGACAAGGTACACACAAATTACCACATAGGTGGCAAACCATTATGTATGCAAGGAGTAATCAGGGACCTAGGGACACAAGTTGACAGTAATCTGTCATGTGACACTCACAATGCCAATGTGGCTAGGAAGATTGTCGATATTGGACACCGTATCATGAAAGGATTCACATCTACATCAACAGAGGTCACTGTGCCGCTGTACTGTTCCCTTATCAGACCCATAATCTAGTACAATGACTCATATGGGATGTACCATACATGACTGCTGCAGCGGTTCGGAAGACCTCATAGTTACCCCACCAAGAGGATAAAGGGTGTGAAATATATGTCATATGCTGCCTGGCTGTAGACACCCCAGCTGAATGCAGTCACAGACTGCCTACACAGAGGCATTGTATGTCTGTTGTACAAGGCCATGTCCAACACAGGAGTAATGGACATGCTCCACCACAGGAAATCAAAGCCATTGGAGCTGTGAGAGTGACAGATGTCAACCTCAACACATAATGAAATAGGATGTGCTGGAGGGACAGATACATAACCCAGAGGCTCCCCACACCCAGAAACAGGATACCAATCCATGTTAGGTAGAGCCCCTCACTGACACCCCTCAACAGGAATATTGCCAAGTGGATGGATGATCATACATGTATACTGGGGGTCTTCACTGTGTCACGACCAGACAGAGGCACAGTAAAGAAATTCATAAATGGTCATAATAGTCACATAGCAAGGGGCGGCGAAAGACACACACACTCTGGCTAGGCTTACTAATGCCCTAGGGTGGATAGCCTAGTATGAACC
Organism: Protopterus annectens; assembly: GCF_019279795.1. Taxonomy (NCBI): domain Eukaryota; kingdom Metazoa; phylum Chordata; order Ceratodontiformes; family Protopteridae; genus Protopterus; species Protopterus annectens. Next base: position 796,134,746 of record NC_056729.1, read on the forward strand.
CATGAACCTATGAAGATACAAATTGTACAGTACACTAAGGATAATCACAAGGCTTACTTAACTGATGATAGGAACCATGTTGGACATCCACAGATATGCTCCAAATCACACAGATATTACAAACAACATACCAAACACACACACATATTGCTAACATACAACCTGACAGGTGCAGTGCAAACCCCCCACCCCCAGAATGCAAAATATCTATCCCAGCAGACTGCTGGTCCCCTGACATTGCAGATGCTGAGGTAACAGCCATCATCTGCAAAGCAAAACACACAGAAGCAAAGGTATGTGATGGTGTCCTGGGCTGAGGCCAACATGGACTCCAAGAATAATGGAATGCAAAATCACACTACTGCCCAATGTCAGCCTTACCACAGGATATGTACCCAAAGAGCAGTGTACAACAACAGTGGTCCTTCACAACAAAGGTGTTGCCTGAATGGCTACTGCAAACTACCACCCCAGGATCCTGATAAGCTTGGTCTGCACAGCTATGGAAAGGATCAGTATGTACCGCAGACATAAAGCTATTGTGGACCTACTGATACTGGACCCTACACAGTGTGGCTGTCGTAACTGCAGATCCTGCCCCTAAACATGTTTGACCCATTTGAAGCAGTCATTAAGGTAATTGATGAGGGCAATGGGGTCCACACAGCGTAGCTGGACCGTGCATATGCTTCTAGACAATACCCTACGAGTTCAGTATGGATATGTTCACCAGCTTAAATATATACCCCTATGTCAGTAGAGGGGTTGCAAACCAGACCAAGGACAGAACTGACATGGTCAGACATGCTGCATCCATGTCAGACTACAAAGCAGATATGAGTGGCATCCCACAAGGCCTGGTCCTGCCCCCCCCATTCTGTATATATGTCTCATATGTATAGGCCAACATGGAAGGACTGTGACTGAACATGTATGCAGAGGAGTGCAAACGGCCCACCATATCCGACCCCCAGCTGACACAAGCAACCCACAAAAGGGCCACCTACAAACAGACAACTGGAGCCATAGCCATGTCAGCAAGCTAATTGCAGAACTGTGTATAGACAACCACCGTGGATATACAGTAAGTGCCCACAAATTACCACAGGTGTTAACCATTACGTACCTAACATGTAATAAGAGACCTGGGGACAAAAGGTGATAGATATCCTGCACTGGACAAACATGTGACTGTAGTGTTCACAGAAACATACTATATACCCACCCAGTCATGAAGGTTGTCAGATGTAGATAAGGGGAGGTCACTGTGGCTCTGCAGTCATCCTTCATCAGTGTCACAATTAACTACAATAGCCCCTGTGGGATATACCTCAGCAGACACCTCCATCAACTGTAAAGGCCACAACAGTACCCCACCAGGAGTAGCAAAGAGCATGAACAGATGCCATGTGTTGCCTGAGTAAACAAACTGCAGCCCCACACACCGCCATACTTCCCAGCTACAGGAAAGCTGTATCTGATGTATGAAGCCATGTCCAACCTGGAATGAATGAACATGTTGCACCTTGTACAATCTGAATGGCAGTGAGCTATGCACATGAGAGACCTGAACCCCAGCACTGACATACATAGGACAAGCTGTACAGAATGATCCATAACACAGAAGGCACCCCCACTCTTCAGTAAACTCCCGGTACAGGTCAGCCAGAGAGTCACCTATCGACACCCCTCAAGAGGAATCCTGATGAGTGGATGGGAGATGGTAGGCTAACCCTGGGTATCACTGTTATGTCAGAGGTAGACGGAGGTACAGTATACTAACCATGACATATGTCATGGCAAACTCCAGTTACAATGTGTGTTTCTGTGACTAGCATCAGCAATGGCCTAGGGAACATCGCTAGTGTTTGCCAATGTCCACCCATGTTGTGGAATACACTACCAATGTTGGACGAGCATGGTGTAGGTAATCCATATCTGAATATAATGCAACATGGTCATATGTGCACAACTGGCCCCTACACAGTCTGTTGTGCTCACTATGAAGATGTCAAGCAGTGATAGGACTAAAGCCCAGGATACTGTCCACCACAGTGAAAGTACTGAACCAGTACACTATACGGTACTGCAGTGTTAGGTCATTATGAAAGTATGTTGACAACTGTCTGCAAAGTATCCCATGCAATCCCTGCAGGCACAGTATAATCCCTGTTGTGGCAGACACGAAGCAGTTGGCCAGTTAGTACACAACATGACACCCAACACACAACCATAAATGTGAGATATTGTTGAAGGTCACACACACCCAAATATGTGGTGGACTTCAGAGTGCAACATATGGAAAGCTCACACTGGGCATGCTCGCACACTTTGATAAATGAGGCCTATGTCAGACAACATGCCATGGAAAGGCTGAACTGGGCATGCTCACACACTTTGGCCATATCTCCGTTTAGCAGTTGGCCACACATATCTGGTATTTGTACGTGTCATTCCAGGAACCAACCACAACACAGCAATCTGCCCAGTGCACACAGTAAATGACTACAGAGACATAAGTGATATAGTGGATAGCCGTCATATGCAAACATCTTCCACAGATACACAAGTTGGTCATAGGAACAGGGAATGCTATGGCAATAAAGACCTGCAAACAGTAGAACAGCACAACAAATATTGTGCATCTGACAATTGAACATATGGGTGTAGAGGTCAATACTAGGCTTGTTGCCCTAGGGAATGACAGCTCAGCCAGAGTGTGCTTGGCATCTGCATCCCCAGTACAGTAGGCTACTGTGCCACTGTAAAGTAGGTCACATAAGGCAACGTGTGAGGCTAGTGAGCTGTGCCTCTGTCAAGCAGGGGCACAGTGGAGATCCCAGGGTTTGAATGTGCTAAGCCACAGCCATGTTGTCAGTGTGTGCTGGAAGAGGGTTGCTGGGGATCTCTAACAGTAAGTGGCCGTCAATAACAGACAGAGGGGAGCCCTATCTGCATTCTCTGGACAATTCCACTGTCAACACTGTGCTGTGATGATTATGTGTGAATGAAGTGCCGTGCTGGAAATGTTCACAGATGTCCTCCCTCTGTGGGCTACAGCTCGGCAATGTATTAGCTCACTCTGTCTGTTGTACGGCTCATATATGGCTGGTGTACACCTGGCAGGTGTCTTGTTGTGGAACAGTCATGGGTATATGTGGGATAGCATGATCAATGCAAACCGTACACATGCTGATAGAATGCAATTGTCAAGGATTATGCTGAGTGGCCAGTATAGTCCCCCAGCATGGGTCCTCTGAAGTCGTCCACCCCAGTCTTCACAAGTGAAGAGTCTGCTTGTGCTAAATACAGTTTGTGTGCAATGACAACCTTGCCTGGAGGTGGAGATGGGATATGGATGTCCAGGGAAAGGTGGGTATGGTCAGATATAAACAATGGTGGTCTACCTCTGGTGTGGAACAGTGAGTACCCATGTTGCAGATGGACAGATGAAATACGTATTCCCCCATGTGGCTGTGGTGTGTGGTTCTGCCATAGCACATGGACCCACAAATTGTAGTGGCTGTAGGGTAAAGTGGTAGAGGCCTGAGTAGTTCTCACACACAATATGCCTGTACCTGATGTTAACAACTGGAATGGTGTATGTGAACACATGCATATCCCGGCACTGTTCCCAGGGAAGCTAAGTGTGTGTCCTGGATGTGGGTGTGGTGTTCTGGACTGGTTGTGTTGTGTGTTACAGGTCCTGTGGTCACAAAGCATGGTATAGAACATAACCTGCCAGTGCGATGTGCATATCTGACCCTGACGTAGGTGGCTGCAAATGCATATATATGCTATCCCCCACCTGACAGGTAGTACTACATGTACATACCTCTGTAGAAATAAAGATGTCAGCACCCTATAAATACTGCAGGTGCAGAACAGATGCACAGTAATTCGGATAGTGCGCTCTGCTAATGCATCTCCCTCAAGTGTCATAATATAGTTAGGTAGGGGTTTGAATACTGCAAATGTTCAGTGTGTGTGGAGGGGGTTAGTGTGTGTGCAAGTCTGTGTGAGGGAGATGTCCCTTTTGGCAACTGTGAAAGCACTCTACAGGATGCACATTCCCCTATCTCAGCACGGATGATGTCAGCACCCTATAAGTACAGCAGGAGAAGAGAAACCTCCCAGTAATTCGAATAGCATGCTCTGCTAATGCATCTGTCATGAGTGTCATAACATAGTTAGGTAGGGGTTTGAATCATGCAACTGCCCAGTGTGTGTGGAAAGGGGCTAGTGTGTGTGCAAGTCTGTGTGAGGGAGATGTCCCTTTTGGTAACTGTGAAAGTACTCTACAGGATGCACATTCCCCTATCTCAGCACGGATGATGTCAGCACCCTATAAGTACAGCAGGAGAAGAGAAACCTCCCAGTAATTCGAATAGCGCACTCTGCTAATGCGTCTCTCTCAAGTGTCATAATATAGTTAGGTAAGAGTTTGAAACCAGGAAATGGCATGTGTGTGTGTTTGGATGTGGGGACTTTGTGTGTGTGCAATTCTGTATGAAAAACACGTGCTTTTTTGCAATCAGGAGATCACACTACATGATGCACATTACCCTTTCCAAACAGTGATGATGTCAGCACCCTATACATACAGCTGGAGAAAAAACATCTACCAGTAATCTGAATAGCGCAATCTGCTCCAGCGTCACTCTCAAGTGTCATAACATAGTTAGGTAGGGGTTTGAAACCTGCAAGTGTGTGTGTGTGTGTTTGGATGTGGGGAGTTTGTGTGTGTGCAATTCTGTATGAAAAACATATTAGTTTTGGCAATCAGGAGATCACACTACCTGATGCACATTACCCTTTCAAAACACTGATGATGTCAGCACCCTATGAGTACAGCCAGAGAGGAGGAACCATCTAGTAATCCGAATAGTGCGCTTCGCTAATGCGTCTCTCTCACGTGTCGTGACTCAGTTAGGTAGGGGTATGAATCCTGCAAATGGCAAGTGTGTGTGTGTGGGGGTAGTAGGGTGTGTGTAAATGCAAGTGTGAGAGAACAGATCCTTTCAGCAAATACTACAATACACCAGATGCTGCATATTCCACCAGTAAACACAGGGGATGTCACCACACTATCAGCACAGCCGAACAGGGCTAGTTGGCTAGTAATGCCAATAGTGTGCTCTGCTACTGGGTCTATTACCATTGTCAGAGGACAGATAGGTATGTTTTGGTAACCCACAACTGCCACGTGTGGTTGTGTCACACATTATGACCTTGTGTGGGTCTTTGTGCATAACAATGCATGCCATTGCCTAAACCAGCAATGGCATTGCACACATGATGTATGTGTGTGACACATACACATAAATACCTGTGACCTGCAGTAGTTACCATGTCTGACACATGCCTCGAGTGGATAAATGGTATTTGCAATGCATAACAATATGACTGTGTCTTATTGTGCAGAGGCCGCACGCGGTATGTGTCTATACAGTGTGGGTGTATATGGTAAAATACCTACAGCAGGGGATACACATCTGGTCTGGGCCATATAGTCTACATGTAGTCGATGTACAGGTGCTGCATGTTCTCACCTGTTTTGGGAGTGGTAACATGTCATTCCACTGCAATTCAGTGACCACATGCTGGGAACCCTTCAACTAGTGTGTTGTAGCTACAGTAATGCTCACACACAATGTTTGGCTGGATGCAGTCCAGCCATATGAAGAGAGTTCTTGAGACTGTCATATTGCCAGTGTTGTTATGGAGGATAAGTGGTTTTCCTGTGTATGGGAGGGTTGTGTCTGCCAGGCTATGAACCAGACGGCAGTTCAACACACTGTTAGCTGCACATGAATAGGCCCTGATGCTTTGTGCTGTGCCAACAACCTGGAGGTGTGTGTATCTGTGGTGCCTTGGGATACCACCCCCCTGTCCATGTGTGTTACATGTGTAGGGGACGACAGGCATGGTATGAGGCATAACCTGGTAGTGATGGGTTGCACCTGTGAGCCATGAATCAGGACTCTGGTACTGCACAGACATTGCAGTTCACCATGCTGAGGACAGTGTCCAGTGCATGCATCTTGCGGTGTACACTGCTGGTGTTGTGTAGCAGCATTGTTAGTGTCCTAACCTGTGTGATACCCGCGGAGGTGGCTATGTAATCCATGTCCTGCAGCATAAGGCAGTATGTGTGTATCAAGGAGCTTCGCCAATATACATTGGGCCATGGGTGTCATGTGCAAGCTGCCCCTTGCACATCATTGTGGCTTACCTAGCATGTAAGCACACATTGACAGCCAGCGGATACCCTATGAATGGCATTGGAGACTGAGCAGAATGTAGACATACAACACCCTTCCTACATATAGTGGTAGCATACATGGTGAGGGTATGTTGGCAACCAAGATCAGGCTCATACTGGCCCGTGCCACATGCTGAGAGATCCCTTCTATGTTCCCTATCATGTAGTCCAGGGAGGTGTATCTCAGGTCATCCATAGTGGCATGGTCAATGACTGAGTCATATGTGTCCATACCTCTGACTGACCTGTATGCATGTGTTTTGTGGTGGACCATAGTGCCCCTGAGGCATATCACTGTGACCTTCACCATATACAGCCTGTTGAGCAGGACCCCACTGCAGCACCCAAGACAGGTACCTGACACATCTGTAGCAGGTGTGTTGTGTAGCCCTACAGGCTGTGTGTGGCACACGGGATGTGTGTCCATGTGTGGCATGTGTTCTGTTCTGACATAACATATGCCTGTGTGCCAGCTGCAGAGGTGTGTGATGCTCAGGCAGGATGCTATTCTGAGTCCCCACGTATGCCCCAGTGTGTTCAGCTTGCTGACAGTGTATGTCTATGTCTGCCTTGTATTGTAGTCACTGTAGTATGTCATGCCACCTGACAGGGTATGGCATTACTGGGTTCAGAGAGCTCAGTCCCCAGATTGGCTATGTGGTGGCATCCCACACATGTGTTGTACGTTCCTGGCCAAGGGTGATGGTTGACTGCATACATGTGGCAGCTGTGACATTGCCACATGACTCACATAAACCACAACTGGACCATAGAGGTGATTCACAGGTTACCTTTGCACATGCTACCCTAGTAGTGTGATTGCCATGGTGAGTACCAACACATAGGGCCAATGGGGAACAACATACTGAAGGTGTGTATGTGTGGGTGTACTGCTACTGTTTCATAGCACTGGCATATATGACTGCACACGTGGGTAAATGCCAGGTAAGACATGTGCAATGTGTCACAGGCAACGTACATGTGAACAGGACGGACAGTGACGTTCTGTCATGTGTAAACTTGACATACGTATCGTACGCTATGCAGATGTCACTAGGAGTCCACAGAAGCACTGTAACTCTGCATTGCAGGTGGAAGCAGTGTTCCAGGGAACCCCAAGCGAACATGCATGGAAACAAAGCTACAGTAAGCAGGGCTGGAAGTAGTTCATTATACAACAAAGAAGGGGTAACACTAACAGTAGGTAACAGTGCAAATATGTAGGCACTATCAACATGTACCCAGGAATGCACAGCGCAGATGCCCATGGTAGAACTGATATTATGTCATAGTTAATTGTGATTTGGATTACATTGGTACTGCACACATATCAACATGCGCAAACATCCACATTGCATAGTCGTTGTGGGCAACTTGACACCATTACTGTACATGTCCATCATTGCATATCACTACTTGCATTAGCTTCCCCCCTGTGCTACCCATGTATGTGGCTATCTGTTGACATCCTTACCACCGGCATGCAATAATGTGCAGCTGTTACACTTTGGTACGTACTATGGGTGCAGATAACAATTCAGGACAGTCATACGGTTACTGCATCAGGCATGCTGGGATATACACACAGTCATATCAGCACACTGTACTGTTACCAACATGATGCCACTAATACACTTCTATGTAGTCACCCTGTGCATCAGCAACGTGTTCACCTGTTCCCGCAATGATGTTGGAGATTGCAGGAGGTGGCACAGTGTCATCATATGCACAGGGTGTGAATTAGGTATGCCTGAGTCTGCCACTGATACCACCAATTGTCATGTGTGTGTATGTGTGTTGGTGAGGGACAGCAGTACAGGGTGGAGCACTGTTGGTGCAGTGTGTGCATGTATGTGGTAGCCCTAGGTGTTAACATTTCGCATGTGTGTATGCACGCACACAGTTCCACCTCATGGCTGCCATATACAGGGGTTTGTGGACAGCCACAAACTGCACCTGGCAGGTCATACAGATCAGTGTCTGTGGGCACGGACACGGTACCTGTGCCTGGCAGTGGTGCTACGGACCGTATCCAGTAATAAGCCAGACTGGGTACTGTCATCAGAAGCAGGAGTGTGTTGACTGGACACAGGTCCCTGTTGGGACTGTCCAGAGCCACGTGCACGTGGTCTCCTGGGGTGTTCCGATAACAGCACAGACCCAGCATTGCTGGGGCTGCTGCTGGCACTATGGGGGCATGCGCAGGCCTGTTGTCATCCACGCCAACTGCCAGCTGCTGCTGTTGCTGGCATATGGCCACGTCAACACCGCAACCACCCACTATTGCCCTGGCTCATGGACATTTGGTTGTGGAACTGCTGTAATATGTCCCCACAACATCTGTCTATGACATCGGTGAAATTACGGATAGCATCCGCGATGTCACGCATACTGTCAGTCATGGCTGTGCGACATGCTTTCAGCTCCCTCAGACCCTGACTGGTGTACCTTTCCATATGCGACTGTGCCTGCATGACAGCTCGAAACATAGCTGAGGTTGACAGACCTCTTTGGGCATGTCTACCAGAGGCAGTACGCCCACGGATGCTCCTATGAGAACCCATGGGCAACTGTCTGTGTGGTACTATTGCAGGACCCTGCCCATGGCTGCTGTGTGGGGAAGCATGTGCCACAGATACCACATTACCCTGGCCAATTCCCACTGTATCCTGTCCATCACCTAGGGACAATGGTGACAAAGGATGCACTGGCAGGATGACTGTGCGCAATGATGGGGTTGACAGCTGTGTACTGTCAATTGGCTGACCAATGGCGGACCCTGACACACCTTCCTGTACCATTACACAGATATCATCATTACCAGTACCTGTGGCACCAGATTCAGGTTCCCTGCTGCAGGACACCAGAGCAGCACCAGAACCTGTGGGAGGAAGACAGGAAACACAGTTTACAGTGTCCAAACAATGTTACCAGCGATGCACTTATGCACACATGCACACATGCACACATGCACACATGGACACAGGCACACATGCAGACATGCACACGTGGACACATGCACACAGGCACACCAGGCACACAGGCACACAGGCCCACAGGCACACAGGCACACAGGCACACGTGCACACATGCACACATGCACACGTGGACACGTGTACACATGCACACATGCACACATGCACATGTGGACACATGCACACATGCACACATGCACACGTGGACACAGGCACACATGCACACATGCATACGTGGACATAGGCACACATGCACACATGGACACAGGCACACCTGCACACATGCACACATGCACACATGGACACATGCACACATGGACACAGGCACACCTGCACACATGCACACATGCACACATGCACACGTGGACACAGGCACACCTGCACACATGCACACATGCACACTCTGCAGTATACACACAGAGCATTACAGAGTTGCACGAGTATTACTAGCACTATCAGGACTATTATAGGTATTGTTAAACACACTCACCAGCATGGATGGCCTGCCTTGCTGTAACCCCGGAGGGACCTGCAGAAATGAGGAGATTAATGTCAGTGGGCACAACTGTGCCACTGATACTGCATCTGATACAGTGCAGTAGTACACCAGTTGCCTTTCACACATCAGCTGCTGATATTGCCAATATCACACATGCACAATTACATACTATGTTGACAGCTACATACCACGGACACACCTTACACATGCATAAACTAACAGTGTACAGAACAGTCAAGTGTACATATGGCATATTACCTGCATGCTCCATGTCGTGCTGCTGTGTGGATCCAGCCTCCATCATGATGCAGGTGTATTGCTGTTGCTGTTCCGGGGCTGGAGCCACAACACTTAGGAGTAGCCCCTCCAGTCTGGTGAGGGGGGGGTGTGTGGCCACCCCACCTCCTGTGGCAACCTGTTGCCTGTGGATATCTGACGCATGCTGACGGACATTTCTGATTAAATCACTGCAGTGATGTCGTACCTGCTCATATGTCCTATTATGCGTGCCAATGTTATTTACCCTACGGACAAGGTCTTGCCACAGTGCAGCCCTCTCCTGCTGATTCTGGCTGGTGCTGGAAAACAGTATGTCATACTCCCGCACCAGGCTCTGGTGTATCTCCTCATCTTCCACTGCAGAGTAGGCGGGATTACGCTGACGCGCCATCTCCCTGGAAGAGAACACAAACAGGATATCAGCAGACTATGTCAGCAATATATGGCACACATACTATACATGATACTCAAGTGTAGTGATATACTACTACTCCCATATGTTGCATGTGTGTGTCTCGTGGTGGATACACAAGTACATGGCCAGATATCAGTGCTCAGCCAACACCTGTGCAACAATACCTGCCACATTCCATACAACATAGTAGCATGCCCCATCTGTCAGCACACTGCGACAAGTCCAATGCACAACCTCACTCTGGGGGTTCATACCAAGGTACTGTATGTGGAACGCCATCCACTAGTGTGATGTGGACACAAGTTACTCGGCCTGGATATACATATCCCACCACCACCAGCAGCACAGTAGACTACTTTGATATGTATGTGATTAGACAGTTATTCACTTGTTAGGACTGAGATGGTATCCATGCAGCCCACTGGGCCAGTGGAAGCCACAACCCACACTGCTGACCCTTTGCGAATGCTTGCCACGGACATCCCACAGATTGCATGGAACTTGCACACACATTTCTAACCCAGACCCTATGCACAAAGGTTAGGCATCCTGTCCGGTGGACCCCAGCCAGAGGCAGATTGTATAACAATAGCAGGAGGCTACTGCAGGACAGAGCAGATTCACATTAAGGGAAGGCATCTGTGGTCAGCACTGGTAATACGCTACGGTCTCCTCATAACAATGGCCACGGCCTACTCTGGGAGGGAAATGGCCACAAACAGTATAGAAAACCACAAGGCCTTCTTCAGTTATGTTACACATATGGACCAAATGCCTCAGATATGCTCTGAGTTAATACACACCTACTTAACATTCACCGAACGCACAGATATTGGCAACATTCTTGCAGACAGGTTCGGTGCACATATCCCCCCTCCTTCTCCCCCACAAGTTGAAATACTTATCACAGCTGAATGTAACCTCCCTATCATCTCACATGTTCAGGTGAGGGCCGCCCTCAGCAAAGCAGAACACAGCATCACTGTGACCTGATGGCATCCCTGGATGTGTGCTACGTGCACTCCAAAAGGACATACAACCGCATATAAGACTGATATTTAACCTTGGCCGTACTTCAGGATATGTACCTGGACACTGGCATACAGCAACAGTGGTCCCACACCACTAAGGAGGCACCTCTACTGACCCTGGGAACTACCACATCATAAGCATAACTGGCCTGGTCTGCTAAGCTATGGAATTATTCAGTATGGGACGCATATACAGCGATATTGGGTACCTGCAGACACTTGTTCCCAGCCAGTTTGCCTTTGTGATGGGCTGATCCTGCCTTTTGAACCTGGCTGACCTTTCAAAACAGTCACTACAGCCATTGATGAGGGCAACGCACAGACAACTTCTGCCAGGATCATGGCCTAACACTGACTGACATGTAATGTATAGTCATCCCCTTTTGGTGCAACTACGTACACACAACATATAACATGGACATACCTATAGATACAGACCTATGACACATTTGGAGGGCTCACAGTATGCAGACTATTAACCTGCTACTTTACATTACCTGTGTTTGTCACAGCTGGTTGCGTTACCACTACTTCTGCTTCCTGCTGCTGCTGGCATGGCTTGCTACTGTCACTGCTGACAGCTTAGACTCAGTGTGTAGCGTGTGTATTTTTTTTTTCTCTCACTCTCTATCTCTGTCTCTGTCTCTGTCTGTCTCTCTCCCTCTGTCTGCTTCCAGACAGTGCAATGAACGTATTGCATGTGTGGAGTGTTAGTACAGGATGCTTTTGTAGGTATCTGCATAGGTCCATGTGATGGCCTCTGCACCAATTGTAAGCCAGCATTTGCTAATTGCATGCAGCCAGTTGTGTACTGATTGCAGTTCTCACTGTGATTTCAGGGCAGTGCTATAAAAGGGTATGTGAGATAGGTGTTGCCCTTTCAGATTGTAAGGGCGGGGACCATGCTGGTATGCTGTGGACACTGTTCTGTGAGTGTAAAGGTTAGTATCTCTCTCATTATTCAGGCTGTGTTGTAGATTCACATTTCTCCATTCCTCTCTTCTGTTCCCTGTAGTAAGTGTGTATGCACAATGACACTTACAATATATATATATATATATATATATATATATATATATATATATATATATGTGTGTGTAACTGTACATACATTTATATATGTACATTAACTGACATTATTACCTACTAGCTACCAACTAGCATGGCTGTTTCTGTTCACACACTACTATTATGGAAATCCACTAGTTTTGACAGTAATTCTAAATGACATGCTTTGTGTACTACACATCCTATATTCCCTTTACATTCATTCCTACTATTATATGATATATTTATTTTAGCACAATGTTCTTGTATAACAGTCATGGCTTAGTGGTAGGTCATGCAGACTACTGTTTCCAAGGTCCTGCGTTCAGGACTGACAGTGGGATTTTATTTTGCTTTTGAACTGACTACAGGACCTGTCAATCAGAGTGACTAAGGCACTTTTAAGCAGTTGTAACCGGGTTAGCGCTGGTTTGCACAGAGCTCACGCATGCGCACTGGCATTCAGCTCCGCGCACACCCGCTTACAACCGCTTAACAGTGCTTACTCTGGCACAAACCAGCACTATTTTCTTTGAAAGAAATGAAAATGGGGAGACAGGAAAGTGGTGAAAAAGGGGTCACAAACAGGGTAAGACAGTAGGGAAACAAGCTTGGGATTTGCAGGAGGGATGTAGGTAAGGCCCATAGCTGCCCATTTCTTCATCAGCAACAGCTGTGCATATGTATGTAATTTGGTGTGACATTTGAAACCTTCCACCCCTGAGAGAGGTGTCAGGACAACAATAATACTTGTTGTACAGCCAATTGTAATTGATAGTTTCCATGTCCAGCAGACATGTGTGCGGAATGGGCAGCTATGTATGGGGCATAATTTTTTTGTGGGTACAGAGTGCCCCTTTTTTTTTTTTTTTTTCAGGTGAGAGTGGTATGTCAGGAGAAGGAAGTCGGTATAGCTGGGGAGGTAGGTTGGGTAGGTCAACAGACAAGACAAACAAGACGCATACAGGGGCGGTGTGTGACACGTGTGGGGGGTTACACAATTGACGGGGACAGAGGTTTGGATATCCAGAGCCCATGAGCCCACAGATGGCAACAGTTGAACTGATATCCCCACCCATAGGCAGTTGCCACTGTTCCTTCACTGCCCAGGACGGGGCTGTGCTGGGAGCTGTGTAGGCCGGGCAACAGGCATGCCTGTATGTTGTGCCACCTGTGCCTCAAGCTGGCGTAGGGGCCCAAGAACAGAGTCCTAGATCTCCATACGCACCACAGTCTGGACGCTACGGAGGGTGAGTGGTGGTTCTCCTCTGGCCACATTTGCAGAGGGGGGACGAGCCCCATCCCCTGCAGCGCTTCCACCCACAGGTGGCACAGGGCCACCAGAGGAGGGTCCAGAGTGGGCACTAGTACCAGGTGCACTCGCCAGCCGAGGTGGGAGAGGTGGGTCCGCTGGAACCCGCCTTCCCTGTCGTCCGATGTTTTGCATTATGTCATGACAGTTTGGGTTAGTGATATATAATACCATTCACAATTAGTTGTAACAGCATGCATTAGTATTCCCATTAACCAAACACCCAGATATTCACACCATTGAATAGCGAGCATAACACATGCATAATGTGAACAGCAATACACAGTCCAACAACATGCAGGGTTGATTGATGGCAACAGGCCATCAGGTTTGGATGTATGAAGAGGGCAGATGCATCAATGGACATGCAGATATTTATGGCCCAACAGGACAAATGTCCAGGGGTGTTAATTGTGATTGCACATACCATTTTCACGTGAAATGGGTTATATGTGGTTATAGGGTGGGGTGAAGAAAATAATATTAACACCTTCGAATACCAATACATATGCTGTACATTTCTAATAGCTGCACATATATACACACTACTGTTCTAACTACAGTTTCCTATATGATAACTACTTCAACTTGGTGATAGGACTGTTACTGCTACATCAATATACATTTTATTGTTCTTCATACACATTCATATCTAGCTTTGTTCAGCTACATCATCCTGCTACATTTGCTTTATATAGCTATAGACAACTGTGGATGTTTGGTATATCAGACAATCATACTATCTGCATATTGCAGACTGAGAGCAACATATCCAGATTTTGGGATACACATTCCAGCTGCAGCAACACTTTGAACAGATTTCGCTGTTTGGTTTTGCTTCTCACATGCATTTCATTCTGTACTGACTGCAGTATACTTTATTCAGGGTTATTACTACTTTATTGCTGGATTCATGACACTTTCTCACACTCTCTCACTTGTTTTCATTTTACTATTCAGGATGGTACTTACTTCTAGGCTTTATTGACATGCTTTACCTGTAGTTATTACAATCCTTTCCAGCAGTCTCACTTCTGTCATGTTTCAGTATTTCAACAGGGGTATATTTCACACATGTGATTTGCTCATCTTCTGCAGCTGTACTTTTCAGCCTGCTGCAGGTTGTGTACTATAATATTACAGGTGGGGCATCTTTATTTCAGACTTTATTTCAGACATTTTCATTTTTCTGTTTGGATTACAGGCTGCAACACACTTTTGTAATCAAGCAATACTTGCAAACACTCTTACACTTGTTACTTGCACATTCTATTACTTAGTGACTACACTGCACTCTTTTGCTAACTGTCATACTTTTATATTTCTTTACAGTTACTGGGAGAGGATTACTGACCTGCCTGGTGGCGCAACTGCACCAGCCTATCGCTATAGGCTCTGCGGTTCGCAGAACGGACACCTGCAGCTGTAATATAAATGAAGTAATATTGGAATACACATCTCCATTATATCAGCTAGTTTAATTACTTACATACATAATTACATGTAACTTACTCAGTAGTGGGGCGTTGTGCATTTGCCGGGCCTCCTGGATCCAAAGGTTCAATTGGTCCTGCTTGCGTCTCTTCAGGTCCACATGGTGGTGATGAACCTGCTCACCAGTCCTTGAAATCCCTGTGGCACTGGTGAGATCATTAGCCAACCGGTCCCACGCCTCAGCCCTATATGCTCCCCACAGGACCTGGCCCTGCATGAGTTGGGCCTCATGATTGTGGACTAGGAGCCGACCATGTATCTGGACTCCTCAACGCCCCACCTCTGTGCTCGAAAGCAACTACCCTCACCTACTCCTGTCATTCTGGCTGCAAGTCAGTTCTATAATCGTTTATGCTGTGTATTCCTGCCTATGGGGCTTATATAGGCCGTTTTTCCCGCACATATCTGTGATTGGCCATTTTGGAATTGTATCAACTTCACAAAACCTGCTTTGTCATGCTCCACTTTGTGTTCATTCCTATATATTTGCTATTACTGCATTTATATGTACTGCTGTCATGGCTTAGTGGTTCAGTATCTTGACTATGGTGTATAGTATCCTGGGTTCGAACCTGGCCACTGCTTTTTATTTTTTATGACTGTCTGGACAAGCTGAGGGGTGTGTCTGTGTGAAGGCAGTTTTGATACGGCTTGCTCAATGTTGCCCATCGGTTGGCTTGTTTGCGCGGTGTGCAGCTCCGCGCAAATGTGGTATGCTGGTTTATACCTCATTTGGCTATCAGCACGCATATTACGCTCACCTCAGCTAGGGGCACACAGTTTCAGCATGTTAAACCACAGCTCACCTATGAGCACTCATTTTGCACCTGTTAAACCACTGCTCACCTACGGGCAGATGCACTCACCTTGTTAAACTGTAGCTCAGCTATAGGCACATCTGGCATCTTTTATTATTTTGTTATCTCACATTTCTTCAAAATAAATGGACTATTTCATTACATTTTACATAAACTATGATTTTATATGTGTACATGTTTGTCAGGGACTTGTTTCGTGCTTATTTTACTAGAAATAAAAATTGGTGTTGTGGGGGCTCGAACCATGAATGCCTGCTTTTCAGCCGACGTCTCTACCTCTACGCTATTGTTTCTTGGCTTACTTTGCATATTTAGTTCTTATATCCTTTTCCACTGACTGCTAACTGTGGCTAAGCTACGGGCACGCCCGCGCAAATGAGCGCACTCACGGGCAAACATCTTTACGATTAAAAAAATATATATAACATGTTCATTTATATAGTTTATGTTCATAGTCTGTGGGTGCATGTGTTGTGTTGTGTTTATTCACATTTCCATGGCCTCTGTCATGGGTGTTTACTTTGGGCAATTTTACTCTTCTGGGGGCGTGTCCGCTTGCAGGGCTCGGCTTACGGACATGCCCCCTACTGTCTTCCACGGACCGTGTTTTAGCCTTAGGTGTGATTCAGCATGCTCTCATGAATATGCAGAGCATGCTGACATCACTCTGTTTAACTGCAGCCTCCGTGTAAGAGTTATAACTCTTACATGGAGGCTTCGTGAATCCTGCCCATTGTCTGTGACTGCACTGCACTGCACCTTCTAGTGTACTAGAGCAAACTATAAATTTACTGAATCACACATGATAGCTCACACACTGACATTTTTAGTATGACCCCATGCTGAATGGATACACCGAGATAATACAGCGCAGCTTAATCTGCTCCATTGGTTTCAGTTTATGCCAAGTCAATAATGAGGTGTTGGACTAAGACAAAGAATTTCAAAGCCCAGTTGTCCAAAATAGTGTTCCATAGTGATGCTACACTGAGCTCTGCTATCCAGCATAAATGTAATACATATCCCATTAATGTAAAGCTTTTCAGTCCAATTAATTTTTCATTTACACATCTGTTGAGTTTCTACAATCACTGAAGAAATTATACATGCAGTCTAAATATACATGTCAACTGTAATCAAACTCTGATTGGTCTCTGCCTTTTGTTTGTCAGTTTAGGTATCAAGCACATTAGCATTTGTATAGCCATTAGCCATTTTTGCTTTACTCACATGCAAAACAAGATTTTATCCTTTCTTTCTGAAGTTGTATACCACATACTGTAAATGGGTTAGATTGATGACATTTACAACAACTTCTGTTAAGAGCTGCAGATGTACTTTTAGTACTATGTCCTGTAAATAAATACACACTTTTGCTATGGTTAAGTATATGTGTCATATTCATAGTCACTGCACTTAGGCATAAAGCCAAACTGATCTGCGCAGGTTATGGCTAAACACAGCTTTGGCATGATTTAGAGAAGAAAGTTGTGCTTATGACTGGCAGCTTTCAATGAGTGTGTGCAAATGAAGTGCTAATGATATTTAAGTGAGAATAAGCCCTGTTCCTGCATGTTTGTGATTCATAGTCATTTTTGATGTATTTCTGCACTGTGCTCAGAGGTGTTATTAACTCATTCTCTCCAGTAGAGCTCTTTTGAGTGTGTACCTTTAACTCCTAGTGGGCATGGCTTCAACATTTAAAAATTGAAGTTATCACCTTATATTTTTAACAAATACCCATTGACAGAGGTCATATATCAATACAATTGTGTTTGCTATCATGTATGCTTCAAGATAAAATTTTCCGATACCTTGTATGTAACCTGGTTTTGGAATTATTAATGCAAATATGAACAGGCAATATTTGATGCCTAGAGGAGCAGTAGGGTGTAACTGCAGAAACGCCTGGAGATGTCACTCAGCTGTAATGAGTTAAAAGCAAAATTGTGCCTTTTTATCTACTTTACATTTGGAAAAGATGTTTGCTATTATTGTCAGACTATTTTTCACTGTGTGGTACTTGCACTGACCATGACTAAACTGCTTGCAGCTAGCAGAGTTCACTAGTGAAGAAGAAGAAGATAAAGACAAAGAAGCACAAAAACATTAGAACAAACCACCATAAATGTTATATGATTTCCCAGTTGAAGGGAGCACCTCATGAACACTGCACGGTGGAATACAGCAAGAGTACATGGTGAAATATATACATATATATATATATCCTACATACATTTCCTTAAGCTATCCAGCTTTGACAATCAAGAAATTTTTGATAGATTTAAAGTGGGCAGAGATATTATAAGGGCTTCAGTGAGTTTGTATGGCCCACAGATGGGGGAATGCACGGCCTTCCTATACCTATGGATATTAAGGAATGCATAGTTCTCACTATGCTTGCAATGAGGACTTTCCAAAGACAAACTGGGGACATGCTGGCTTCTGTCTTGAGAATACTTTAGGAGGTCCTCGACATACTCTTAGCACATGTGGATCAGTACATTTATCTACCAGTGTTGCCACAGGGTCAAGCAACTACCATATGTGCCTTCTAGGGTGACATGCCTTCCATGAGGTGGTTAGTGGGATAGAGCACTCCTATGTTGCATTAGGACCCCATCAGGACCACAGAGTGTCATCAAAATAAGAAGGGCTACCATTCCATCAAATGCCAGGTAGTTTATGTTTCATAGGGGTGCATCACCAACATGTCGGACAAGCATCCTGGAAGTGACCATGACTTTCATGTCTGACACACAAGTTCACTCTAATGTGTCTTTTTGCATGATTGGGTACCCCATGGTCACCTTGTTGGTAACTGGAAATATTTATAATAACTATGTAATCAGTTATACCCTGGAAAATGTATTCTTTAGTACTAAACCACCCTTCCTAGCTGTGTCTCTCTCCCCCGTTTCTTTTCTTGCATTTTCCACATGATACAGGCTCCCTACTTGTAGCCTAATTGATTATACCTATTTAGAACACTATGGAAGCATCCAAAAATGTTTACAACAGAGTATTGTCCCAGACATGGTGGCCAATCAAAAGCAGTAGTAAGAGAACCCAGATGGCAGGCTCATGCGTGGTATATGGATGCTCAGACAAAAAGACCACATCCAGTACACATCTATGAACCTTGCCATTCATGTTTGTGATACCTTTAGTACAAATCACAAATAGGGTGTAATAAAGGGTTCCTATTACATGATCAAAGATGCATTCTGTCGAATGCATCTTGATCGAATGTAAAAGAACAAAAAGGCAAAATAGCGAAGCCCTTTTAAGCGAATTCTTTCCCTGGGAAAGAATTTGCTTGTCTGCTTCCATTACTTTGCCGTGTTTGGCACTGTAATGTGATCTCAGAGTTGGCATATTTAAGTAAGGGGGTGTGGGGAGCACAGCCCCCCATGTCAGGGGTCTGCCCCCCACTTTATGTAATGTTTTAAAGTTTTTTTTTTTTTTTGGAACAGTCGCTGTTCTGAGGTTTTGACATTGTAAGCTTTTGCTTACATGGGGTTGATGAATCATTGCTCTTCTTTTTTAAGCATTCGATGATATAATATAGACCCTATAATAAATGGATGCGTTGCTAAGTGTGGGCTATGCTGTGTGGTGGATAGCCTGCTGTCACTGTATAGCAGACAGTCCCTCTAATCTTCAAAGGCTTTTTTGTTTTTACTGATATGGTTTATAAAACTTTTCTGTTTATTGGCACCATATAGAAAGAGTCATTCCTGACTGACTGCTCAATGAGATCTGTGCAGTGAATGGCACTGGAAGCATTTAAGGAACATGTCATTTTGTACTGTATTGCTGTATGTGTTTTGTTTAGGCAGTATGAGGAAAATGTGCGTACTGCTTCTGCAGGAATGTTTATTACTTGATAATTGCACTACTTGACTGAATAGCTTGAGTAAATGTATGTATCCATGTATTTCACCATGTACTATTACCGTATTTCACCTTGCAGTGTTCACGAGGTGCTCCCTTCCAATGGAAACTAAAATCGTACAACATTTATGGTAATATTTTCTAATGTTTCTGTATTTTTCTGATAAATAGAAACTATCTTTTTCAGTTAAGACACTGCATATAACATTAATTCATTCTATCACTGACATCAATTCTTGCATCTTCAGAAGTAATAACAGTCATTTGTGTAGTGTTGAGGGTGTAATGACAACAGTGCTAGTGTTGTTGGCAGTATTTGTGTTACTCCTTTAATTATTAATTTCCCTTATGTGTTAGGCCCCCTTTTATTTTTTGTTTTTTATTATCTTTTCATTCTTTCCAGGCATTTACATTATTCAAGTCAAACATATGCTGCTGAATAGGCCCTTAACACTGTTTTGCATTACAGTCTACAGATATCCCCTCCTGCATTTTGATTTCCTTTTTCTTTTTTTATCTTTCCTATTGCTACATGTATTTACATTATTCAAGTCAAACACATGCTGTTAAATAGACCCTTAATAGGGGTCTACATTGCAGTCTTCAGATTCCTTCTCCTTGTTTTCTTTACATATCCTTTTATTTTAACCAGTGACATTACTCTCGTGAAACACTTGCTGTTGAACTGAAGCATGATATTCTCAGCTGCTGCACTATGCAATGTGCACACTGTCTTACACAATGTCCCCTAAAGACAGTGTGTGTGATTATGCTCGTGGTCATGGGGAAGTGCTAGCATAGGAGCGTGATGCAGACTCACTGTGATGATGTCACCTACTGGATGCAGTTGATTTTGCAGATCGTGTTCTGACAGTAATGAAAGATTGACACCTCAAATGAGAAGTGTAGGTTAATGCTAACATGACATGCTTGACTTAACGCCACCCCACACACTTTTTTCCAATACTTTCCTGAAAATCATGCTGTATGAAACCTACTCTGTCCCCACTCCAATTCAGCACTATTCCCTACACAAGACTTGTAGGTTCTAACTAGCATCTATGGAGACAAAGATGGCTGCTGTATGTGCTACCATACTGTATATGAGTGTGATCATGGCATTATCAGTGCTGTCTAGCATTCCCATGTACTGGTGGAAATTATCATGTACACAATGCAGTACCTGACAATCTCTAGCTCATTCCCTGTAGTAGAGGACTGATCCTGAGCAATGTCCTAGCACACCTACTGCTGAATAACCAAAGTTTTTGTGTGTCTGGAGGTAGCTGTGATTTGCACCTGTGCCTGACACCCTTTTGCATGTCTGAATTACAAAAAAAAAATTGTCAGTGAATATGCAGAAATCAATCATCCTCATTAGCAATTTGCATTCAAGGTTTCCTGCTGTACTGTCTAATTGCATAATATCTGAATAAAAAATATATATTGTCTTACACAGCTATGTACACATACATGATAGGTAAATAACTATGTATACGCAGAGACAGCTTGCCATGTTAACTAACGGTATTTGAAAATAAGAAAACATTATTCCTGGTTATTAAACCATTATTAAGGATAAGTCAAGGATGTGGTTGAGAGAGAAGTAGAGAGGCACCTTTGGTCCAGTGGGTAAACAAAATGCATTCTGTTCAATATAAAATTAAAAGAACTCTGATTTTTAAATCATTCAGATATAAATAGAAATCAAAGTAAACTTGCAGAAATATTATAATACCAATAACACTTTCAGCACAATCCATATCAGTGCCAGCGTAAAATGTAGTACTAGCTGATCTCTTATACTTGCTTATTAGATGCTTAGTAGGTATGGTCAATGAGGTCCACATTGATGGAAAGTCAAATTATGAATGAATTTATTGTCTACATTTTTCTTTCCCTGCCTCCTTCTGTTTGTCTCTCTGTCTTTTCTGTTTATGTTTTTTTTTTTAATTGTTTTTTTTCTTTCTTTCATTCTTTCTCTCTCTATCTCCCTTTTAGGCTCCCTATTTCAAATGTCCAGAGATCCCAGCAGCCCAATCATGTGCAAAATCACTATCTCCCTGCACCTGGGTGTCCTCACAGGGTCAGGGTGGTAGCATTGGTCTTATAAACATCATACTGCGCTAATGTCTGGAAAGCTGTAAAAGTGTGAGCTTCCAGACCTGGTCGATAGTGTAGTTGAGATGGTAGTAGAGGCACCTTTGGCAAGGTAGGACTATCTTCAGTGAATGCAAGAATTACTACCCCTGTTGGTTTTGACCATTGAGTCATCATAGCCATCCTCCCCTAATCAACCTTCACTGGGGTCTTCCACTGCACAGCTATCTGGCAGTGGAAACATTTGAGGTCCTCCTGACTCGGGAGGACATTAATCCAACTCCTCTTTACTTCCTTCACTTTCTAATCATCTATCCTGCAATTTTGCCATACTTCCTTCCCCCACTTCCATCTCATATTAAAAAAATTGAAATGTAGGTGGCCAATCACTCAGCAAAAATGTTGTACCTCTCCTCTACCACCTCCTCCAGCATAACCCTCTTAATGTCTTTTTTCTGTGTGTCCTTTACAAAACATCCCCCTGTTTTCTAGCTTTTCTATCTTCTCCTTTCACACCTTAGAATAGACCAATTGAGGTGTCTACTTAAGGACTCCTATAGTCAATACATAATTCTTTTATCATTTTTTAAAATTAATTCTGAACAGATGTGTGCTGAGCTCTTCTTGATTAATCACCCACCACTAGTCTGTGCAGGCTTGCACAGTGGCACACTTATCCACAACTTCTCAAAATGTCCAAAATTATTTATTTATTTATTTATTTATTTAGTGATTTATTTCCATTTTGATTACTGGGGAAGTCCACTGGGCCGAAAGGACCCATTTTCAGTGGAGGCCCGGGGAGAAAAGCTCCAGGAAACATAATACAGTACAGATATAATAGATAACAAAGATACAAAGTACAGGACTTAACAGAGAGATAAATTGTATAGGACAGTTTACAAAGTCTGTACAGAGTCACACATAGTTTATAAAGTCTGTACAGAGTCACACACAGTCAAACAGAATAGCTTATGGTTGTTCAAAGCCTAATAAAGATACATTCTAAGAAACACACCTTTAAAAATAAAGGTAGAAAACACTTTGCATGCACTCATTAAAAGTAAGATGCTATTTACAATATTTACACAGTTATGTTGTGTGATAACTAGCTCTTGGAATTGTAGAGAATTTAGACACACTCATGGTGAAGTAACTATGGGAGATATTAGAAAGGTTAGGAACCTGTGGGAAAGCCTCCTCGGGGCAAATATTTAGTTCGATTTAGGTAGGGTGAAGGCAGGTACATTTCCATTTAGAGGACATGTATTTGAAAAGCTGGGATTTAAAGTTCTCTGAGTTTTATATAGTTCTATGAGTGGAAGTAAGGGAATTCCATTTTTTTCCTTTGGAGAAAGAAAGGAGAAGCTGGCCAGGAGGACATTTGGGCTTGTGTATAGCAATTAAGTTTTGATGCTCGGATCTAAGCGTTCTGCTGGGGGTGTAAGGGGAAGGATATTTGCTAGAGCAGGAGATTTAGAAGGGTAAAATATTAGTCTGTGTGCAGTGGTAAGTTGGAGATAGTTTAGGTAGTTTGGGAGTTCAAGCCAATTCGAAGATTGTAGGGTAAGGTAGTGATGGGTGGAATTTCTGGATTTGGGGGCAAATTTAGAGATTTTATTATAGCAGTTTTCTAGTTTGGAGGAGGTAGAGGTGGTTACATTGGTAAGGAGAGGTGCTCCATATAATAGGGAGGGAAGAAGATAAGTAGTGCCAGAGTTTGCCTAGTGGAGTTTGAGAGGAAGTGATTATTCCTGTATACCATGCCTAGTTTTTGGTGGGTTTTCTTAATATTTTGTTGAATGTGGATGGCAAACTTGAGGTGTTCGTCAATAGTAATGCCGAGAAGTTTAGCGGAGGGATCCACTTCTATAGGTGAGTCAGTTTGGCTAAGGATTTTGAAAATACTTTTGTTGTAGGAGTAAGTCTTAGTGGGGGGGGATTTTTGATTTGTTAGCATTAATAGAGAGAGGTGGTTTTGGTGCATCCATTCTTCTGTTATTGAAAAAGCAGTTTGGGTTTTAGCCAGCAATTCAGAGAGGTTTGAGACAGAGCAGGCTAAGGTTGAGTCATCTGCATATTGAATGACTTTGGCATCAGGAATAGCAGTATTCATAGGTTCATAGGATCATACTAGGCTATCTGCCCTAGGGCATTTATAAGCCTAGCCAGAGTGTGTTTGGCTTTCGCCACCCATTTTAAATTAATTTTGCTATGCCCTTTTTGGAGGTTAGTATACTGTGCCTCTGTCTAACAGTGACACAGAAGTGATACCCGGGGTAAACCTACGATCCGCCATCCACTCATCAAGATTCCTCTTGAAGAGAGTCAATGAGGAACTCTGCCTAACCTGGACTGGGATTTTATTCCAGAGTAAAGAAACCTCTGGGTTATGAATCTGTCCCTCCAGCATGTCCTATTTATTTCAGTGCTGAGGTTCAAGTCTCTCGAGCGCGTAGCTCGATGGGATTTGGATTTTCTGAGGTGCAGCATGTCCATTAATTCCAGGTTGGACATGGCTTTATACATCAGGCACAGGTCGCCTCTGAGCAGGCGGTATGCCACTGAGTAGAGCTGGAGTTTCTTTAACCGGGCAGCATATGGCATCTGTTTGAGCCCTTTGATCCTCTTGGTGAGGTACTTTTGGGGTCTTTCCAGTTGCTGCAGGTGTCTGGTAAGGTACATCCCAAAAGGGGCATTGTACTCAATTATGGGCCTGATGAGGGATGAGTAAAGAGGCACGATGACCTCCCCTGATCTAGATGTGAATCCCTTCATGATTAGGTGATCTAATATGAAATGTTTTTCTGACCACTTTGGCCACGTGGTTGTCAAATGAGAGATTGCTATCAACCTGGGTCCCTAATTACTTCTTCTATACTTAATGGATTATCACCAATGTGGTAATTTGTGGGCACTTTGTTTTTGCCAAAGGGGATGACTATACACTTTTTGGCGTTTAGCTTGAGGCCATGGCTTTGGCACCAGTTGTCTGTTTCTATGAGGCCCTTTTGGAGGATGCTTGTGTCGGCTGGAGAGTCGATTATAGCGCCCAGTTTGCAGTCATCTGCGAACTTGGTCAGCCACAGTCCATCCGTGTTGGCCAGTACCTCCGAAAAATATATACTGAACAGGAGAGGTCCTAGGACTGAGCCTTGTGGGATGCCACTTGTAACTGGTTTGGAGTCTGACATGGCTCCAGCAATTCTAACCATGTGGGTTCTGTCCTTGAGCCAGTTTGCAACCCATCTAGTGACATAGGGGTTTATATTTAAGCTGGTGAGCTTATCTATAATGCCCGAGTGAGGTATTGTATCGAAGGCTTTTGCGAGGTCCAGGTAGGCTGTGTGGACCACTTTCCCCTCGTAAATGGCCTTGGTGACTGTTTCAAAGAAATCGACCAGATTTAAGAGGCAGGATCTGCCCTTAACAAAGCCGCACTGGGAAAGATCCAGTGTCTGTACGTCCCCAATATCTTTTTTTATGAGGTCCATGATGATCCTTTCCATAGCTTTGCAGACCAAGCTAGTCAGGCTTATGGGGTGATAGTTTCCAGGATCTGTTGAGGCACCACCTTTGTGGAGAGGGACCACTGTTGCTGTACACCACTCTTTGGGTATCCTGTGGTAAGGCTGAGATTGAACAGTAGTTTTATGTTTGGGTTTAGCTCTTCTTGGAGTTCATGTAGGACACAGCCTGGGACACCATCTGGTCCCATTGATGCTGTTTTTTTGCTTTGGAGAGGGCGGCTCTTACCTGAGCATCTGAGATGTCAGGGGGGCAGCACTCTGCTGGGATAGATATTTGCCCTTTTGGTGGGGTGAGTAACTTGTCAGCTAGGATGTTGGCAATGTCTGTGGGTTCGGTGTATTTTTTGTCATTTTGGACTAATTCTGAGCATATCTGGGAATTCCCACCCAGGTTCCTAACATAACTAAAGAAAGCCTTGTGATTATCCTTAGTGTCCTGTGCAATTTTTCTATCGAAGCTGGCCTTTGACGAATTTATGAGTGCCCGTAGTTTTTTGCTAACACTGATCAGAGATGCCTTCCCTTTTTGGGATTTTGCTCTATCATGTAGTAGCTTCCTCCTTCTATTGTATAGTTTGTTTATGGCTGGGGTCCACTAGACAGGACGTCTGCCTTTGGAGGATTGGGTCTTGGTTTTATTTGGGATTGCATGATCCATGCATTCCTGAAGGTGTTCATAGAATGCGTTTATAAAGGATTCTGTGGTCTGGGCCATATTTTCCACAGGCCCGGGGGCTTTGAAGGATTCCACCTCGGTTTTGAGGAGTGTGAAATTTGCTTTAGAGAAGTTTTTCACTGTGGTTTCTGGGCAGGGGGTGGGGTTGGGATGTGAATATCCAGTGAGATTAGTTTATGGTCTGATCTTACCAGTGAGGGATACACTTCTGGTCTGGAGCATAGAGTCCCCATGTTGGTGATGATCAGGTCCAGTATGTTTTAGTCTCTTGTGGGAGTGGTAACAAGTTGTTCCATAGCATTTGAGTTTATAAATTCTAGGAACTTTTGAGCTAGGGTGTTGGAGCTAGAGTAATGCTCCCAGTCTGTTTGGGTAGTTGAAGTCGCCCAATATAATGGTGTTTGGAGAGACCTTCATATTTTCCAGTGTTCTCAGGAAGGCCGATTGGGGTTCCTGGGTTTGAGAGGGTGGTTTGTAGCAGGCTATAAACTGGAAAGGCAGTTTTACCCACTGTTAGTTGCACATGGATAGTCTCTGATGCTTTGTGCTGTGCCACCAACCTGGAGGTGTGGGTATCTTTGACGAATATTGATAGTCCCCCTCCTTTTCTGGTTCGGTCCAAGTTTTGGGGCCGAAAAGCATGGTATGAGGTTTAACCTGGTAGTGCTGGGGTGCTCTCGGGAGCCTTGAACCAGGTTTCTGTTACTGCACAGAAATCGATGTTCTCCATGATAAGGAGAGTTTCGAGTGCATGCATCTTGAGGTTTAGACCTCTGGCATTGAGTAGCATTACTCTTAGTTTCTTATCCTTTGTGATACCTATGGAGGTGGGTTTGTCTTTTGAGCCTTGCCTAAAAAAGGCACTATGGGGGTAGCAAGAGCCTTTGCCAATATCCAAAAGCCCAGGGGTGACAGGTGCAAGCCATCCCTAGCGAAGCATCGTGGCCTGTCGAGCATGTCATCCCAGGCTGACAGGCATTGGATCCCCTTTGAATGACACCAATACTTAAGCCAATTGTTGAAATTGATCATCTTGTCTTCATATTGTGGCATCATGCTTGATGAGGGTAAGATACTACTCAAGGTCAGGGTCATACCGGCCTGGGTCACATGCTCAGAGAGCTCCTCTATGTCTCTTTTCATGTAGTCCAGGGAGGTACGTCTCAGGTCATTCACACCAGCATGGACAATGACTGAGTCATATTTGTACTTGCCTTGGAGTGACATGAGTGCTTGTGTTATGTGGCGGATCCTAGCGCCCGACAGGCAGCTCACCGTGACCTTCTCCTTGTTCAGCCTGGTGAGTGGGACGTCAGTGTGCCTGACGATAGAGTCACCTATTACAAGTGTATCAGGTGTGTTGTTTTTTAGGCAAGGCTCAAAAGTCAAACCCACCCCCATAGACAGCACAAGGAACAAGAAACTAAGGGTAATGCTGCTAAACGCCAGAAGTCTTAACCTCAAGATGCATGCACTTGAAGCTCTCCTCAGTATGGAGAACATCGATATCTGTGCAGTGACAGAAACCTGGTTCAAGGCTCCAGAGAGCACCCCAGCACTACCAGGCTATACCTCATATCATGCTTTTCTGCCCCAAAACCCGGAACAAACCACAAAAGGAGGGGGAGTTTCCATATTTATCAAGGATATCCACACCTCCAGGTTAGTGGCATTGCACAAAGTATGGGAGACCATCCATGTGCAACTAACAGTGGGCAAGACTGCTTTTCAGTTTATAGCATCCTACAGACCACCCTCTCAAAGTCAGGAATCCCACTCGGCTTTCGTGAAAACATTGGAGAACATGAAGATCTCTCCAAACACCATTATATTGGGTGACTTCAACTACCCAAACATTGACTGGGAGCACTACTCAAGCCCCAGCACCTTAGCCCAAAGGTTCCTGGAAATTATAAACTCAAATGCTATGGAACAACTAGTCACCACTCCCACAAGAGGGGACAACATACTAGACCTGATCATTACCAACATGGGGACACTATGCTCCACACCAGAAGTATATCCCTCATTGGTAAGATCAGACCATAAATTAATTTCACTGGATGTCCACATCCCGACCCCACCCCCAGCCCAGAAAACCACAGTGAAAACTTCTCAAAAGCAAACTTCTCACTTCTCAAAACCGAAGTGGAATCCTTCAAGGCCCCAGGGCCAGTAGAAACTATGGCCCAAACTGCAGAATCCTATATAAACGCATTCTACGGACATCTCCAGGAATGCATGGATCATGCTATCCCAAACAAAACCAAGACCCAATCATCCAAAGGCAGGCGTCCAGTCTGGTGGACCCCTGCCATAAATAAACTGTACAACAGAAGGAGGTAGCTACTACATGATAGAGCAAAATCCCTAATAGGGAAGGCATTTCTGATCAGTACTAGCAAAAAATTACGATCCCTCATAAAATCCTCCAAGGCCAGCTTCGAGAGAAAAATTGCACAGGACACCAAAGACAATCATAAGGCTTTTTTCAGTTATGTTAGAAACCTGGGATGCAACTCCCAGACTTGTTCTGAGTTGATTCTAAACGACAAAAAATACACTGAACCCACAGACATCGCTAATATCCTGGCAGGCAGGTTCAGTGCAAACCCCCAAAAGAGCAAGTATCTATCCCGGCAGAGGGCTGCCTCCCAAACATCTCTGATGCTCAGGTGAAGGCTACCCTCTCCAAAGCAAAAAGCACTGCTTCCATGGGACCAGATGGTGTCCCAGGTTACGTCCTACATGAACTCCAAGAGGAACTAATCCCTCAAATAAATCAGCTATACAATCTCAGCCTCACTACAGGATATGTGCCCACAGAATGGTGTACATCAGCAGTGGTCCCACTCCACAAAGGTGGAGCCTCTACGGACCATGGAAACTATCACCCCATAAGCCTGACTAGCTTAGTCTGCAAGGCTATGGAGAGGATCATCATGGAGCTCATAAACAAAGACAATGGGGACCTACAGACACTAGATCCTACCCAGTTCGGCTTTGTCAAGGGCAGATCCTGCCTTTTGAACCTGGTTGACTTCTTCAAAACAGTCACCAAAGCCTTAGATGAAGGGAAGGTAGTCCACACAGCCTATCTGGACCTTGTAAAGGCATTTGACACAATACCCCACTCAGGCATCATAGATAAGCTATCCAGCTTAAATATAACCCCCTATGTCACAAGATGGGTCACAAACTGGCTCAAATACAGAACCCACAGAGTGAGAGTTGCTGGAGCCATGTCAGATTCGAAACCGGTCACAAGTGGTATCCCACAGGGTTCTGTCCTGGGACCACTCTTGTTCAGTATATACTTTTCCGAGGTACAGGCAAACGTGGGAGGACTATGGCTCACCAAGTTCGCAGACGACTGCAAACTGGGCGCCATAATCAACTCTCCAGCTGACACAAACATCCTTCAAAAAGGTCTCACAGAGACAGATAACTGATGCCAGCGCCATGGTTTAAAGCTAAATGCCAAAAAATGTATAGTCATACCCTTTGGCAAAAACAATGTGCCCACAAATTACCACATAGGCGGAAACCCATTAAGTACAGAGAAAGTTATTAGGGACCTGGAGACCCAAGTTGATAGCAATCTCTCCTTTGAAAACCACATTGCCAAAGTGGTTAGAAAGACCTTCTACATAGCCCACCTCATCACGGAGGGTTTCACATCTAGATCAAGAGAGGTAATCGTGCCCCTTTATTCATCCCTTATCAGGCCCATCATAGAATACAATGCCCCTTTTGGGATGTACCTTATCCGACACCTGCAGCAATTAGAAAGACCCCAAAAGTATCTCACCAAGAGGATCAAGGGTCTCAAACAGATGCCATATGCTGCTCGGTTAAAAAAACTCCAGCTCTACTCAGTTGCATACTGCCTACTTCGAGGCGATCTATGCCTGACATACAAAGCTGTGTCAAATCCAGAATTAATGGACATGCTCCACCTCAGTAAATCTAAATCCCTTAGAGCTACATGCTCGAGGGACTTGAACCTCAGCACAGAAGTAAATAGAACTTGCTGGAGGGACAGGTTCATAACCCAGAGGCTCCCTTCGCTCTGGAATAGAATTCCAGTTCATGTGAGGCAGAGCACCTCACTGAATCTCTTCAAGAAGAATCTTGATAGGTGGATGGGGGATCATAGGTTTGTCCCAGGGATTACTCCCGTGTCACTATTAGACAGAGGCACAGTAAACTAAACCTTAAAAAGGGCACAGTATACTCAAATCAAGGGGTGGCGTAAGCCATACAGAATCGGGTTAGGCTTATAATTGCCCCAGGGCAGATAGCCTAGTATGAACCTATGAACCTATGAACCTATGGTCTGAGTATTGTCTTTTATTATAGGTTATTGAATGGTGTTGTCTGAGATGGCTGGGGTATCATCCTAGCATAGTTTATTGGAAATGTCTAGATATTATTGAGAAAAAGTATTCGGATGCTTTGCCAGTTTATAAGAATTTTTTCATGCTGAACTTCGTTATTATATAGCTGTTACAGGAGACAAGATTATACAATCTATCTAATTAAAATCAAGAATACTTTTCCTTGATTGGGAAATTACAAGTTCATCGTTGGCTTGCTGCCTGTGTCCCTTATGGATGGAAGCAGATTGTAGATGCCCTAAGCCACAGGCATATACCAAAGCCATTCTAGTCCATGGGCATAGATAAATGGGAAAACTGGAGTATGAATGGCTAGGCTTTAAAAGCCCTTGGGTCTGTTAGCCTTGTAACCGCCAATGATTCTATAAGCTCAACCTACTATATGAGGTATTTACAAACATTTATATTAAAAGACAAGTGAGAAAGGACTGGTCATGCTTGCCCATAGTGTAGACTCCAAGACTGGCACTTACACATAAAAACATGAATGTATCATGCAAATGTAATGTCTGATTGTATATTAGTGAGATATGAAAACAATCTTGTGGAGCCCCTCCATGTTAAAATTTGCAGTTGGCCAATAATTGATTACAATGTCCCATTTGGTATGTACCTCTCCAAACACCTGCAGCAGCTGGAATGGCCACAGAAATACCTCACAAAGAGCATCCATGGCCTCCAACACCTATTTTATGTGGACAGGCTCAAATCACTATTAATCTACTTGGTATCATACAGATTGCTCAGAGGTGTTCTGTGTCTCGCCTACAAGGCAATTTCAGACCCTGCCTTACTAGAGATGCTCCATATCCATAAGTCTAACTCTTTGCACATTAACCAATTGAAAGGCCTAAATCTAATATGCAACATTAACAAAACCTACTGGAGAGACAGGTTTGACTTCCATTGGCTGCCCCGTCTCTGGAATAGACTCCCCATACATATCAAACAAAGTATGTCACAGACCCTCTTCAGGTGCAACCTTAATGAGTGGATGTGAAGCCACAAATTTGTCTTAGGTTTTCCACCTGTGTCCCTCACTGACAGCGGTGACTGGTGCTGATTGAGGTTTCTTTTTGGGGGATAAACTCTTGACTAGGCTTGTAAGGGCCCCAGGGCCATTAGCCAATTCACCTGCTTCAAATTGCTAGCACTGTCCTTTTTGCTTTTTTTTTTTTGCATGTGTTGATTGAGATTGTTTTTGAAAATTTTCTAGGTATGGTAGGAATTCAAAGGTATTTTTGATGTTCTGCTTGCACCAAGGTAATTTTCAGTTATTTTTCTGATTGGTTGTAGTTTTTAAATTCAGCTTATAAATCATGCTGCAAAGTAAGCCATTCTTCTCCATGTGGCTATGTAGGTCTGCCCTGCATTTCCTTGCTGAGAATTGTCACTGTTACTGGCCAAACCAGTTCTAGTCAGATTTGACTATGCTACACTTTACACAGCTACAGGACCGATTACACTGTATAGAAACAACTAGATTGCTCCAAAATCTCTTTGAAAGTATGTGTTTATTTATTATTTTTTTAAATCAATGTTAAACTATATCCCTATACTACATAATTTACTTATAGCTTAATTGTAACTTTACTGTTGTTACTATGTATGCAACCCAGGCAGAGACTACAAATGGTCGGATATGATGAGTGCTCTATGCCAATAAACAAAATGAAATAAATAATAAAGAAATAAATAAAATGTTTGCAAATGCTATCAAACATTCCCTTAATTCATTTGTGACCCTCACCTAGTTTGCATAGTTGCTAAACCTTGGACATCTTAGAGGCAGCATAACTTGCCTCTAAGATGTGGTGAGTTGTTTATTGCTGCTGTTATTGTCTCAATATTGCCAGCTCTTCCTGATTTTACAGAACTTCCCTGACTTTGCCTCATATTTTTGCCCTTTCCCAAGTAAAATTTTTGATTTTCTGATAAAACATTGAGGATTCCAGACACTCAGGGAATGGCAGTCATTAGTTTTATACTCTTATTGTTCAAAAAATGCACATTTGATGGAAAATGTGTTGCTCTATTTTTTAAGTAAGTTAAAGTAATATTAAAAAATAATGCCTGATTTTGGTCCTTTGCCCACCTATCACCACTGGCTTTGTTAAAAATTCTTGAGCAAGTAGGTTGAGAGGTATGTATCAACTGCACTGTCCTGCAAACTGCTGTTGTAGTTTGTGTATAATTATTGTTTGCTGCCTGCAGGTCACCAGCTAAACTTGTTGTTATGGCTCCTTGCTGCTACCAAACATCTAATAGTCCTTATCAACAGCTACTGATATCTACATTTATGATATCAGCTAGTTATTGATGGCAATCTATTTGCCTGCTGCCCAAGAATGTGCCAACTGACACTGATAAATCCGAGAAGCAATCTCTTTGGGGCACTGAAGCCTCGTGACTATTCGTATTATGTGACATCTTAGACAATCTTCTATTGATGACAACTGAGTATTGAAGCGTGTGATGTGGCATGCAAACCAGTCTTAAATTTTACAGTTCATTGCGTCTGAGCCTGCTATTCTACAGCATAGTAGGCATCACTTTTACTACCTTCCCAGCCATCCTTCTCTGGTTATTATCCTGACATTATGCATTGATTTATGTTATTTATTGTATTTATTTATTTTTATTTACATTTGTTTACCGGGAAAATCCTGACTGGGCACAGGTCCTTTTTCAGCAGATGCCTGGGGAGAAATTCTCCACATCATGTACATGATAGAGATACAAAGTTGCAGCAATAGTAAACAACATTGCAGGTTGTTGGCTTTAATACAATTATGAGATATTGATTATCAACAGTACATACAGAAAATGTTGCAAGTTAAGATAATTTCTTGATCTCTTATGATTATATTTGTGCAGGAAACCAAACTATAGTTGTGTATTACACTTGGATCTTACCATATTAAATATAAACTATCTCTTCTGACCTTATGTTGTTACTAGCAGTATACTGAAATTGTGTATTATTTCCTTACTACTGCAGTTGTGCTGTACCACACTATGGCTGTGTACTGCTCTTAAATATGACTGTATTATGCAATGTCTTCCCTATAGGTTTCGGAAACTCGAACTTCTGAAGGGAAACCATTAAAAAAAAAAAAAACACAAACTTCGCTTTTGCAGGGGGGGCACCCCCCCATGTGGGGGGCTGTACCCCCCCACCCTACTTAAAAATACCAACTCCAAGATCGCGCTACAGTGGGGAGATGGGAAATCTCCCGTCTTGCGCTGTATGCGGAAGCGCAAAACGGGAGATTTCTCACTTCCTGCCAACACCACAAAACAAATACAACATTACGTACACACAAGGCATACAACAATACTTGCCTCTGTGTGCACGTAATGTATTAAGGTAAGTAAAGTGTTATTTCTAAACACTACACACATTCAATTTATTAAAATCTCAATCATATGGTCTCGACCATATGAAATTCGAGATTTCTATAATTCGATTATGTGAAGTGTTCCCATATATATATTTATATATATATATATATATATATATATATATATATATATATATATATATATATATGCTCCACAACACAGCTTATTTACCCTCTATATCTTCTTTGCCTACACACTAAATTGATTCAATATACCACCACTGCCCTTGGTAACTGCACCTACATGACCAGCACAGAAGCTCAGTCAACCTCAATCCCTTCCTTTGCCATCCTCATTGCACATGTTATTCTGAGGCAGCGTAGGAACTGCCTCATAATCACCAGCAGCCAACAGCTGATGGACAGTCATGACATGACTTGTGGGAGCTAAGATTAACTTAATAACATGGAGGTCAGCTCTCACTTACATATGTGGTCAAAGAACTACACATATATTCACCCATACCTTCACAAGATCACAATAAACCCACATACATTGAAGGAATAAAAAAGCACTCACTAAGCCACCAAGAATCAGGACTAAAGAGCCTCAGCAACAATCTACTAATATAGCTCCACCATATTCACATTATTATGTGAGTCAACAGGTTGCAGATTGCAGATATTTCATTTCCATTGCATTCAAGAAATAATATCTTAGCAATCAGTGACACCCTTGTCAGGTACACTGAGTCTACACTCTATACTCACTAGAATAGACATAGTCATAGTGATAGTTGGCTGCCTTCCGTGAGTCCGGATCCATGATGACACCATCATCCTATAGTCCCTTAACAGGACAAATATTACTATGATTTGGTGGTGGTTCTTGTATGAGTAAATAACATGCATAGAGATATATTAGGGCTTACTGTGCATGTATTAAATGTAAGTAAGATCCTGGTCCTGAGTGGAATACTACCTAGACCTAAAATGATGCCCAAATATAAAGAGTAAATAAACTGACTTCAAAAGTTGGTTAAGTAGCTGGTGTCATTTTGAGAGATCCTGGGAGAAGATGACTGAACCCCCAGCTTGATTTATCAAGAATTGGCCACATCTGTTTTCCATGGATTCTGCATACTGGACAAAACGCTTCATGCTACCATAGTATTTTTATGGCAAAGTCCACTATAAGGACATTCCAATATAGCAACAGTGTTTGTAGTAAATACCAGTCCTTACCATATCAGGGTGACTTTGCTGAATGCCAAAGGTCATTATAATACATTGTCAGTTCTCAAGGATCTCCTATAAATTGTACAGCTCTGGACCTGTGTTGTAAAAGAGATGTGCTTGATATGAAAGACAGCAGTCCATCATTGTATGGTTTCAACTGCTGTCACACATTGAGGTCTGTTAAGAGAGTATCAATATTTTTCAGACACTGAATCCTCTATGGACATGTTTTCCAGTAACCAAAAACATTACTCTAAAAAAGACAAATTTTCACTTCATAGTCTGCTGTAGGCCACCTTACATGTTCCTAGAGGACAACAGAAAATTTCTGTATGTATGTACTGAACTATATGTAAATAAAATACCCTTTTGATGGGTGATTACAAGTATCCATTGATTAACTGCAGCAGCTATATCACAAATGTTAGGTACTCCAAAATATATCTGGAATTAGTAAATGCTAACTCACTTATTCATATAGTTAACCAACTCTCTAGGGGTCAAGTCTACCTGACCTTATCCTCACTAATATCAAACAATCAAACAAAAAATTAAGATCTATAATAAATCAAAATGTGTCTTCATTAAAGACTGTCAAAAAGTTCATAAACATTTTGGAAGTTACCATAAGGAAAAATCAGAGAAAAACATGACTTAAAATTAGCATCTAAAACAATTTTAATCATAAAACCTTCTTAAGCAATGACAATACAAAATAGCAATGGAATTGCTCTGAATTAATTTATAATGGTTTTACTGTTTCTGGCTGTAAAGATATTACAAATATATTAGCAGATACGTTTAATGCCAACTTCGAACTAGAAACAGTAAGTTTCACAAATTATCAGCCCCCCCCCCAATTACTATATACTCTTAACTGTGTTCTTTAAAGCTAAAATATGACCTCTACAGGCCCCGTTAATGTAACTGTAATCAATAGCACCAAACATGTCTTTTTTGAACCCCGTTAAGACTGTCCAGCTTAAGAATAACCACAAGGTATATTCTAAAAGTTTATAAAATGTCTATAATTTTTACCCAACACAAAGGAGACTCCAGCTAAGACTGATCAGGCTAACAAGTCTAATTTGCAAATATGTTGAATATATTATGTCTGATTAATGTAGCTCCAATGTAAAAAATCATATTCCTTTACATCAGTAACAGTATGCTTTTTCAAAGCAACAGCAAATCTACTTAATTTAGTAAACTTCAACAAGAAAGAAACTGAAGCTGTATATGGCTGCCATGCAGTTCATACAACACCCTGGATATGTTTTTACACTGTGCTTCATGCTGAGTTGTAAATAAATGTAGACTATTATTTTGTAAAAGGGATAAACACTTTGCCTGTCAAACAGTACTGGCATTGGTAAAGTAGCCAGTGTCACCTTAGAAAGCAAACAGCTGATTAGTGACATTCTGCTGGGCTCAGTACTAGGTCTCCTTCTGCTTAGCATCTACTTTTGAATCTCTACACAGCTCATATAGACATACGGATAAATAATTACCAATTTCTACAAGCTGAGTATTGTTTATAAGTGTCTGGTGCAGTTTTGTTAAGAAGTCTAAACCAATAAAATGAATGGTACATTAGAAATGGGCTTAAACTAATGCAAGGATTGTTACGTATTAACTATAGCAGAGCCTTAATATGTTTTGATAATGAAAGATTTTGTGTTGCTTCTGAATAATTTTATTAGCTTAGA
This sequence comes from Protopterus annectens, assembly GCF_019279795.1. Lineage (NCBI taxonomy): Eukaryota > Metazoa > Chordata > Ceratodontiformes > Protopteridae > Protopterus > Protopterus annectens. Next base: position 796,171,776 of record NC_056729.1, read on the forward strand.
AATTCATAATGATTGTGAAAATGTTTATGCTATTAACAAGGAAAGTACTGGTACAATTTAGAATAACACATGTTAATGAAAGTAAATTGATTATTTTTTATATAATTGTGTTGAACAGTGCATGTAATAAAAAGAATAACTGATGACAGGAAAGTCCTCAACAGGATGTGAAAACTGTGTGCAGCCATGGGTGTTAAATATAACTAAATACAGCATATATCAAATGATGTTATGTTTATTGGGGAAAAAGGCTGTAAAATATTAGGATCAACCCAAGTCATGTTTAAAAAAAAAAAAACGCAAAAACCTAGGAACGGACAAGAAACAAATAAAAATCATGTTTTGCACGTTTCTTTCCTGTGGTGACTGGACACATATAGTTCAAGATATAAAAAAAGTGACCAATTTGGGGAATTTGGTCAATCTACAAATAATTGCAAGTTAGCCTGTTGAAAGTGTGGTAGCAGGGGTCACGTATGATTTGATTGTCCTACTTTATCATAGAAAATGTTGCATAGTGAAAGGCAAAATATAGAAGGAAGGTAAAGTGAAGAAAATATGAATGAAGGAAATGTTAGCTGAATGGAAAAATGAGATTCAGGAAAATGTAAGTGAAATGAGACAAGAGACAGGAAGTGAAGAAAGTAATGGCAGAGAAGAGGTAGCAGAGGCAGCGTAAATGAATGAGGCAGGACAAGTAGTGAGGGAAATATATCTTCAGCACTGAGAATTGATGAAGAGGAAGAATTGGATATATAAATAAGGTCAGAGCAAGAAACAATAAAATTCATGGGAAATAGTGTCAGGTAAAGGAAAAGAAAGTTGAAAAATCATTCTAGTATGAATACAAAGAAATGATTACTCTGAGCTTAATATTGTGTTTGTGAATTTAAGCAGTATAAGTACAGATTCATAGGTTCATAGGTAAGTAGTAGGTGAGCTGCCATTGTGGGACATTTTTACCTGAACCAGTTTCCTTTTTTGTGCTTGAATTAAGCTATCCCATTTGCTTACAGACTGGCCTTATCCATCCCATGGTGAATAGTGGTATATTACCCTTAGAATAAATGGGCTCATACCACAGATAATCTGAGGAGGCCCGTGCATAACGCATTTAGGTGCTGCCCTTGTCCATTAGTAATACAAAGGGCAGTTCTAGGGTGCATTTTCTGTTTTCCATCCATAGATCAAAGTTGTGCTTGAATATGGAAAGGGATGAATTTTGGTTTACTTGGAAGGGGAGTCTGTTCCAGAACTGCTATATCCTCTGCAAGATGTACCTGTCCCTCCAAACCATTCTGTTGATGCAGAAAAGGTTTAGATCCCCAGACCAAAAATTTGTGATGCTATTTGACTTGCTGAAATGCAGTAAAGCAACCAATATTGGGTCAAAGGATTCCTTGAAAAAGAAAGTAACTTTACTGTTTTGAACATAGACTGATAAAGAAACTGTTAGACTATTTTAAAAGAATTTCTGATCTATTGTGAAAAGTATTGTGAACATTTTTATAATAGAGATTTAGGGATTGGGGGTTGGGATTTCAATGTTATTTTGAAAATAGAAAATGATAAGATTGCTAATATTCCAAGCATGATAAATGTGCATGGAAATAGACCAATAGTTTGATGTTGGGGACAAACAAAAACATGTTTTTTTTGTGAGAAAGAGGGACATTTTGTGGGTAATTGTGGTAAAAATGCTATGTATGATGGTGTTTTTGTCATGAGGATAGAAGATGCAATATTAATAAAGGTGAAAGATGGAAGATTTAATGGAAGAAGGTGACAAGGAACTTAATGTAGAAAAGGAAAGTGATGATGAAAATAAAGAATTGTACTCAATAGAAATCAAAAAGAAAATATTTTGAATGTGTATGAGGAACTACAAGATGAAGTAAATGAATTAAAAGAAGGAGAGCCAAAATTAGAATCAGGCATACATGGTGTGAAAGAAATTGATTGGAACACTGTAAAAATATTTTATAGGTAAAAGGTAAAGGATAGAAAAAAGATACAAGATTCAAGTATGAAAGTAAAAAAAGAAGGGAAATAGGTAGGGTGATAACACTATTTAATTTAGATTAAGAAGGACGGAAGCAAATAATCTTAGAATGTTATCAATTAATGTCAACAGTATTAAAAGGGTGGTTAGCAGAATTGCTATTTTGGAATGATGTAACAATTGTAAGATAGATATAATGTTACAAAATGTAAGAGGGTTGATAAAGATGAGAGAGTACAACCAGTGAATTTGTGGAATGGAGGTATAATTTGGAATATAGGACATGAAATGTGTTCAGGTGTTGGGATATTATATAACAGAGGTATTTCAATGTTAGATGTTGCCTTAGATTGGGAAGACTAACAGTAGTAGATTTTAGATTTTATGTGGGAGAAGAAAGTTCATAGAATGGTTACAATTTATGCATATGTAACATATAAAGAAAGGGAAAATCATTTAAAGAAATATCTGAAATATTTAATTATGTAGCAGTCATTATGAATATTATAATGGTAGGTGATTGTAATTGTAACTTAAGGAAATTAAACACGATTGACAAAAAGGATAAAAGTTATGAAAGAAATTATGAGGCATGGAGGTTTAAGGTTATGGAATTCAAATACATGCACATATAGGAGAGATAATAACATATCTGAAACTGATTATTTTGTAGTTTTTAAGTGTGTAAAGTTTTAGATACAAGAGAAAGTTCAGACAAGATTTTCAGATCATATGGCTGCATGGATAGAAATTGAGGAGGATAAGAAATATATAAAAAATGGTAAAATGATTAAAAGGATTAATGAGATTAATTGGTATGAAAAAAGAAACGTTAATGTAATACAATTGTGGAAGTAATACTTGACTATGAGAAATTGCTATTTAAACTGGACAGAATGGTGGATAATATTTAAAGAAAGACATAAAGTCAGAAAGGATTAAAACATAAAAAAGCATGAGTTTTTGGACTTATAGAATAATACATTATATTTTTGGATATAAATTAAAATGTATATTATTTGAAAGAAACAGAAATATATAAAATAATAAAGAGAAAACAAAAGGGTTATTGTGTAATCAAAGGTATTTTGTTCAAGGTAAAATAGAGGAAGTTTCAACCTATTTGGCTAAGAGAGTTAAAGAAGACAGTGAGATAATTAGAGAATTAAAAGATGAGGAAGAGATGGTGGCAAACAGTATAATATTATAAATGTAATAGTGCAATTTGTTAAAAAACAGTCAAAAGGAATAATTAAAGAGAAATAATGAAGGAAATGTAAAGAAGTTTAATGAAAGTATAATTAAAGCTATAGATAAGCAGGTTAGAATTGGATTTAATACTGAAACAAGTTAATATTGATGCAGCTGCTGGTCCAGATGGGTAGGTTATCTAGTATATAAGAACATGGAACTTTGGAAAAAAAGAAAGATTTATAAGTGCATTGAATTAATTGTTACAAGATAGTATTTGATACACACACATGTGTGATGTAATAATAAAATTTATTTAGAAGAAAGGAGAAAAAAGGGCAGTAACAAATTGGAAACCAGTGGTTTTAAATTATATAGATTACAAGATATTTATGAACATTAAATAAATATTGTTAGAAAACAAGATAAATAAGGTGTTAGAGGAAGGCAAACTTGGAATTAAAGGGAATGGGTGACAGGAGACATTAATGTTGGTGGGAGGAATAGTGGATGATATAAAGTAAGGAAATAAAGTGAAAATTCTTTTTTAGGGGATGATATAATGCAAGGAAATAAAGGACGATTATTTTTTTATTTTTGAAATTTTTTTTGTATTAAAATCATAAATAAGCAAACCAATTATAAAACAAACAACCATTTGCATAGGTCCACAGCTGATCAATACATCAAAGTTATGCATATCAACAACAATTAATATTTGTCATGCAAGTTTAAGTTTAAGCCAAGATTTATATGAATGTGTAATATTATAAGTTCTTATTTTTATAGTATGCAGTTCTCTACTGTAAGCAATTTTTGACATAGTAATACATTTAATAATTGAGGAGGTAACTTTACCTTTCCAATTTTTAGTAATTACTTTTCTGGCTAGAGCAAGAATAGACCAAAGAATATACACTTCAGTTTTTGGAATCATCTCAGGAATTGGAGCATTAGATAAAACTATGGATTTAGAAATATTACATCTATCTGATAATACAGCTTGAATGAAATTATTAATTTGTTTTCAAAATGGGGAGATGACTTCACATTCATATACCATATATACCTAATCAGCTATTATTCCAGAATCATATCTCAATTATTTAATTCTATCTGATTTATACAGAATTATAATTTTGTTAGGAGAGACAAAAGCTCTGTGCAAGAATTTTCAAGTGAAACATTTTCAATATAATGATGATGTAGTTTTATCAATAGATTGTAATATTACTTTCTTATATTCTTCAGAGAAGTCTTCATTATTAATTTTTGATACCTAGTTCCAAAAGGAATTATTTAAATATGTGAAATCTAACTAAAATGTTATATATTTGTGACAAATATGATGTATTTTTTGCATTATTATTGATATTCATTAGGAATTCCAATACTCTGGGGAAACATTTCTAACCTAGCTTAAATATCTTATTAATATCTCTGTTCCCAAAATCTCTAACTATTTGTAAAATTAGCCAATTCTCAGAATCTTGATTGTATTTGGAACTTACATTTTCAACAACATATATATCAGTACTATTTAAGAATTTATGCCAATAAATTAAGTTACTTTGTTGTTTCAATACTAACATTTTATTGAAGTGATGAGCTTCTAAGCAATCATTTGTTTGTTGCAACTGAAAACATAGAAACTATTAAGTCTTTAATACAATGGTTAGTATATGTAAACTTTTCGAAAGAAGACATTATGTTATTTAAATAGGGAATTCAAGAGGGGGTCCAATTCTGTTTATGCAAAAATCTTTCAATAACCAGATAAAACGATTAGAGACTATTTGTTTATGACTAGTTGTGATATATTTATTATTTACTAATAATAGTTCTCGATGTATTTGTTTCCATTTTGAATCATAAGATGAATTTATCCACAACGCTATAACTTTTACAATTGTTGAAGCAGCATACAATTGAATATCAGGGAATCCTATTCCACCATTATACTAACTTTTTCTGAGCCAATCAAAGGAAACTATTGGTTTATTAGGATGCCAAAAATTAAAGTAAATTATTATTTATCTTCTTCATCATTTTTTGGTGGCGATAATACGACAAACAATGTTTTAGGGAGAATTACCATCTTAATAAGCATTAATCATTCTTCCATGGTAAAAAATTTGTTCCAACTTATGACTAAACTTAAAATTTCTTCAACAACCTGTTGAAAGTTTGTTTGTATTATTTCTTTACTATTAGACAGAATGGTTATACCAAGGTATTTCATTTAATTGCTATTCCAATTGAAGTTAGAAAATGTTTGTAAGATTTTTTAAATGTTTTATTAATTAATAATATACTTGTTTTATTATGATTAAATCTTAAATTCAAGATTTCTGCAAACTGACTCACAGAACTAATTATATATTCTAATGAATACTCTATATTTCCTATTGTTAATAAAATATCATCAGCAAAAAGTTGAATCTTTAGTTCAAAATATTTTATTTTGATACCATTAATGTTCTTATTTGATCTTATACTATTCACAAAGGTTTCTCTTGTTAATGCAAAAAGTAAAGGAGGTAATGGACAACCTTGTGTTGTGCCTTTTTGTAATTTAAAAGGATTTGAAATAAAAGAACATATGTTAACATAACCACAAGAGTTATTGTATAACTTAGGAATTAATGCAATTAGCTCAGGTAAGAAATTACACACTTTAAGTGTTTTAAACAGGTATAACCAATTAACTGATTCAAAAGACTTATCTAAATTGAGACTAATGATAGAATTTTATTTTTTTATTTTTATTTACATAGTCTATTACTGTATGTATTCATATTATATATTATCTTCTACTTCTGATCATTGTTAATTAGTTTAAGTATGTTGATTATGTTACCTAAAATTGACAGGAACATCTTATAGTCCACACTTAAAAGTGAAATGGGTCTGTATGATGAGCACCTTGTAGGGTCATTTTAATGTTTTAAAATTGATATAAAGGAATATTTCCATGATGGGGGGACTTCAGCAGTCGTTTTTATTTCTCTATAGATCTTATCTAATATTTTAACTGCATCACCCAGGAGTATTGTATATAGTTCTTGTATAAGGCCATTTAAGCGTGGCACCTTATTATTTTAACTGTTTTATTTGATATTTTATTTCTGTTAAAATTAATGGTCTATCGATTTGCACTTATTCATTTATTTTATCATTTATATTTTCCCTTAGAAAAGTTTCAACTATATCATCATTATCTAGGTTATTTTTGTATTATTTTTTATTTTTATAAAATATTTTCAAGCCCTCAAGAATACCTTCAATATCTGTTCTTCTATTTTCTTTTTTATTATTCATATGCATTATAATTTCTTTGATGTGATTTAGTTTATTCATTTTCTTTGATCTAAGAGCAAGTTTGTGTAAGCTTAAAGGGTTTACTGAATATGCCTGAAGTTTAAGTCTTCCAGGTAATTGAAACTTTATGATTTAGAATGTCAACATATTTTGTGTTTAAGTTTTTAAGGTAATTTGGTTTTATATTTAACTTTAGTGTGTCTATTTTGGCCTGAAGTCTTTTTAATTCTTTGTCCCATTCTCTTATTTTACTAAAATACCAGCTTACAACTCTTCCATTTAAGTAAGCCTTAGTGACTTCAACAGGACAATGCCAGCTATGTCACTATTCATATGTATTTATTTCCATAAAATGTTCGATCTCTTAATATACCAATCCTTGAATCCTTTTATTTTAATAATGGAAACTGGTAGTCTACTGTGATGTATTAAATTGTCAATTTTTAAAATAATATTAAAATTATAACATCATGATCTGATAATGGACATGAAATTATTGAAACTTCTCTGATATGTGATAACAGATTCTTTGAGACAAAAATTTATCAATATTTGTGTGTCTTCTACATCTATAGGAAAAATGGATAAATTTAAGTGATGTTGTTTTATTTAGCTCATAAATATCCTCTGTACTCATTAGATTTACAAAATTTGTAAGTGTTTGGCTAAAAATGTGATTCTCAGTTTTCTATTTGTAGTGGAATCTTTGTCTCATGAAATGCAATTAAAATCACCAGCCTTTATGACTTCACCTTTCATGTAATAGGCAATAGTATCTATGTAATTTTTTACATCTTTAGTTCTAATCCCTGTAATCCACCAAGAGTTTACAATGTATATAGTTTTCTCTTCCACTCAGTTATAACAATGCTTAACATACCATGTTTATCAACACAGGTATCTTTTACTGTAGGCATTACTAGTGAGTTCTTCCATAATGAGGGTACTACTTCTTTTAGCTCGAAAGCCAGAACATTGATGTGCTAAAAAGGTAGAAGGGCTTCAAAGTCGGGCAATTTGCAATCTAGACTCATATCATGAGGAATATACCTGGGCCTGCTTGTGTGTTGCTTTTCTCTTTTTATTGGTTTTGTTGTTAGTAACACATAGCATTGGTTTATTTGTTAGCAACCCATGACTGGAGCACTAGAGTATGACGATTTGGACTTGACTCTACATTCTACACCTAACAGCAAAGAAAGAACACTTGATGAACTTATGTTGGCGGTAGGTGAAATGCAAAGGTCTTTGACTGTTTTGTCAGATAAAATTAGAGAGAGTTATAAAGTTACTAACTCTTCTAATAATTTTCCCCTGAATCCTGCTTTGTTTCCAAGGCAGGAGCATTGTCAAGGTAATTCAACAAACAGAACAGCCAGTAAGTTTTTAAACGTTAGCTTTGATCCGTTTGCAGCGGATATAGTCTTGGCAAATAATAACATTGCTGCTAAAAATAATGTTAATTCTCTGTTGGACAAAATGGAAAGAAGTTTTAAGCATTATCGGGCACTTCATGTTGAAAATCAATACTGTATTAATGCTGGCATTGTACCTAAGGGTCTTTGTTTTTTTCAAATTACCTAATGGAGTCTCTTTGGACAGCCTGTTTTTTAAGGGGCTATCTACTTTCTTTGACAATGCTGGTAAAGACTTTTTGAAGCTTCTTATTAAAAATAACAGCATTGTTTTGGCAGAATTACGTGTTTCTCTAAAAGAGATGGATATCACCATTGGTGAATTATGTATTAATTGTCTGGATTCAAGATTTGAGTATGAGCAGTTGATTAAAAACATTGAACAGTATGAGCAAATAATAGTTCAACATAAAACTAAAAAAATCAACAGGGAATTGGCAGCATATGCAAGGGGCAATGTTTATGGTGATTTTGTTCCCCTTCCTACTAGACCAGGCAAAGATTCATGACCAAATGTCATTAAGGAGGCCCAGCCAGCAGTACATTTAGGTAGTGGGTGTAACACTACCATTCCACCTTTACAACCAAAGATGGGTTCATCAGCTGTTTGTGGTTTGGATTCAGCTTCTGTGAAGGTTGCAACTAATGTGGTTCATTCAGTAGAGCATTCCAGCTCTAAAGATGATGTTATGGTGTGCCGATGAGTCCGACACATGGTTCCAGTGGAGCAGGAGCAAGTATTAATAAATTTTCCTCTTTTTTACAAGAGGATTTCAGTTGGAAGGAGAAAAGGAAATGCATCAGGAGCAGGGGATCTCAGACGGGTAGCAGAGGGCGAAGCACAGCTCGGAAGTAACATCAACCTGTCTTTCTGTGAGTTCTAACAGTGAAAATGTACTTTCTTCACTTTTTTTTTCATCTGAAAGTGTACAAGAATTAAGTTCTGTTGCTGTTGTACTGGGTAATTCTATCTCAGTTTATAACTTGTGTGATTTTGACATTTCTGACAAGCACAAAAAACTGTTGAAATTAGGACTTAATTTCCAGCCCAGTAGGAGGATGAATGTCTCAAAAACTCTGATAGAACTCAAGCTATATACTTGTAAGTTAAATTTAAAATACATATGGAATAATGTTGGTCACAGTAATTGTAATTTTTTTGTCAAAGCTTTCCACCTTTAATCCTGGTTTAGTGCACACTGTAAAAGCCTTTGAGGCTTTCTGTGAAAAAGATAGAAGTATATTACAAAATCAAAATAGAAATATGATTTATAATTTAAACCATAATGAAAAGAAAGCTTTAAATGAACTTATTTCAAGGAAAGACACCCTTATCCACCTTCATAAACCTTAGATCTTTCCTTGCAATAAATTCATGCAAAGCTTTCTTTTCATTAAGGTTTAAATTATAAATCATATTTCTATTTTGATTTTGTAATATACTTCTAATATCTTTTTCACATAAAGCTAGGGAAATGTTTGAATTTTTATGTGTAGATAATCCTAAGGTGGGTGTGATGTTTGGAATTCCCAGACTTCACAAAAATGTTGAAAAACCTCAGTTTAGACCTATTATATCAGCCTCGGGTAGTTGCACTGATTGTATTTCTTTGTATTAAGATTCAGTGTTGAAACCACTAGTTAAGTAGCTTCCTTCTTATATAGCTGATTCTTGGGACTTTTTGGACCAGCTTAAGTCCTTTTTTTCTTCCTCAGACTTAAGGTAGGAGAATTTACTGATGTTCACTGTTGATGTCATTTCCCTATTCACTTGCATCCCTAAAGATGTTGGGGTTGATTATGTAAGATGGTTTACAGGGAAGCAAACAAGTTTAAGTAACACCAGTATTATTACTTACACTGCTTTGCTTGAATTATTATTAGATAATAACTTATTTTTTTTTTAACAAGCAATTTTATAAACAGCTACAAGGGGTGGCAATGGGGGCCACTGTTCATCCAACCGATGCATATTTGGTATTAGGTTGGTGGGATATGGAAATACTGCCACATATTTATTATTCAGAACAAATTATCTTTTATAAAAGATTTGCAGATGATTTGTTCTTTATAGTTTATAAGTATAACTTTAATGTTAATGATTTTGTGGAACTTTTAAGTGCTAGCACACCATTTTTAAAGTTTATGGTGGGGAAATAGGCAACAAGGTTTCCTTTTTGGATGTTAACTTCACAATGGACACTAATAAGAATGTGTTTTTCAGTAATATCCATTGCAAAAGTACATTCTGTAACAGTTATGTCTATTTCAAGAGTTGCCACCCTTATTTATGAGAAAAAATATTCCTAGGGGACAGTTAATTCGAGCATCTCGAATGATAGTGCAAGATTCTGTTTTTTTTTAAGGAAAGTAGCCTCACAGAAGAGTTGTTTTTAGAAAGAGGTTACTCTGGAGACCTACTTGAAAATATGGCTCAAGAGGTTATTCATAGGAGACAGACAGATTTTCCTCCTATTCTGCTAAGAGGTTTTGTTAAAAAAGCTCAGAATGTAGCATCTAGTGACAAACATATAAAAGAGAGAGGGGCAGAAGGCCCCAGATTTTGTTTGGATACGGATGTAGACAGTAATTACATCCGTCATATTATTAGTGAAAACTGGAAAGTAGTTATGGGTAATTCAGATTTATCTAAAGTTATTGGAGAAGGCCCCATTTTGCTTATAAGAAAAATCTAAATTTTAAACATCTGTTAGAAAATAATAACTTTGGGCCATCCCTTACTTCTGGTGAAAATGGGGGTATGTTTATATGTTCAGGGTGCAGGGAATGCAGATTTATTTCTGAGGGTCCCTTTGTGTTCCTGGAACATCTACAGTACACTATACCCATCCCTGGAAAATTGAGCTGTGGTACAACAAGGATAGTGTATCCTATGATGTGTTTAACATGCCCAAGTTTTTATGTTGGCATGTCCACCAGAAGTTTAAGGAAATGGGTACTAGAGCATTTGTATGCTATTAAAACAAAAAATGGTAATAATGCCCTTCTTAAGCATTCTTTGACATGTTCTAACTGGAAGAAATTTACTTTTTCTATTTTGGAAGTTGTTAAACGTGATCTTAGGGGAGGGGACTTTAGAAAGTATGTTGAACAAAGAGAGTCAGAATGGCAGATTAATCTTGCTTCTTATTTATTCCCTGGTCTGAATGATATGGTGAACATAAAATGTCTCTTAAAAATAGAAAAATTACTAAAGTGAATATACAGGGGTGAATGCCCTTGTGTTTTAAACTGTGTTAACTGTGTGGACACATTCAGATGTGCATATTTTGTAGTATGTCTTTAAATGTTTTTATGTATTTAATTGAATTATTAATGCGATAATGTGATTGGTCAAATGTTTTTTGAATGGTTTAAAAGTGATTTGGAAGTGTAATTTTATCATTTCTGATGAAGTCTTTGGGACGAATAGCAAACATTAAATTCTAACTATGCCAAAAAGAACTTTCTCAGCTTCTCCAATGCTTTTCTTGGTAGATTTTGTGGGTTTTTTGTACTGTAGACACCTGGGCTTGCTCGTGTGTTGCTTTTCTCTTTTTATTTTTTTAGTAGTACCATATTGTATTGTCCTGTTTATCTATTTATCTTTTTTTAGGTAGGTAGAGGCATTACCTGGAGTCTGACAAAAAATTTGCACTGTGGTAATAGCAAACATTTAAGCCAAAATCCAGAAGCTTTGGAATGACAGGTGCAAGGCACCCTTGGCAAACCAACTATAGCTGTGCAGGAGTTCCTCCAATGCTAAGACATATCAGACCTGCCTTAAATAACACCAGTTATTCACCCATTTATTGAAATCATTTTTTTTCCTTATACCTTGTATCTATTTTGGTGAATGTAAGATTCTACTCAGTATCAGTCTTACCTGTATTTGTGATATGCATGTAGAGCTCAAATATGAATCCATGGAAATTTCTTAGAGCAATGTCTGCCAGGTAATTTATACCCCATGGACCCCACCAACATGTCATAGTTGTAATTGTTTATTGTAAGGGTCTTGATGGAAATTAAAATGTCAGAGATCATCTGGATTTCCACAAAATTGTATGAGCTCAATAAGAAGAGAGAGGACATTATAATGTATATGATTAACTAATTTTAATGGAGAAAACAGGCGAAGTTCACCATTTTTCAGAAAGAGGTGAGATATATAGATAGTAAGATGAATGTAATAGAAATTGTAGAAGGTGTAATAATAAGATACAGACAGGATGAAACTGAAGAAGTATTGACAACTTGTGTACAGAAAATGTATGAAACAAAAATTGCAGAAGAAGCTAGGTGTTAGGGAAGGGTCAGTAGAAGAAATGGAAAAGAAAGCTGAACAGGAAAATTTTGAAAAGGTGTTATAAGTTATAAATGAGACATCAGCACTATAATTAGATGGTTTGGGTTAAAGCTTTTATAAAAAAAAATGCCAGAATAAGAAAGGACAGCACTTTTGCATAAAATGCATGCATTACAGAGGAAGAGACATGTCTGTGGTATGACAAAAATTATATGGAGGAACAGAAAATAAAAATAAATTTAAAATGTTGGAGGCATGTATCATTAGGAAATATCACTTATATACTTTTATCAATTCATTAGAATAGTATTGGAAAAAGGGTGAACTGAGAATAGCTGCACTTGATATAGCGAACTTATTCAACAATGTATGCCACAATCAGGTGTAGATAATAAGAAAAGAGTATAAAGTACAAATTTATATGAAAATTCATGAAACTCTGTAATGGTTAAACGATGGATAGGAGCAAGGGTGAAAACCTGCAAAGAGGTGAAGCAAGGATGGCCTCTCATTATGATGTACGGGAGTGAGAACAAATAAGCAGGATGGGTAATCAAGAAGGAGAATTTAACTTTATTATTATTTTGTACTGATAATTTAATAATGGTAGATAAAAATAAAGTGGGGGATGAAAGAGGTGGCAATAAACGTTGAGGAGTAAAAGTTGAAGACATTAAAGAATATAGGTTTACATATGAATAAGAAAAAAGGAAAGGCTTTGTTGAGATTATGAAAATGGATGTTATATATTTTACAATGAATGAGATAAATGTATTAGTGATTAGGTTTTTAAGGTATGAAACAGAAGTATGTCAATGAAAATATATGCTCCAGGAAATAATGAAAAAGCATCATGATGGAAAAAATGTAGTTGTCTTATTTTAAAAAAATCTACATTAAATGCTTATATTTTAGGGAAATCAGCATGCCTATGTATAGTTTATGTGTTTCTTATGAAGCTGGAAAAGGAGTTGTTAGAGATATTTGGTACATTTTGGGGGGGGGTCAATGTTGAATCTTCTTAAGAGTGGCATGGTATTTAACATGATGGAAAATGGATGGGTGAATTTTGTTAATAGAGTGGTATTCATGGCACTGGTTATTATTATTTTTTTTTTGAGTAATAAAAACAGTCATGGAAAGGAAATATAAAATGCTGGAAAACTATAAAAGTTAAAATGTGAAGATGTGTGGAAATAAGCAGGTGTAAAGAAAAAGAAAACAGAAGGAAAAGGAATATGAAGGAAAACTGAAGTTGTATGAAATATGAATTCATGATATGCAAGGAAAAATGAATGGTTGGTGTAATAATATAATGATGGAAAACTTTTTTGTGCTTAAGAATATTGATATGAATTTTGTTTTTGCATGGAAAGTTTAAATAGGGAGTGGAATGGATATAAGTAAATAGGATAAAGTGTTTTCTGACATCATGGAATTGGGGGAAAAAGATATGATGCATTATTATATAATAAAGTAAAGGGGATGAAGAAGTATTGATTCAAATTAGATAGGGTGGAGATGGTATTGGTCTGCGAAAGAAAAGAAATAATGTACATATTGTTAATGAAAGTATAATATAACTGAGTGAAATGCAATGCATGTCAGTTAAGTCTAGAAATAAAGCAACCCCTACTTTTTTGAAACGTTCTATGGGACCTTTTACAGCTATATGAGTCGCTGCCAAAACAGGCAGAAGAGATCTCAGTTTAACATCACACCTGAAGGAAAGCACAGTTATGAGTACACCACCTTCCTTATGTCATCTTGTAGTGTCAGTACTGGAACAAATAATCCAAGTATATGGGGTAGGACTAGAACCCACAGCCTTTTGATATTTCAACATTAATGGTAAGAGATCTGTCTGTTGAACCGGTGGTACTGGCAAAATATTTGACTAGCCATAAAAAGAGATATGGGCTTGGCTTAACAATTCTCTGATGTAGCTTATCTTTGGCATGGGAAGCACTAATATGCAGGGGGTACATAGAAGGCAATTAGGGAGATGCAGTCATCCACATTAGCAAACAAGTGAAAGGAAAGGAAATATAAAATGCTGGAAAACTATAAAAGTTAAAATGTGAAGATGTGTGGAAATAAGCAGGTGTAAAGAAAAAGAAAACAGAAGGAAAAGGAATATGAAGGAAAACCGAAGTTGTATGAAATACGAATTCATGATATGCAAGGAAAAATGAATGGGATTAGGGTGTAATAACAATATCCCTGATGGCTCCATAATCAGTGTTTGCCTATGGGGAAAGATGGAGTAATTCATCATGGAGAGCAGGTGGTCAGCAGGCAGTGTGAGTGTGTTTGTGTCCGTATGTGTGTTGGGGGGATTCAAAAAAACACACAAATAGAATAGTCAAGAATCTGCTGCACACACTACAGTAACATTACTGGGTAATCTACTTCATATGTTTAATACTCATTAATTACAGAATTTGACAGAAAAGAATACATTATCAGTTCACTTTTCCAGCACTTTTCAGTTTTCTGTAACAACCTAGGAGACCCTTACATCAATAGTCCATGCTGCAATTTACTTTTTGGGTAGTTGACTGCAGCTACTCTAATAAAACAGGTCTCTTCAATTGTCTTTTGGGATACTTACTGCAACAGAGGCTATTTTCTTGACTAGTACTCCAGAAAATCCACACACGTGCACTTTTACCTCACTTCATCATTACTTATCCTTTGTCCTTCTCTTTAATTGTATGAATGTCTGCACTCAGACATTTACCCTTGTACTGCACCTTAGTGTTATTCTGCTAATCCTACAGTCTCATCCATTTTTTTCATTTATTTCCAGTTTTACAATTTCTCTGCCTCCTTTCACCCAAGAAAACACCTCTTATTGTGTCCCCATAAATCTTCTACAACTGGTTCCTTTGACAAGTAAGATAAATGAGCTTTTCATTTTGGTGAGAGAATGGGCAGTTCATCTTCTTCTTCTAAGATAAGTTGGCTAATAAAATCTTAACTAAACTGTATAGCTGTATAGCTGCAATTCACTGATAAAAAAGTCAACATACAGACCCCTTGGAAATGATAGAGTAGTATTACAAAGGGGAAGGGGTAGCGCATATGCTGTGAACAATAATCTAGAAAATCAGACAAAACTATTCGCATAGTAAACATTGAGTGGCATAGAGAAGAAGGACTAGTGGTAGATACATTTCATTTCAGTGGATAAAGGCTTGGGACATGGTCAAAATGCCACAAAGTCGAAACCCATATGGCCGAGACCATATGTCCGACTTTTGAAATTCCAACCATGTATAACGGACATCTCCGTGCAGTGCAGAATGGAAAGATTTCCATTTCCACACTGTAGTGCGATCTCGGAGTTGGTATATTAAAGTTACGGGGGGTGTGGGGGTGCAGGGGGGCATAACACTTAGGAAGTGAGTTACTGTCGTGTTGTTGTTTTTTTACATGTTTGAAAATGCGGAAGTTGAACATATGGTCTCGGCCATATGGGTTTCAGCTTTCTGCAATTTTGATCATGTCTGATAGACCCATATATATATATATATATATATATATATATATATATATATATATATATACATAGATATATATTTATGTGTGTGTGTGTGTGTGTGTGTGTGTGTGTGTGTGTGTGTGTGTGTGTGTGTGTGTGTGTCACCCCACACTTACTATATATTGCAGAAAGAATAGCAAATGGCAAATACTGGAAAAAGTATTAGAAAAATAGTGG
The DNA here is from genome assembly GCF_019279795.1 of Protopterus annectens. Classification (NCBI taxonomy): domain Eukaryota; kingdom Metazoa; phylum Chordata; order Ceratodontiformes; family Protopteridae; genus Protopterus; species Protopterus annectens. The sequence continues at coordinate 796,187,738 of NC_056729.1, forward strand.
AATCATGCATATGTTTTGGAAATGTAAAAGAGCTTAGCAGAAATGGTATGAGATTAACAATATCAAAATATCAATACACAGACCTTTCACAAATGGATACATGGAAATTTTGGGGAGCAAAGCAGATATTAATAAGCAAATGCAGCCAATAAATAAGACACAAGTTTGACTAGTATTGACTTGTAAGGTTACAAATGCCTTGCCAATAAATGGAAAATACACATAAGTAAAAAAGTTAAATGATTTAGAAAATTATATCTTTGCGTACTAGTAAGTTGTGGCACACTTGCTGGGAAAGGCCACAGTACATAACCCTAAAACACCACTTTCCTTCCAAACCATAAAATCCCCAGTTACTCACTAAACCTAATTTCCACAATTGCTTCCTAACTCTGTAAACTCCTGTTCCTCTCAATAAATTCTAAAATTATCCCTAGTAATCCCTAACCCTAACATTCTCTTCCTGCTCCCTAACACTAAAATCTCTCTCCCAGACCTTAACCCTAAAATCCTTCTTCCACTCCCTAAACCTAAATCCTATTCTTGGTCATTGCCCTAGTCTACATTCCACACCGATCCTACTCCCTCCCTATGTCTGTTGCACTTACTTCACTTGAACTCAAATAATGTGTTCAGGTAGAGTACAGCACCTGCTTGCCTGTGCTCATATTTGAGTTTGAGCATGAGTAACAGCCTGTAAAAGCTGCAAGGCCCTCAATTCCCTGGCTTTGAGATAACCATCTTTGAGTGCTTGGGACTCAAGTGCTTGTAGCAGAACCTATATTTAAACTGTTCAGATGTATGCAAAGATAGTTAAATTAAACATAGAAATGAAAGGCTACAGATCAGTGGAGAAGTTTATTTAACCTGTACTTAATAGAAACAGGAAACAAATATAAGAAAAGTTATGTAGGAATTCTAACTGTGATAAAAGTTAAAGAAGTTCCTCAGATGTTTTACCTCAGAGTGTATAATATATATAGTATGTTTTATAAGTAAGAAAAGCTACATAAACAAAAAAAAAAAACTAAGGTGTATAACTATGTATCAAAACCTGCCTTCAAAGTGTTATAAATTAACTGTGGGATTCATGAACAATTGTGTAGGCGATGTTTACATTTTAGTGTAGATGAGCTCCTGTGGTAATCGCATATGCTTGCTGCTCATCATGCCTACAAGAATACAAATTTTCATGGCCAGCAACAGTGGTGGCAGTCAGGAAAATGTGTTAAGCAGCAAGAGCACATAGAGTAAACAAACAACCTTGTCTATGGGCAAACCTGTTCAGAGTGCTTGTGTGGACAGCACGAACAGGTATATAAGGCAAGTAATGCTTGCTGTACACAGGCAGGGAACTTGCATAGAGTGTACTGTGCACATAAATGAAACATATGAATGCATAAACAAATAAGAGGTGATGTGAAACAACAAGGGCAACTATAATATGTGAGTTACCAGACAGGAAATTCACAAGGAGTGCCACAAATATCCTGGACTTCTCTATACCCATCTTTGTGTTCAAAATTCAGCACCATCATTCCCACACCAGCCATGTCTGCACAATCCAAGCAGTAACTCTAGATATGAAATGGTGCCAAATTTCAGTCTCGCATTTAACAGCTAGTGAACAAACATGTACAACCATGTCAACTGCATTTGCATGATGTTCAGCACATAGAAGCATTTGCAAACTAAGCAGAAAGTATTTTATCAACAAAGGAGTGAAATATGGCAGTGAGATTTGCCATGTCTGATATTCAGGATATTCAACTTCTTTCAATTTTTTTCTCCAAATGTTTTTATAAAGTTTTACAAAAATAAATATGTTTTATAACATTGAAATATATACACACAGTATATACAGATTAACAACCATTAGATATATCAAACACAAATACCAGCAAACCAAACTATTTACAAGTTTGTCTAGAATAAATTAACTTTATTTGTACATTAATAATTCACTTCACAAATTGCTACAGCCATTACTCTTCAGTATCTCAGATAGTTTTTGCCATGCATTGCATAGTGATGTAGTTCTTTTAGTTCTTTATCTGATAGTATCCATTTTCATTTGTGGCACATTCAACACAATGTTCCTGTATTGCTTAAATGTAAAAGAAGACTCATTTGTTCAGTTTATTATTATGGTCTTTCTTGCAATGGCCAATAGTCCATAAAACTGGAAACTTTGCTTTTGGAACACAGTTGGGTATAGGAACATTAAACGGGATCAGAGATTTGGATAGCTGGAATTTATCCTTAAAACATGCTTGTAAAAAATAATTAATTTTATTCCAGTATGATTTTAGAAGATGGCAGTCATAGAACATGTGCTACTAGTCTGCTTTCAATTTTAATTTGCATCTCCAACAGCCAATATATTTTTTAAACATTAATTCCATTTTATGAGGTGTTATGTAAGATCTGTGTATGAAGGTCCATGTAAAAAGTTTCCACTGTAATGAAAGAGATGTTTGTTTTGAGTAGAGAAGAATTAGTTTTTCTGTCACTTTCATTTGGTAATTAATTATTGATTTTTCTATAGTAGTCCCATAGATTTTCTTTATGATATATTTTCATTTTTAATTACTTTACAAATGCTTGATAAGTGTCCATTTCCAATAATAGGTTGATTTGCTGTAAAGATCATCTCCCAGAGTAATTAAAATCTGTGTAGGTATAGTGTACAGACTACACCGAAAGTACCATGTCTGTGTATGCAGATCCCCCTCAGTAGCTTGTCATGCATATTAAAGAAGGCGTGTTACTGAGGGAGAGCCAGGGGAGGTGGTATTGCATTAGTGAAGGGAATGTGTCACTAACTGTTTCACAATATGAGTAACATATCCCCTGCACTGTCCAAGTGCCTGACAGCAATAAATTCACTATAATATATATATTTTTAATGTCTGCATGGCGCAGCATGGTGCACAGCAACTGACATGTGCCAGACATCTAAAACTAGAAACCAGATGCATTTAGTTTATGATCAAATGTATAGCTTAGAGGGTTTACATGTTGTGGCCCTTAGCAGTGCTTGAACTTGACTCAGAGGTATATGTAAAAGTATAGCAGCATTCCCCATATCCACATTGTCAAGTGGATAGAGTCATGGCATTATGTGCACTAGATATGAGATTTGAATACAGAGAAAGCAAATTAAGCAATCATTTTCTAAATATAAATTATGACAATTATTTTTAAATCATTATGTGCTGTGCTCAGCTAAGCTCTGCTAAGCCATGTTAAGCCAAGACAAGCACTGCTAAACCAATCTCTGTTTAAGCACTGCTTGGCTATGTTTAGTTGGCTTGCACACTGCTAAGCATTGCTGAGCAATGGCAGTTTAAGCACTGCTCAGCTCAGCTAAGCTGGTGTGCACAGTGCTAAGTGACGTGCCATATTTTTAAAAATGGCCCAATGGTGTGTAAGGGTAGGAAAACAGACTATATTAAGTGTAACAAGAGGGAATACAGCATAACCTGTTGGACTTTGAACTGTGCAGGAACTATGGCAGATGTTTGGAGTGGGTGAGCTTCTGTGCACAGCCGTGGGGCATTCTGGAGTCCAGGGTCATAGATGGACTCCTCATGAAAGACCATGAACACCTGCTGCTGCAGGGTCAGTTCCAGGAATCAGAGTACAAATCAGAGGTCTGGAACCTGCTGGCACACAATCTCACCATTGCAATAGGTATTCCCCACACCAACTTGGAGGGGCCTGATGGCCCCCTTGCCCAGCCTCGAGTACAGCCAATTTCGGGGCAGTGTATAAGCAGTGTTGACTGCCCATGGGTGGGGAGCTCAGTCTCATTGCTACTGTCTGGGGGCACATAGACCTCTGATTTCACAATATCCTCCCTATCTAAGGTGTTTACCCCCCTCATATGTCACACACTGCTCCTGTATGCTGTCTTGTCTGTCCACAAATGAAACTTCTTCTACCCAACCTACTTCTGCACGTGTACCTATATCCCTTCCCCGAAATTCCACTCTGTCCTTTAAAAAAAGGCTCCTGTCCTACAATAAAAACTCACTCCATACATAACTCTCCATTTCACACACATGTCCACTGGATACAAGTAATTATTACATTAATTAATGAACACAGTTATGTTGCCCTTACCCCTCTCTGGGGTGTGAAGCTCCATATTCTGTAAAACCTGCACAGCTGTTGCTGTACAAGAAACAGAGGGATATGGTCCTTTCCTACACCCATCATGCACATCCCTACCTGCCTTTCAGTATGTTTTTCCCCCTGCTTGCCCCCATTTTACCACATTCCAATCACTCCTTTTTTCTTTTCTTTTTTTTTTCTTTTTAGTGTGGGTTTAAGCGGAGATAAGCAGCATGCTGTGCTGTGCAAACCCATGCAAACCCAATTAAAATTGCTTAAAGGTGCCTTAGTCATCTTATGTGTTTCTTATAGTGTTAGGCACACTTGCAAAATAATCGCCCCTGCCATGTCTGTAATCCTGACCCCCGTCAAATATTCCACAGTGCATTAGCCCATCAGGCACTCAGCTTTGAATTAAAACAGGTGTTTCCACCCACATATCCTGTTTGCCATTGACACACTGCAAGTACATATAATGGGGAAATTGGCAGTGTACTTGGGACTGAGACGCATACACTACACCAGTACACATCCAAATAAATAATGATGGATGTACGTGAAGCCTGGGATAGCAGGTATAGATGTCACCTGTACAGACTGTTGCAGAATGTCCACAGTTTTGCCCCCTAGCTTTGGCACAGTTATCACAGAAACATATCTGCCTGCTAAAGTACTGGCAAGTCATTACAGATTAAGGTTAGAAAATCATGACAGACATTTGAGTGTCACATGTCATACCCATCAGAAAACACATGCTAACGCAAATCTTGTGCCACAGACTCTATGCATGCACATATATCTTGCAAGCAGACCTGCTGCAGCACTGACATTGTAGCTCAGTCTGTTAAATGCCTTGCATATAGTGCATTTTGCCACTCTCAGCCCTGGGTTTGAATGCAGCATGTTGCACTCCATTTGCATTCTTGTTTACACATCAAATAATGACTGAGTTATGCAATTTTAAGCAAAACAGGTTGCTGATACTGAATTAACTGCTACCCTTGCTAGCACATCAATGACCTGTGGCTAGGGACGGACTGCACATATTCATATAGCCTACCTATGTGTTGCCTACTACTCTCTGACTGGTACTGTAACATAACATATGTACCTTAAGCACATGCCTCAACTGGACTGTTATGGGTTCCCTCACCCTGGAAATGCTGTAATGACAGAGCTGACACTTCCCCCTTTAGTGACACATACACCGTGCAGTCCTATAAAGTTTTCACACTCCCAGCTATGAGTCCTAGGCACAAAACAGTAGCTACAGCCTGCAACAAATGCAGCTGTAAGTTAAGCTAGCTGCTACAGACCCACCATACCTCACAACCTCCTAAAAAAATGGATCCACACAACACCAATACATAAGGGGGTGGGGGCAAAGGTCAAGCAACAGGGGCATGTGTCACAGTCTGTTCCTACAAACATACAGAGCTGATAGACCAGCAGCTAGTGCAGCAGCATACATATTCTGGTGAGTATGACATCCTACACTCACATGTCTCTTCACCCTTACCGACCTCAACCAACATTGTTTAACACTGAACTGCCACATAATTAGAAGGTCATTGGACAATGCCAAACAAGGCATGCAAAACTGTGGACATACCTCATAAATCTCAACAGTAGACAGTATTTGTACCTACCTTCTGCGATTTTGTAGCCTCAACAACTCAGTAATGTCCATCTTGAAGACTAAGAAAGGGGCCAAGGCCTAAATGAAGGCCTTAAATATTGTACTGTTGTGCCATGTCATTGGCTAATGAAAGTGCAACCCAGCTGTTCTGGATACAATTAGCAAATCTGAGCCACAGAGTGCTGCACAGGCAATTACCTATTAAGGAACATTACATACAAAAGGCATGCAGCTGCCTATGCAAAACAGGTGCGTAATTTGCTTTACCAAGACAAATTGTGATTTAGGAAGCATTATCCTTGAGGATTTGTTCACAAAAGGATTAAATCACTCTACCAGGTGTGTAATACAAGTCTCCATAAAATGGGACTCAGATGGGAAGATGCAGTTATGGGGATTAGGGATTGCAACAGTAGGCCTGTAGTACATCTCTGAGAATGACATGTTGGTGATACTCTGATGTCCAACACCTACAGGCATGCCTCTCACCTGTGCCTACTGCAAGTTTAATCACAGTTGTGGCCCTCTCATTCCCTCCTACAACAGTCGGCTCCTGTATGAATGAATGCTACTAGATTATGTATTAGACATAGTGACAGTAAGTAAGGGTGGACACAACTGTCATATCACATGATGTACTGTCATTCAACTCTTCTCAGTCTGTGAATGTCATGCAGGTATAAGTCAGACATTGTAAAGTTGTCCCTGACTGTCCCTGTGTACTATGGCTGGGTCACTGTGTTGTCAACATTTGTATTCCATCACTTGAGAGCTATGGCTAGCATACCCGGCAACCCCCTTATGGCTGGAATTCAGGTCATAGCCATTAATAGTTGGGACTCAGGCCCAACCTTATCGACAGAGTGTACATATTGCTCATAGAAAGTAAGAGTATGAATACAGTAACAGATATTCCTGTAGCATAACTGCTTTCTGTGGGTTCTGGTGTGTGACAGCCAGATTCTCTACATTCTGAGAACAGCCATCAATAATTGCCCAACTGTTTGCCAGATATCCACATGTCTGTGGCAAAATACCACTTATATCAGGCACATGTACACATTCCACAAACATTTGTGTACTGAAGAAGTAGGACACCTACAGAGAAGATAACCTACAACAGGTTTGCATTGCTCTCTGTCATTGTGGCACACTGATGTTGCTGGACTGCCTATATACTTGCACTAACACACACCAATGTTTCTGACAGTGGCTGTATGACATAGTAGTGAGATGTTGTCCATAGGTGACACACCACGGTAGATGGCATTGATGGTTGTGGTGATATACAGTACACTATTACGGCACACAGGGACATAACCGGTATTGCTACTATGTTGCTGATAGCCACGTACATATTGGGTTGATAGACTGCAGTGTATGATGTGGGATGTAGCAGTGAATAGTGCAGGCCAATTTGATTGTGCAGGGCCTGTACATTGTGGATAGCAATGTATCTGGTCCTGTGATGTGTTCCCCTCTGCTTGTCTTTCAGAAAGGATGCACCGACTGAGGCACCCACCATTTTCAGATGCTGAATATAATGTTATTCTGGATGGTCTCAGACTGCATTATAATGTTCTGCTCTCCAGGGTCATCAACATCATGAACAACCTGCAGCACTATGGGCTGACCTCATCACAGATGTCAACCAAATAGGGCTGCAGGACAGAACATATGAGCAGGTCCACTACCGGGCAACAGATATGGTGAATGCTGCATAGCAAAGAGCCGCCGCTGTTGCCAGGAACCATGCTGCCACAAGTGGTGGGTCAGCTGCACAACAACCACTTTTGGGCACAGAGGAATTCCTGTGAACCTGGGATCAACCACCAGCTCCCAAGCATCCATCACCACATGCATCGTGGAGGTGGGTGCCACAGCATCTACAGCAGAGGAGCATCTGGGTAAGCCTCCTGTGTTCATAACTGCAATACTGTATCAGTCATTGTGGCAACCTCTGCATACCACTACATTAGTGTCAGGTCTATCTGCATTGGGGAGGATTGGATTTAAAGCATAGTTGAGCACACATACTCAGAGTAGGCAGTATCATATTACCTACTGTACATGTTGATATATGCACATATTATCCTGTAACAATGCCATATTTGGTATTGCTGACAATACCTTACCCTCACATTTTCATAGGTTCGTCAGGTGTGGCCAGAATCCAGGGTCCTGTACCCAGTGAGTGTGATATTGATGTTTTATGGATTATATATACCCTAACAATATTAAGGGCTGCCATTTTGCCCTAGACACAACTGATATGCTTAGCCAGAGTACAATACTTGTATGTTCTGTTTCAGAGGGGTTAACTAAAGTGCATTGAATTGGTATTCGCAGTTGTGTATTTGCAGAAGCAGTAACACATTTGCACTTATTTTTGAGAAATTTTATGCAGTCTGCAATACAGGGACAATATTATGCTGAAGACGAGTGGACTGTGTTTAAGGTGTATGTCTATCACATAAATTGACATATTGCTTAGCTCATAGGTGTACAGTAATTCATAGGTTCATAGGTTGATACTAGGCTATCTGCCCTAAGGCACTTACAACCCTAGCCAGAGTGTGTTTGGCTTTTGCCACCCTTTTAGATTAGTTGACTGTGCCTCTGTATGGTAGGTCATAGAAGGTAGCCATATTAAGGTTAGTTTACTGTACCTCTGTCTAGCAAGGACACAGAAGAGATCCCAGGGGTAAACGTATGGTCTCCCATCCACTCGTCAAGTAATGGCAACATTAACTGGACATAGCTGCAGTGCATGTTATAAAGGGCCTTTCTTGTATGTGTATCTTGTAATCTGCTTGTGTGTTGTGCATGGGATTTGAAATAAGATGTGATATGTGTAATGCCGTTGTGGCTCCTCACCTGCAAGTATGTGTGTGTGTGTGTGTGTGTGTGTGTGTGTGTGTGTGTGTGTGTGTGTGTGTGTGTGTGTGTGTGTGTGTGTGTGTGTGTGTGTGTGTGTGTGTGTGTGTGTGTGTGTGTGTGTGTGTACATCACTATACTTAATAGTGCAGCAGTAATGTAGTTATTTTTTCTTCCTCTACACAAATGACTGTGGGGGTTGGAGTATGTGCCCCTCACAACCTGATGTCAGTGTGTCATCAGACTCTGATAATGATGGTAGCTATAGTGAGGCACAGCTGTGGTTGTTGGGGGCTGAATCTGTCCCATGGGTTGACATCCCACTTCCTCCCCCATTGTCCCAGCACAGTCAGTATGCGCAGACATACCCAGTCTCCTGTGGCCACAGATATCGGAGAGTCAGAGTCTAGTGGCATCAAACAGGAGAGTGTGGCAACAAGGGCATCAGTGAGTGCAAACACTAGCCATAGCTAGAGAGCTGGTTAGGTCCCATACAGGCAGATTGACAGGGGTGCTTGACAAAGCATTGCCGTTCATCCACGTCACAGGTGTCACATCACTTTTCACTTGATGCATGCTTTGGTCCATCATGGTGGCACAGACACATTCCAAACCCAACACCAAAAAGAAACTCAGGATCATGGACTCCCTCCACCACATTGATGATGCCATGGATCATTTCACTGATGTGGTGGACTGACGGTGGGATGAGACATTGTCAGTCCTTGACTGTACATTGTCTGTGCTGGAACATCTGATGGGAGTAGGGCATTGGGTACTTGGACATAGGTCAGCAACAACATCCGCTGAGAGTCCACATGGCCATGCACACTCATGCTCGCATAGTGGCAGTAGCTCCAGCACTACAGAGGACAGTATGCTCTCCACACCGCAGCATGGCAGGCCATGGGCACATGATCCTGGGCAGTATCATAAGGTATACAGGCTCAGCAGACACCAACAGGCACCATCAGTGACAAGCAATGCTTTTGACCCTGGGCATGATGTTGCCAGTGCCACTCCTGTGTTCGTGGCTGGAGATGGTGAACTGCCCACTTTGCCATGTGTAGGGCTAGCACCTGGCTTGACTGTGTACATGCACACACTCAAACATCACTGTCACATGCAGGTCACCAACAGACACTCATGCCACCTCTCCATGGCCCAGCTGACCAGCACCCCTTCCTGAATCACACAAATGATGTCAACAGTTTGGCACAACCTAGGCCTCTGGCACCCCCACAACACACTTTGTGCATGTGGTGATACCTGTGCCACATCCCTGCCATCCATAACATCGATGCAAGGACATGCAAATATGTGTCTGATGCACAGGGTGACTATATTACATTACATGATGTTTTGTAGTGTGGTAGTATTATGCCATGACAGGTGCTGTATGCTGGCATGTGTCATTCATACACACCATAGTGTGTGTACCTTTGTTGCATGATGTTAGAATGGCAGTAGTGTTGCAGAATGACAGGTGTCTCTCAGAGCTATGTATGTTTCTGTTCCAAGGGTCTGGGTGGCCACACTGTGGAGACTTGGTGCAATAAAGTGGCTCAGGATGGCATGGCAGCACAGCAGAACTGTGACATCAGCAAGGTATGGCTGTATATGTGTGTGGTTACCTAGGTGAGTATGTGTAGATCAGTGTGCCATTGACAATGGGGGTGGACAGTGGAATCCTGCATACATTCCCCATGACAAGGCATGCTATCCTTGATACATGTCACCTGTGTGTTCTGTATCTACAAATGTAGGTGGAGGTTGATAACATTTATGCCTAGGTAGATGTGGGCTATTTAGTGCCAACAGCTAGTCACAGGGCCTTAAAATATATAACCATTACTCACAGATAGGCAAGAGAGGCATACTGCTGCCAGGGGATATATTTACGCACACACTCTCATAAAGTTACTCTTATTGAGAATAGAACCCCTACCCTAAGTATGTATTGCATGCACCATGGAGCTTATCTGTGTTGATTGTCAGCCAGTGCTGTTAAGGTGGATGATATCAGTAGCCCTTGTAAAGGAGGCCAATGGGGAGGCTGGCAGGTAGACACAGGGACTTAAAATGTATAACCATTGCACATAAGATAGGCAAGGCAGGGACACTGCTCCCAGGGAATATATGTACACATTCACCCACTCACAGAATTGCACTTATTGAGATTAGAACCCCTGTCTATCTAGTAGTATACACTATAGTACTATGTACATATCCCATGCACCAATGAGTTTATCTGTGTTGATCTAGTCAGCCAGTGTTGTTAAGGTGGATGACATCAGCAGGCCTTATAAAGGAGGCCAATAGGGAGGCTGGCAGGTAGGCACAAGGAGTTAAAATCTACAAAAATTATAAGGATAAGAACACTGCTGCAAGGAGATATATTTACACACACACTTACAGAGTTGCCCTTATTGGGATTAGAACCCTGAACTATCTGCAAGGGGATATATTTATGCACACACTAACAGAGTTTCCCTTTTTGAGATTAGAACCTCTACCTAGCTAGTAGTATCCAGTACAGCACTAAGTACATATCACATGTGCCACAAAGGTTATCTGTCTTGAGTCAGGCCGTGCTGTTAAGGTGGATGACATCAGCAGGTGTTGACAGGGAGGCCAATGTTGAGGAGGACGTTAGTCACAGGGCCATATAATGATTGGCCATTGCACAGACATAGTCCATGCTGCAAAGAAATACACACACACACACACACACACACACACACACACACACACACACACACACACACACACACACACACACACAGTGGCTGACTTGAGATTAGAAATCCAACCTACCTACTCTTACTCACTACAGCTCACAGTACTAATTGCACTCACCACCAGTTACCTCTGGCATATTTGTGGCTGCAGCCATAGTACTTGTGGCTGTGCAAAGTGGTCTTGTCTTACACAGCCTGTGTGGCCTGCAAAATGAACCTGCTTTATGCTGTTATTGTATCTAGTCAGTGCAGTACCTGTTAATACTAATGCTATGTGTGTACAGTTACCAGTAACATCACCATTTCTGGCCGCATGCAGTTTGCTGCAGTCTGCTAGGTGGACAATTGGTTAGTGCCAATATGGCCTGTCCAAGTCCTGCATTGCAGCCATTACCCATTACACATTACACCACCTGCTCTCCATTGTCTGTCTACAGGGTGACATGCCACAGACACAGGGTTCTGTGGTTGGGTGGATTATGTCGTTATGTGGCCATGGTCTTTTACTATCAGACAATCATTGTGCGTGTGTAGGTGTGGATAACCCCAGCATTCTGCATGTAGGTGTGGACATTTGTGCATCGCCAAACAAATATAGTCATATATATATATATATATATATTTTATATATATGTATATATATATATATATATATATATATATATATATATATATATATATATATATATATATATATATATATATATATATATATATATATATATATATATATATATATATATATATATATATATATATATATATATATATATATATATATATATGGAGCTACTTCAATAGATTGAACTTTTACTAGTTCGAACCACATATGGCCGAGACCATATGTTTGAACTCGTAAAAGTTCGAACACTGACATAAAACGACATAAAACTAAAAAACACAAAACTAAATGTCTATAGTAGGGAGGCTACTCCCCTCTGCATGCCCACACCACCTTACTTAAATATACTACATTGCAGAAATGGGAAATCTTCCCTTTCCACTCTGTATGGAGATCACCATTCAGTCAGATCGGACTGTTACAAGTTCAAACATATGGTCTCGGCCATATGTGGCTCGAACTTATAAACTTTCGATCTGCTGAAGGGGACCCATATATATATAAATAATATATAAATTGGTCAAGGATGTTGATAATAATAGGTTTTGCTCATCTATCTTCAGGAAATCCACTTATTGCAACTCGTTTTTGCATTTTTCAAGCTGCTACCCATGGAAACAGAAGCGGTCCATTGTTAAGGGGCAACTCGTTAGGGCTGCCCGTATGTGTAGTACGGACATGGCCTTTGAAAATGAGTGTTCCCTATTAATGGACATGTTTTTGAACCGTGGGTATCATGGAGATATGATTGAAGCCTTAATAGCTGAAGTGTCTTTTAAGCGTATTAATGGTACATACCAACCTTCACTTTTTCTTAATACGCAGATTTCATCTCCCCTTGTGGATGGGATTGATATGGCTGTTGGTGATTTTTCCCCACCGGACACTGCTATTGGTGTACCCACTAAGGAACTCAATTTTCCTATTAGTTTTGTAACAACTTTTAATAAAAACTCTGAGAACCTTTGCTCTATTGTCCGTAAAAACTGGTATTTTATTACTAGTTCAGGGTTACAGGAAAGATTGGGGGTGTTCCCCTCTTTCGTACATAGAAGAGGTAGTAACCTTAAGGAACTTCTTCAGAGAAATAGACAATTGATTATCATTCTAGACAAAAAGGCATGTTCCCTTGTGGTTGCTGCAATTGGTGTAGATACCTTCGGGTAGGGAATTCATTTTCCGTTAGGAATAAAAAATATTCTATCAACCACAAAATCAATTGTAACACAAGATCTATAGTATATATAGCTCTTTGTGACTGTTGTCCTGCATATTATGTTGGTAAGACGGATCGCCAGTTTCGCGACCGTATATACCAACATATATATGCTATAAAAAACAAAAAAAGTGATAATGCTCTGTCAAAACACCTATTGAGTAGCGCAGGACACAGTTTTCACTTTATGGCTATTGACCATATTCAAGTTGACATAAGAGGGGGTCCACAATCCCTTATTTTAGAAACCCGGGAATTAGAACGGCAGATCCAGCTTGATGCCTTCACATTCCCAGGTTTAAATGAGAATTGCAATATACCATCGGTGTTGAAATATAGGAGTTATCTTAGGTAATCCTTGGTATTGGTTATTAATATAGAATGTAAAAATTGAATATTAACATATTAATTTTAACTTAAATTTATATTAACTTGGTATTGGTTATTAATATAAATTGAATATTAACATTAATTTTTAATTTTTCATTTCTTATTGAAAGGAGTGGGACCCTTTTAAAATATGGTTCAATATTAGTAGATTTTAGTTGTAGAACAGGTTAGTAAGATTTTAGCCTTTGGCTAAGTAGCATGAACAATTTGGTCAGGTTTTATCTTATTTAACATTTTTTAAAAGAAAGTGCATGCTTGACTTTTCAGACAGATTGCTGGCTGTATATTTTGATTATTTTGATCATGTTGTGTTTGACTCTTTTAGAGTTTAAATTAATTATTTATATGATATGCATTTTTTATTATTGGTGTAAAGGAAGTGACATCAATGGGTGTCACTATTTTAGTTTTTAAAATGTGAAGAGTTTGCGCTCTTTTTTTATGCTGAGGAAGCTTCTGTAAGGACAGAAGCGAAAACGCTCTTTGTATAAAAATAAAATTTGCGTTCCAGTTTGGCAACTCGTCTCTTGGAAGTATTTCTTGGTTCAACAGTTTATTTTCCATTTTGGTTTGCAGTATATATATATATATATATATATATATATATATATATATATATATATATATATATATATTTACATCTATCACAGAGATGTCAACTTAGATGTTGATGTGGGTGTGCATAATGTAGGTGTGTTATATAAATACATATGGACGGTGTACATCACTCTATACCTTTATGCAGTGCACACTCTCTCTCTCTCTATATATATATATATATATATTTATAAATATAAATATATATATATATATATATATATATATATATATATATATATATATATATATATATATATATATAAACTATCTATGTATATGCTACGTATATATAGGTTCATAAGTTTATAGGTAGGTATTAGGCTATCAGCCCTAGGGCCTATAGAGGCCTAGCCAAAAAGCTACCCTGGCTTTCGCCAACCTAGAAAATTATTTTCATGTGCCCCTTTCGAACAGAGCCACAGAGGTGATTCCTGGGGTGAATTTCCTATTTCCCATCCAATCAAGATTTTTCTTGGAGAGTGCTAATGAGGAGCTTTGTTTGATATAGATAGGTAGTTTGTTTCAGAGTATGGGAAGTCTGTGGGGCAGGAATCTGTCTCTCCTGCATGTTCTGTTTATTGTGGTAACAGGGTTTAGGTCCCTAGAGCATGTAGCTCGGAAAGATTGGGATTTCTTTAAATGGAGCATGTCCAACAGCTCTGGGTTGACATAGCTTTGTATGTTAGGCAGAGATCGCATCTGAGTAGCCGATATGTGACGGAGTAAAGCTGGAGTTTTTTGAGATGGTCTGCATAGGGCTTCTGTTTTAGGCCAGTAATCCTCATTGTGAGGTACTTCTGCAGCCTTTCCAGTTGTTGTAGATGTCTTGTGAGGTACATATCAAAAGGGGCATTGTACTCTATAATGGGTCTAATGAGTGACGAGTAAAGGGAACAATGACCTCTTTTTTCCTGGATGAGAAACCTTTTGTGATGAGGTGTGCCACATAGAAGGATTTCCTCACTACTGTGGCAATGTGATTAGCAAAAGAGAGACTACTGTCCACCTGTATCCCAAGGTCTCTTTCAGTGTTAAGTAGACTACTACCTAAGTGGTAGTTCATAGGTAAAGAGTTTTTACCAAAGGGGATGACAATGCACTTTTTGGCATTGAGCTTGAGGCCATGGCTTTGACACCAGGCATCTATCTCATTGAGGCCCTTTTGTAGGACGTCCACATCATTAAGAGTTTCAGTTTTGGCTCCTAGTTGGCAGTCATCTGCAAACTTCGTTAGCCAAAGACCTTCTGTGTTAGCCTGTATTTCAGAACAGTAGATACCAAAAAGGAGAGGACCCAGGACTGAACCCTGTGGTACTCCACTTGTCACTGGTCTAAAGTCAGATTTGGAGTCTGCTACTTTCACAGTGTGGGTTCTGTTGGTGAGCCAGTTGGCAACCCATCTTGTGATATAGGGATTTATACCTAGTTTAGTGAGTTTATCTATAATTCCAGAGTGGGGGATGGTGTCAAACACCTTGGCGAGATCTAGATAGGCTGTGTGAACCACCTTTCCCTTGTCTACAGCTTTGGTGACTGCTTCAAAGAAGTCATTCAGGTTTAGGAGACATGATCTGCCTTTTACAAACCTGAACTGGGTGGGGTCCAGAGTTTGGAGATTACCAATGTCTTTGTTTATAAGTGCCATAATGATACGTTCCATGGCCTTGCAGACCAGGCTTGTTAGGCTAATGGGGCAGTAGTTCTTGGGGTCTGTGGTGGCTCCCCATTTGTGGAGTGGGATAACTGTCACTGTGTGCCATTCCATGGGCACAAAGCCTGAGTTGAGGCTATGATTGAACATGGTGCTTAGGTAGGGAGCCAGTTCATTCTGTAGTTCATGTAGAATGCAACCTGGGTGTTGTCAGGTCCCATGGATGCTGTGTTCTTAGCTTTGGAAAGTGTGGCTTTTACCTGTGCAGCCATGATTACAGGAAATCTGCATTCTTCTGATATAAAGATGGGCCCTTTAGGGGGTGAGGGGGGTAAAGTTAGCACTGAACATATCTGCCAGGATGTTGGTGATATCAGTTGGTTCTGTATGTTTAGTGCCATTGTGCTGTAACATAGAGCAGATCTGAGTATTGCCATTGAGATTCTTGACATAGCTATAGAATGCTTTGTGGTTGTATTTAGAATCAGTGGTGTTTTTGTTTTCATAACTAGCTTTGGAGGATTTAATGAGGGATCTTAGCTTCTTACTGAGGCTAACCAGGGAGTTCTTCCAGTCATGGGATTTTACTCTTTTTTTGCAACAGTTTCTTTCTTCTGTTGTAG
This sequence comes from Protopterus annectens, assembly GCF_019279795.1. Classification (NCBI taxonomy): domain Eukaryota; kingdom Metazoa; phylum Chordata; order Ceratodontiformes; family Protopteridae; genus Protopterus; species Protopterus annectens. The sequence continues at coordinate 796,204,216 of NC_056729.1, forward strand.
AGTTTGTTTATGGCAGGGGACCACCAGATTGGCTTCCTTTTTTGGAGGATATCATCTTGGTTCTGTTAGGGATAGCATGATCCATGCACTTGTGTAAGTGCTTATTATAAAGTGCATTTGTGTAGAATTCAGCAGTCATACCTCGTGTCCATCTGCATGAGTGTCGTGAAGTTTGCCACTTCTGTCTTAAGCGTGAAGTTGGCTTTGGAGAATTTTTTTACAGTAGTTTTCCTAATGGGGGATGGGGCGGGATGTGGATGCCCAGGCTAATTAAGCTTGTGGTCAGATCTGACCAACGAGGAATTGACCTCTGGTCTGGAACACTGGTCACCCATTATGGTAATGACCAGATCTAGGATATTGCTGCGGCAGAATTGTACAGGGAAGGGACACACACACGCACGCGCGCGCGCACACACACACACACACACACACACACACACACACACACACACACACACACACACACACACACACACATATATATATATATATATATATATATACATATATTATATATATATATATATATATATATATATATATATATATATATATATATATATATATACATATATATATATATATATATGGGTCAACTTTACATGGTCCACTTTTCACAATGTCAACTTTTATATGGCCGAGACCATATGATCGTGTTTTGAAGTGCTGACCATGGGGAACTGCTATCTCCATACAGTGCGGAATGGGGAAAATCTCCCTCTTCTGACTGTAGTGCGATCATGGAGTTGGTATATTTAAGTTACAGGGGGTGTGAGGGGCATCTTTTCGTTGTGTTTTTTGTGTTTATTTTACATGGTCGGCTTTCTGAAAGTCGATCATGTGCTCTCGGCCATATGAAAGTCGACTTTGTGAAACGTTGACCATGTAAAGTAGACCCATACATATATATATGTATATATATATATATATATATAAATATATATATATATATATATATATATATATATATATATATATATTTATACATGTGTGCATATGTGTGTGTGTGTGTGTGTGTGTGTGTGTGTGTGTGTGTGTGTGTGTGTGTGTGTGTGTGTGTGTGTGTTTTTGTGTGCCACATACTGATATATAAGGGTAATCATGTGTGAGGAGGATAGAGAGACAGATATGTTTACTTAGCTGCCTATATGCATATACATATTTCCACATATCAATTCTTTAGTCAGATGAGGCATCAGACATGGGCTGAAATTAACTAAGTGTAGGAGCAGGCCCAGTGTGACTGTCAGTATTTACAAGGTGACTCCAGGCCAGACCTACCTATACTCCAGCTCTGTTTTTTTTGTGCTACACCCAACTGGCTGCTGCACTTGATTCAACAGTCCAGCACCTTCCTGATATTTTGTCCAAGGGATTCCCCAGCTGTGTGCTGAATGTAAAATATGACTTATAACTAGCGACTGTAGAGATTGTAATAGACTGTACAGAGTCATGTATGGTACATCTTTCATAGTGTTGTGATTTTGGGGTACATCAGTGACAAATCATTATAGAATGATGTTAGGAAATGATGCCAGGCATTTGAGTTACTGACTTCATACACACCAGGAAACCCATGCTACTACATAACCTATTTTCTGCACTTTCTACATTTGTCTGGACAGTAGTTAATCCTTATCCTTATAATTGGGCCTCTGACTTTACATGTTTTGCAGGATGTACAGCATTCTGCCCCATATGTCTGCGCTACTCCTCAGACTGTTGTTTTTCTGATAACATACTACTAAATGGAGCCCACTGAATTGTTGTAAGCACTGACACAGTTATGTGATGGCCTTTGCATCCTGCTGTTACTCTGACTTGTTACAACCTGCTGTTATACTAACCACCTTTTATGTTACTCAGAGCATATATAATGTCTGCAAGTTTGGCGTTTTGTCCCTACATTGTCTCTGGCTTTGTCCAGCTTTCTTGCAGTAACAGATTGTGACATATTGACAGTTTGTGGGACTCCTACCATAGAAGTACCTCACATGCAAAAGTTGTAGGTGCAGCCAGCTTCAAACCATGAATACCATCAACTGTGCTTATGTACTTAGCCCACATAGCCACACTGGCCACCAGAAAGTGTGGTTTAATTCCTTACACTATCAAGAGTAGGCAGACATAAACTTTGATCCCTGCATATTATGACAATAGAACATGTAGCCACATTGTTTGGGACAGCCCTGGGAATGTGTGGTCTGCTGCTATATCCTTGCAAACATATTGTGACTGCAGTTGTATGGGAACACAGCTGTGTTGGGGATAGGAGTCTCTATCATTGAGAGTCATGCATGTGTCCTATGACCCCACTGTTTAGCATTTCCCTTGCATACTGCAGTGGGTTTTGCAGCCTTGTGGCCTAATGCATGTTATGGGGCAGCCAGTATTGGACAGAGTACCTGTTGTCCCACATAGTTGTTAGTTCTCTACAAGTAACACAGTAGCCCACTCTATTCCCTTGCATACATGCAGCAGCTCCATACATATGCTACCATAGTCTAGTACACCAAACATTTGCTGAAAAGCAGAGTGACTTAGCTTGTAAACACAGCAGTTGAAGAAACAGTGCTACAGGGCTGCTCTGTCTGATGCACACAATACACAGCCAATACATGGTAAGGTGCAGATTGTGTGGTGTGGCTGGCATCCTTTTTACTATGTATGTGAGTCAGAGTAAGGTGTCAGTCACTAGGACCCTAGGTTGTCAGTGCATGTGCTATGTGTTGCCTCTTTGCCAAGGCCAGGGCATACTAGGCACCCCTACTTCTGCCTACAAGGACAGCCTCAGGGGGCTCCTACTTTGAGGGTGTGGCTGTGGGGACCTTGGCACTGGTAGGGGGGCTATGTGCCTCTTCCCTGCGATGATTCTGTCACAGCTGTTTCCACAGGATCATATTGTGTAGCATGGCACATACTGTGAACCTCCCTGCACATGTGGTTGGAGAGTACTGCAGGGCTCCACCAGATATATTGAGGCACCAGAACCATGACTTGAGCACCCAAATCACATGCTCTATGATATGCCTAGTTTGTGCGTGTGCCTCATTATGGCATTCTTTTGTACGTGTGTGTGCATTTCTGATGGGTGTCATCATCCACGGTTCCAGTGCGTAGCCACCATCTCTCAGTAGGTGGCCATATGGGATGCCCCCCCCTGGCAAACATCTGTTATAGCTGTGATGCATGCCAGATGTGGGAGTCATGATAACTGCTAGGGGGGCAGCCAGCACACACACATTCATAATGGGGCATTGCACACAACCTGGCAGTTGATGGAGTGGTATTCCTTATGGTTGACGTAGACTCTACCCTCCTCACTGGGCAGTGCTTTAATGTGTACAAGAGTGCAGTCTATGGCACCCAGTACCTCAGGTAGTGTGCTACACAGTAGAAGAGATGCATAATGCTGGCCCTCTCTTCAGGGGTGCGGGGTAAATAAATGTGCTCACTGGCATGTATTTGCATGTCAGGGAGGAACTGGTGGAGTAGCCTGGATACAGATGCCTGTGAGACCCCCATCAACTCCCCAGTTAGTCTTTGAAAAGTACCTGTAGCTAGTATTCTAAGGGCTGCACATACCTTTGTTTCTATTGAGATGGGTTACCCTCTGTTAGCTCTGGGTCTGAATTGAGGGCGGCAGAGCTCAGTGAGTTCTTGTAGTATATCCCTGTCCACAGTGTAGCACTCTACTGTTTCCAGCTCATGCAGCTTCTGTAAGGTTACCCTGGGTCTGAACACTCTTCTCCCTCTTAACCCAGGCCTATTGTCAGTGGCAGCATCAGCACTGCTCTCAGGCTCTAGCACATACAGATGCAGCAGAGCAGCAGCAGCCCCTAGCATTCTGTCAGTTAAAATTCCCAAGTCTGTACTCCAATGGTGCAGAGTATGGGAGAAAATTCAGATTGTAGTGTGTATGCATACTTTATAGTGCCCTGCTGCAGATGCAGCCTATGTGATTGGATAACTATGATGCATTCCACCTGCTAGGTACATCACTGAGGTGTATGAATGGCCCAGTGTAAGTGGAACAGGGATTATCAGTAATTTATTCATGAATGGCTTTCACAGGAAATTTCCCTTTTTTTATTTTACTCTGCCTTCCCTGCTAAACACTGCAGCATGGCACACTTGTGGCAATGGTATAAACACTGGTCAGCAGTCTAGACCCCCCCCATGCATGGCCAAACTTAGCATAGCTCAAACCAGCTAAAACACATGCCCCACAGCTAAACAGAACTTAGCAGCACTGGACACATTTCCCTGCTTAGCTGAGAGGTGTGCCACACAAACAGGCACTGCAAAGCTCCAATCTGCTTAAACATATAGTGACAGACCCCATTTTGATATCAATTAGCTCTTCTGTGGACAGCAACATGGTTCTGGGGCTACACACATTTTATCTGTGGACACAGTAGCCCAATTTTGTATTCAGTAACCCCAGCTCATTTGCATACAGATCCAAGCACATAACCTGGATACTTCACTATTGCAGGGCAGGCCGCCCCAGGGCAGGCCGCCTTAGGAACTATATATACATATATATATATATATATATATATATATATATATATATATATATATATATATATATATATATATATATATATATAATACATGTATATGTATATGCTGATTGAGGGCTCAGTGTCTGATATTCTAAAAGTGTATTAATTCTGGTTTAAGCACTTGGGCTTCACGCCAGTTGTTTTACATTAACAAGGTTTGTGGTCTGCATTGTAGTGGCAGAACAGGTAGCTTACATCCTTCTAAGTTGGGAACTGCTGATTGAGGGCTCAGTGTCTGTTATTCTAAAAGTGTATTAATTCTGGTTTAAGCACTTGGGCTTCAGGCCAGTTATTTTACATTAAAAGGGTTCATGGTCTGCACTCTTGTGGGAGGAGAGGCTGGACTCTGCCCTTCTGAGCTGGGAATTTCTGGTTAAAGGCTTATAGTGCCTGCATATTTGAACTGCTTCTTACTGAAATTGGTACACCTTGTTTGCTGTAGCATAGACTAGATCCAGGCCTGCTGAATCTAGCTTTATTTGTATGCTGCTTGTTTGTTTGCTTGTTATTTCCCTGAAACGCTAATTCCACCTAAAACGCGGCTTTTCAGCGCTTCTGTGGATCTCTAGTGATATCTGCATTGCTTACTGTACTTATTTCCTTGTTTCACTTGAAAGAAAGTTACTGTTTGTCATTTTTGAATTTAAGTTACCTGAAACACATTGCATTTAAGTTACCTGCCACTTGCTCACTAAAGCAATTATATAAGTCAGCACTAAAATATTAAAAGCACTACACCCTCACAAACCCCCCTTGAGTACCTCATTCCCCATTGGCCCTCATTTTTCAATTATAAAGGAATTCCCAATACTATTCTAGCATGTCCAAAGGTCAGTTGTCAATCTCCTCTCCGGTCCAGCTGGTGAATCTTGGAATCTTGAAGCAATGTTACAACTGCCTCATGTACACAGACAACCCTCTCCTCCTCCCAACAAATTCCAACACATGTGAGAGATGCAACCATATAGCCATACTGGAGGTTAAGCTCTCTCAACTCAGTACTGGCAAAACCAGTTAGGAGGAGAAGGAAACCACACTCACTACAATTCCAATCTCACATAGACCTACCACGACAGCAAACCAAACACATAAACACACAAAAACATACTAGGAGTCTCTAAATAAAAATCTGCCTAAGCAGCAGAGACCTCCAAAGCAGACACCCAAGCAACTGCTACCTCAAAAAAAAACTTGTGCAACACATAGCTCACAAAGCCAGTGTGCCAAACAATCACAGCCCTTAAGGCTAAACAACACACCTGATACACTTGTAATAGGTGACTTTATCATCAGGCACACTGACGTCCCGCTCACCAGGCTGAACAAGGAGAAGGTCACGGTGAGCTGCCTGTCGGGCACTAGGATCCGCCACATAACACAAGCGCTCTGGTCACTCCAAGGCAAGTACAAATATGACTCAGACATTGTCCATGCTGGTGTGAATGACCTGAGACGTACCTCCCTGGACTACATGAAAAGAGACATAGAGGAGCTCTCTGAGCATGTAGTCCAGGTCGGTATGACCCTGACCTTGAGTAGCATCTTACCCTCACCAAGAATGATGCCACAATATGAAGACAAGATGATCAATTTCAACAAATGGCTTAAGTATTGGAGTCATTCAACGGGGATCCAATGCTTGTCAGCCTGGGTTGACATGCTCGACAAGCCACGATGCTTCACTAGGGACGACTTGCACCTGTCACCCCTGGACTTTTGGATATTGGCAAAGGCTCTTGCTACCCCCATAGTGCCTTTTTTAGGCAAGGCTCAAAAGACAAACCCACCTCCATAGGTATCACAATGGATAAGAAACTAAGAGTAATGCTACTCAATGCCGAAAGTCTAAACCTCAAGATGCACGCACTCAAAACTCTCCTTAGCATGGAGAACATCGATATCTGTGCAGTAACAGAAACCTGGTTCAAGGCTCCCGAGAGCACCCCAGCACTACCAGGTTATACCTCATACCATGCTTTTCGGCCCCAAAACTTGGACCATACTACAAAAGGAGGGGGAGTATCAATATTTGTCAAAGATACTCACACCTCCAGGTTGGTGGCACAGCACGAAGCATCAGAGACTATCCATGTGCAACTAACAGTGGGTAAAACTGCCTTCCAGTTTATAGCCTGCTACAGACCACCCTCCCAAACCCAGGAACCCCACTCGGCCTTCCTGAGAACACTGGAAAATATGAAGGTCTCTCCAAACACCATTATATTGGTCGACTTCAACTACCCAAATGTAGACTGGGAGCATTACTCTAGCTGCAACACCCTAGCCCAAAGCTTCCTAGAATTTATAAACTCAAATGCTATGGAACAACTTGTTACCACTCCCACAAGAGGGGGAAACATACTGGACCTGATCATCACCAACATGGGGACTCTATGCTCCAGACCAGAAGTGTATCCCTCACTGGTAAGATCAGACCATAAACTAATCTCACTGGATATTCACATCCCAACTCCACCCCCTGCCCTGAAAACCACAGTGAAAAACTTCTCTAAAGCAAATTTCACACTCCTCAAAAGTGAGGTGGAATCCTTCAAAGCCCCCGGGCCTGTGAAAAATATGGCCCAGACTACAGAATCCTTTATAAACACATTCTATGAACACCTTCAGGAATGCATGGATCATGCAATCCCAAATAAAACCAAGACCCAATCCTTCAAAGGCAGACATCCTGTCTAGTGGACCCCAGCCATAAACAAACTATACAATATAAGGAGGTAGCTACTACATGATAGAGCAAAATCCCAAAAAGGGAAGGCATCTCTGATCAGTATTAATAAAAAACTACGGGCACTCATAAAATCGTTTAAGGCCAGCTTCGAGAGAAAAATTGCACAGGACACTAAGGATAATCACAAGGCTTTCTTTAGTTATGTTAGGAACCTGGGTGGGAATTTCCAGATATGCTCAGAATTAGTCCAAAATGACAAAAAATACACCGAACCCACAGACATTGCCAACATCCTAGCTGACAGGTTCAGCGCAAACCCCCCCCCTCCCCACCAAAAGGGCAAATATTAATCCCAGCAGAGTGCTGCCCTCCTGACATCTCAGATGCTCAGATAAGAGCTGCCATCTCCAAAGCAAAAAACACAGCATCAATGGGACCAGACAGTGTCTCGGGCTGCATCCTACATGAACTCCAAGAAGAGCTAAACCCAAACATAAAACTACTGTTCAATCTCAGTCTTACTACAGGATATGTACCCAAAGAGTGGCGTACAGCAACAGTGGTCCCTCTCCACAAAGGTGGTGCCTCAATGGATCCTGGAAACTATCGCCCCATAAGCCTGACTAGCTTGGTCTACAAAGCTATGGAAAGGATCATCATGGACCTCATAAATAAAGATATTGGGGACCTACAGACACTGGATCCTACCCAGTTCGGCTTTGTTAAGGGCAGATCCTGCCTTTTAAACCTGGTTGATTTCTTTGAAACAGTCACCAAGGCCATTGACGAGGGGAAGGTGGTCCACACAGCCTACCTGGACCTCACAAAAGCCTTCGATACAATACCCCACTCAGGCATTATAGATAAGCTCACCAGCTTAAATATAAACCCCTATGTCACTAGATGGGTTGCAAACTGGCTCAAGGACAGAACCCACATGGTTAGAATTGCTGGAGCCATGTCAGACTCCAGACCAGTTACAAGTGGCGTCCCCCAAGGCTCAGTCCTGGGACCTCTCTTGTTCGGTATATATTTCTCAGAGGTACAGGCCAACACGGAAGGACTGTGGCTGACTAAGTTCGCAGATGACTGCAAACTGGGCGCCATAATCGACTCTCCAGCTGACACAAGCATCCTCCAAAAGGGCCTCATAGAAACAGACAACTGGTGCCAGAGCCATTGCCTCAAGCTAAATGCCAAAAAGTGTATAGTCATCCCCTTTGGCAAAAACAAAGTGCCCACAAATTACCACATAGGTGGTAATCCATTAAGTACAGAAGAAGTCATTAGGGACCTGGGGATCCAAGTTGATAGCAATCTCTCATTTGACAACCACGTGGCCAAAGTGGTTAGAAAAACATTTTATATAGTCCACCTAATCATGAAGGGACTCACATCTAGATCAGGGGAGGTCTTCGTGCCTCTTTACTCATCCCTCATCAGGCCCATAATTGAGTACAATGCCCCTTTTGGGATGTACCTTACCAGACACCTGCAGCAACTGGAATGACCCCAAAATTACCTCACCAAGAGGATCATAATGCTCAAACAGATGCCATATGCTGCCCGGTTAAAGAAACTCCAGCTCTACTCAGTGGCATACCGCCTGCTCAGAGGCGATCTGTGCCTGACGTATAAAGCCATGTCCAACCCGGAATTAATGCACATGCTGCACCTCAGAAAATCCAAATCCCATCGAGCTATGCGCTCGAGAGACTTGAACCTCAGTACTGAAATAAATAGGACATGCTGGAGGGACAGACTCATAACCCAGAGGCTCCCTTCACTCTGAAATAAAATCCCAGTCCAGGTTAGGCAGAGTTGCCCATTGACTCTCTTCAAGAGGAATCTTGATAAGTGGATGGGAGATCATAGGTTTACCCCGGGTATCACTTCTGTGTCACTATTAGACAGAGGCACAGTATACTAACCTCGAAAAAGAGCATAGCAAAATTAATTTAAAATGGGTGGTGAAAGCCAAACACACTCTGGCTAGGCTTATAAATGCCCTAGGGCAGATAGCCTAGTATGAACCTATGAACCTATTATATATATATATATATATATATATATATATATATATATATATATATATATATATATATATATATATATATATAAATATATATAAGCCACGGTGGAGCAGCGGTAGTGTTGTCGCCTCACAGCAAGAGGTTCTCGTGGCTGGAGCACCTTCTGTGTGGAGTCTGCATGTCCTCCCCATAGTCGAGTAGCATTTGAATGACATGTGTGAATGGGCATGCCTTTATTGAAGGTTGGGCGTCGAGCTGGCACCTTGGCACTATAAACATGTACTGCCAATCATTAGTGGACCTGAGTTCTACTGTGACAACCCCTAACCAGGAAAAGACGAAAGAAAAACAATATCTATATATATATATATATATATATATATATATATCTATATATATATATATATATATATATATATATATATATATATATATATATATATATATATATATTTTTATATATATATATATATATATATATATATATATATATATATGTATATTGTATAATGGCACATTTTTGTGCTGATGCACACAGTGCAAACATAATATGGGCATTAAAAAAAAATTAATTTATTACATTATTTTGCATTATTTTTTGGTCTCATAAGGCAACGTCTTGTACATACCTGTGCCTACTATGCAATTTCTGACCTTCTAAATGGGCTTTTACAGCCCCTGTTCCATTTTTACTTTCTTCTGCATGGAGATTTTCCATGTACACTTCAGACGCCAACACAAGGTCTGCACGACTGCCTATCTGCTTGCTGGATCACTCCAGCACCCTCATTTGCATGCAATTCACCTGCATATGAGGTGATTTGCATGCCACAGACACTTCCGTGTCTGCACGCTCATAGGTTCATAGGTTCATAGGTTCATAGGTTCATACTAGGCTATCTGCCCGAGGGCATTTACAAGCCTAGCCAATAGTTTTGTGGCTTACGTCACCCCTTTAGTATGGGGAACTATACCCATTATTTTGCTGTGCCTCTGTTGAGCAGTGACACTGAGGTAATCCCTGGGGTATATCTGCGATCTCCCATCCATTGGTCAAGATTTCTCTTGAACAAGGCCAGCGAGGTGCTCTGCCTCACATATACCGGGATTTTATTCCACAGCATAGGGAGTCTTTGGGTGATGAATCTATCCCTCCAGCATGTCCTATTAATAGCCGTGTCGAGGTTTAAGTCTCCCGCCCTTGTGGCTCTGACGGATCTAGATTTTTTGAGGTGAAGCATATTCATCAAATCTGGGTTTGACATGGCCTTGTATGTTAGGCAAAGGTCACCTCTGAGCAAGCGGTAAGCGACTGTATAGAGCTGGAGTTCTTTCAGTCGGGCAGCATAGGACAGATGTTTGAGACCCTTTATCCTTTTGGTGAGGAACTTTTGTGGCCTCTCCAGCTGCTGCAAGTGTCGGGTCAGATACATTCCGAATGGGGCATTGTACTCAATCATTGGTCTGATGAGTGATGAGTATAGGGAGACTATGACCTCCCTTGATCTAGATGAGAATCCCTTCATGATAAGGTGGGCAATATAGAAGGTCTTCCTAACTACTTTAGCTACATGGGTGTCGAATGACAGACTACTATCAACCTGGGTCCCCAGGTCCCTGATAACTTCTTCTGTGCTCAGTGGATTGCCACCTATTTGGTAGCTAGGGGTAACCTTGTTTTTCCCGAAGGGTATGACTGTGCATTTTTTGGCATTTAACTTTAGGCCATGGCTCTGGCACCAGTTATCCGTTTCTGTGAGACCCTTCTGAAGGATATCTGTGTCAGATGTGTTTTCTACTATGGCGCCAGTTTGCAGTCATCTGCAACCTTTGGCAGCCATAACCCTTCTGTGTTTGCTTCTACTGCGGAAAAGTAGATGCCAAACAAGAGTGGGCCCAGGACTGGGCCCTGTGGTACACCACTTGTGACAGGCTTTGAGTCTGACATGGCGCCAGCAACTCTGACCCTGTGGGTTCTGTCACTCAGCCAGTTTGCAACCCATCTTGTGATGTATGGGTTAACATTTAAGCTGATGAGTTTTTCAATGATACCCGAGTGGGGTATTGTATCGAAGGCCTTCGCCAGATCGAGGTAGGCTGTATGGACTGCCTTTCCTCATCAATGGCTTTGGTGACTGTTTCAAAAAGTCAACCAAGTTTAGAAGGCATGATCTGCCTTTGACAAAGCCAAACTGGGATGGATCCAAAGTCTGCAAATTCCTATGTCTTTATTTATGAGGTCCATTATGATCCTCTCCATGGCTTTGCAGATAAGGCTTGTCAAGCTAATGGGCGGTAATTTCCAGGGTCGGTGGAGGCACTGCCTTTGTGAAGTGGGACCACAGTTGCAGTGCGCCACTCCTGGGTACGTATCCAGAGGTAAGACTATGATTAAACAGCTGTCCTAGCTGTGGGTTTAATTCCTCGTTGAGTTCGTGGAGCACACAGCCGGGGACACCATCAGGTCCCATGGATGCTGTGTTTTTTGCTTTGGAAAGAGCAGGTCTCACTTGGGCGTTGGAGATGTCTGGGGCTGCAATCGCTGGTATAGATATCTCTCCTTTTGGGGGGGAGGGGAGAAGTTTGCACTGAACCTGTCAGCCAGTATGTTGGCAATGTCTGTAGGATCAGTAATCTTCACATCATTTTGAACTAGTTCTGAGCATATCTGGGAGTTTCCTCCCAGGTTTCTAACATAGCTAAAGAAGGCCTTATGAATGTCTTTTGAGTCTTTAGCTATTTTTCTCTCAAAATTTGCTTTGGGTGATTTTATGAGAGCTCTTAGTTTTTTACTTATAGTGATCAAGGGTGTCTTACCTTTTAAGGATTTTGCTCTATCTTGTAGTAGCTTCCTCCTTTTGTTGTAGAGTTTGTTTATGGCTGGGGTCCACCAGACTGGACGCTTGCCTTTGGTACAAAGAGTCTTTGTTTTGCTTGGGATTGCCTTATCCATGCAGTCCTGCAGGTGCTGGTAGAAGGCATTTGTAAGTGATTCAGCGGCTTGAGTACTGTTTTCTGCCGGCTTGGGGGCCTTAAAGGAGACCACACTAGTCTTTAGAAGTGTGAAGTCGGCTTTCAAGAAGTTCTTTACTGTGGTCTTTTTTATTTCAGGTGGGGGTGGGATGAGGACCTCCAGCGAGATTAGTTTGTGATCTGATCTCACCAGTGAGGGGTATACTTCCGGTGTTGAACATTGTGCTCCCATGTTCGTGCTGATGAGATCAAGTATGTTTTCTCCTCTTGTGGGGATGGTGACTAGTTGTTCCATGGCATTTGAGTTTATGAATTCCAGGAACTTTTGGGCTAGGGTGTTTGGGCTTGAGTAGTGTTCCCAGTCTATATTAGGGTAATTGAAGTCACCTAGTATGATGGTGTTTGGTGATACATTTATCCCTCTAGTGTTTTCAGGAAGGCCATGTGAGGTTCCTGAGTTTGTGAGGGTGGCCTGTAACATGCTACAATTTGCAGAGCAGTCTTGCCTATGGTTAATTGCACCTGGATGGTCTCCGATGCATCGTATGCCACCAGTCTTGAGGTGTGGGTGTCTTTGATGAATATGGATACCCCCCTCCTTTCTTGGTATTGTCCGGATTTTGGGGCCGGAACGCATGATAAGAGGTAAAACCTGATAGTGCTGGGCTGCTCTCAGGAGCCTTGAACCAGGTTTCTGTCACTGCACAGACATCGATGTTCTCCATACTGAGAAGGGCCTCGAGTGCGTGCATTTTGAGATTTAGACTTCTGGCATTGAGCAGCATTACCCTTAGTTTTTCCTTTTTGTGTTCTAGGGTGGTAGGTTTAGAATTTGAGCCTTGCCTAAAAAAGGCACTATGGGGGTGGCAAGAGCCTTTGCCAATATCCGGAATCCCAGGTGTGACAGGTGCAAGCCGTCCCTTGCGAAGCAGCGTGGCTTGTCCAGCATGTCATCCCAGGCAGACAGACATTGGATCCCCTTTGAATGACACCAGAGTTTAAGCCAATTGTTAAAGCTGATCATCTTATCTCTGTATTGTGGCATCATTCTTGATGAAGGTAGGATACTGCTCAAGGTCAGGGTCAAACCTGCCTGGGCTACATAATCAGAGAGCTCCTCAATGTCTCTTTTCATGTAGTCCAAGGAGGTACGTCTCAGGTCGTTTACACCAGCGTGGACAATGACTGAGTCGTATTTGTACCTGCTGTTGAGAGACCTGAGTGCTTGCGTTATGTGGCGGATTCTAGCGCCCGACAGGCAGCTTACTGTGACCTTCTCCTTACTCAGTCTGGTGAGCGGGACGTCAGTGTGTCTGACTATGGAGTCACCAATGACTAGTGTGTCTGGCATTGTGTTTGGCCTTAAGGGCTGTGACTGTTTGACACTCTGACTGTGAGGTCTATGTGTTGCAGGTGTTGTGTTCTGAGGTGGTGGTTGTTTGGGTGTCTGCTTTGGTGGCCTCTGCTGTTTTGGTAGATTTTTGATCAGAGCCGCCGAGTATGTCTTTGTGTGTTTATGTGTATGATTTGAGGTTGTGATGGTACTATGTGAGACTGGGTCTATAGTGTGTGTGGTAACCTTCTCCTCCTGACTGGTCTTGCCAGTCCTATGTTGAGAGAGCTCAGCCTCCAGTTTGGCCATATAGTTGCATCTCTCGCATGTATTTGTGTTTTGTGGGAGGAGGAGAGGGTTGTCTGTGTACATGAGGCAGTTGTAACATTGCCTCAATATTCCCAGGTTCACCAGCTGAGCAGGAGAGGACACTAGCAACTGATCCTTCGACATGCTAGAAGGACTAGACAAAAAAACTTTAAAAGAGATTCCGGGGGATGTGGGTGACCGAGAAATGGGGGTTTGCCTTTTTGGGGTGCTATCTATAAGAGTGCCGTATCAAGGTAATAAGTACTGTAGGAGCAAGTGCTAGGTTTAACAGATAGAGAAAAAGTCTACTTGGAGTCAAGTAGAGATGATCTTTTTAGGTATTAGAGAAAGTGCTAGTAACAGGGATGCTTAAAGGTAAGATTGAAAAGAATGCACTCTGCAGTGTGCACTAGAGAAGTTAGATATGAAAGTAGGTAACTTGAGTTTTACCTGTTTAAAAAGTTAAGGTTTAGTGGAGAGTTACTATTTTAAAACAGCAAGATGGACTGAAAGGTGGTTACTTTTGTATTTTGGTACTATGAAATATTGTAGGATGGCCAATAAATTTAAATAATTGAAGGGTGGATTTCAAAAGTGATGGTTTTGTGATTACTCACATAAGCCAGTGAAAGTAGAGAGAAATGAGATATATGGTCAGATTAACATAAGAGGCGGGCAACTAGAAAGACAGTGGTATTTAACAAGACAACTTAAATGAGTGGGAGGGAGGGAGGGAAAAAATTCTGCCTGACTCAGAACAGAGAGAGCTGTGGTCTCTTTTGAAGTTTTAATATGCTGTTAAAACAGAATGCAAGCAAAACACAAGATAAAGAAAACAAACTACAGTATTCAAAATATAGAAAGGCAATACAGAAATACAAAAAATAACAGCAAACTAACCTTTCCTTCACAGCAAAGTGTAGCAGAGTCTGGATGAGCCTTTCTGGTAAAGAATTCAATTCAATTCAATGCACATCCCTCTGCTCTGTTTACTGGATCACATGACTGCTTACTTCCATGTAAGCTCTGTGGCACTATGCTTATATGGAAAATCACAGTGTAGGCTTTCTTGAATTCCCCCTCACGTGTTCTATAAATTTAGGGTCATATCAATTAATTGTTAATACAATTGACTCCTGTCTGCTTAAAATATATTGTCTTATATCTTGTATAAGTAGCCACAAGTTATCTACCTTACATCTCCTTCTTACTTGTTCAATTATTAGAACTTTTCCAGAATCTAATAATCGATGCCAGTAGATCAGTTCTTTCTTCTTAAGGGTCTTAACTATTTATGTATCAAAGGTTTTTATATTACTTTGCGTGCATGCAATGACCATGCTTTTACATCAGGTTTGTTATTTATTAAGTTTTTATAAACTTTTAATGTATATGTGATGAATTTGGAACTTATATTTTTGTATTTATTTACTGTTGTCTATTGTCTTAACAACCAGAGAAAATTATACTATTTCAGTGTATTGCTTTGGTAGAGCAAAACTCGATTTCAACCATATTCTTTTGTGTATTTGTTTCCATCTGGAAGAGTAAACTATATTTATCCATAATTATCTTGTTTTTTTATGATATATGACAGTATATATGCCTCTATATTGGGCAGAACAATTACTCCGATTTCCCAATCATTCAAGGGATAATATATAGCTATCCTGGGTTTATTAAGATACCATAGGAGGTTTATGATTAATTTATTAAATTGTTTTATATAAGATTTAGGGGGAAGAAGAGAACAAGCTTGTATAAAATCTTTGGAAAAATAATAATCTTAATTATAAAGAGCCTGTCCTCCATTAAAAATAATTTATTCCATTTTTGTATGAGACTTTGATATTATTTAAAATGCCCCTATAATTTATTGTACTTATTGTATCCAGATCATTTGTTATTGTAATGCCTAGATATTTGATTTTGTTATCACTAGGTATATACTGTACATATACCCCGGGATTCATGAACCTTGCGCCAGGCGCACGCATGGCGTAGGCGCCACAACGCCAGACATGGCCGCCGAGCGATTCAGGTACGATCCAAACCCACGTGCATCAGCGGCGTATGCCGGAGTTGCGCCACCTCTGGCATAGGTATGTTAAATACCCCATGTGCGGTGTTGCACCATGCAAATGAAGGCAAGTAGCGATTCACGAAGTGGCGCGGGCGTAGCATAACAGCACGGCAATGTAAACCAAAAAAAAACGGTTTACATATATCCAAACATGACATAGGAGTAACGGAAGGCTGCCAACGTCATGTGTCATAGTGGTGCAACATGGCATTGTGGAAAGAAATCGAGAATGTCAAAGGAAAACCTGCAGAAAATGTAAATAACGACATCAATGTCATGTATGCAGAAACCACAGCAGAACCCCAGGACATGTCCACGGAAGGTGAGGAACAATGAAGTAATATGACAATGCCATAAAAGAGCAGTATAAGACACATCAGCATCACAGCCACAATACACCATAGTATGAATGGAAAGCCACAACCACAGCCCAAGGGTTGCCAAGGAGTGGCGTCGGTGTCTGGCGCCGTAACCATGTATTAGTAGTCAATGCCATGCAAATGAGGCAGATAATACTGAATCGCAAAACCCCTGCCGGCGTAAGGCTGCACCAAACGGCGCAGCGGTAAAACACCGAGGAGTGGCGTAGAGGGAACACCTGTCAATCGCAGAGGGGTGTGCCACCGTAGGAGGAAGCACATTGGAGCCCAGCAAACCTGGGATGTACAATGCACATCACAGCATCAGGACCGGCGTGTGAGGAAATAGATGAGGTGAGAGTATACAATGCGCGCACAGATGCATGTGCACGAGGATGACTACGTTCCCCAAACCAGTCATGTGACGGCCGCCCCGTCAACAACCATGGATACAGGAAGGTGATGCAGAGAATATGAGGAAATGCAAAGGCAGTGTAATTGGAGTCGTAATGAGCAATTAACACCAATCAACCGACGGAGGGCAATCGGCGGCAGCTGACAACTCTGCATGCAGAAATCTGCAAAACGGGAAAGGGGAGGAATATGAATGCAAAGAAAGTAGTGGATGTTGCAGAAATGCAAAGAGCGAAGAACCGATACAGCACAGCCAAGGAGAGAGTTAGCATAATGGCGGCGGCAAACAAAGTGCATGACATGTCATGTGCCTGCAGGATGCACTCCCGTAAATAGTAGGTGCAACGTGCAGAAACAGTAAAGTAAGGTGTAAAGCTAAACCAATGCAGGCAAGTGTAATGTAACACCAAAGGCAACAGCGTTGCAGTGCCAACGGTAAAACACGGTAGATAGCCCACAGATACGGCAGCAGAGACACACCCAATGACATCACCGGGTGTACAGCGGAACACTATAAAGTGGGAATGCACACAACACACAGCGAATTCCCAAACGCTGAGCCTTACCGTGTAAACACACGGGGAACTTTTAAAATGTATATGTTGGGTGCTGCCGTGGCCATGATGCATCAGCATGTGTTAGAGACAGACGGAGTTGCGGAGGAGGGTGCCGACAACTACCGGAGGCCTCAGAGGAGAAGGAGAGTGTTCAGACCAAGGGTGACCTACCAGGGGCTGCAAGACCTGGAGATAGTAGAGCGTTACAGGGTGGACAGGGACACGTTACAGCAAATAGTGGAGCTGTGCCGGCCAAGCCTGAGAACAAGAGACAACAGAGGGGAGCCCATCCCAGTGGACACAAAGGTATGTGTAAGCTTGCGAATACTGGCAACAGGTACCTTTCAAAGGCCAACCAGGGATATAATGGGCATCTCACAGGCATCAGCATCCAGGGTACTACACCAGTTTCTGGATGCCATGTTACGACATGCCCATGAGTATATATACTTCCCCAGATCTCAGGAGGAGTTGGCTAGCAATATGCGCCACTTCCACCATGTGGCACAATACCCGGAGGTACTGGGTGCGATAGACTGTACGCACATAGAAATCAAGTCACCACCCGGTGAGCAGGGTAGACGCTACATAAACCGCAAGGGATTCCCCTCCATCAATTGCCAGGTCATGTGCAATGCGCAGGGCATTATCATGGATGTGTGTGCTGGCAGCCCCGGAAGCTACCACGACTCCCATATCTGGCATGCCTCACAGCTGTATCAGGTATTCGCCAGGGGGGACATCACACAAGGTCACCTTGTGGGGGATGCTGGCTACGCATTGGAGCCGTGGATGATGACACCCATCAGAAATGCACACACACACATGCAAGAACGCCATAATGAGGCACACGCACAAACCAGAATAATCATAGAGCGTGTGTTTGGGATGTTGAAATCATGGTTCCGGTGCTTGGATACATCTGGTGGAGCCTTGCAGTACTCTCCAGGCACATGTGCCCACATATTCATAGTATGTGCTATGCTACATAATATGATCCTGCGGAAACAGCTGCCGCAGGGACATAATGGTGTAGGGCCACCAAGCCCACCACAACTGGCAAGGCAAGCACAGGCACAGGGCGTTCAGCGCCATGAACACACTGTGCCAGCCCCAGTAGGCAGACGGAGGCATACCCAATATGCCTATGCCTTGGCAAAGAGGGAACGTATAGCACATAATCTGACAGCGTAGGCCCCATGGACTGACACCTCCCTACCTGCACACACAGTGAAATGGACGGCACACAAACATGTCCGCCCATAATGTGTATTGTATGGGCGGTCCCATGTGTGACTCCAACATAGGTAGCACCCAAACACCGCACAACCAACAGCCAGCGGAGCATGGAACGGCAACACCTCAACCGCACGCGGGTCCGACAGCAGACGGCATAGCCGTATGCTGCCACGTTCGGCACAAGGTGTCTACATATGTGCATACACAAATATGGATATAGATATCATTACACACGTAGAAATATATGTACACATACACAGATATAAAGTACAACAAGTTCAACAGGGAATCACAGGGATGCAAGGTTACAGATGCAGTAAGATGCAAACTCTCAAGATAGTAAACATACTGAACGACAACCCGACTATCCGGGAGGGTGGACAGAGCAGGGAACGCCACCCATGGAAAGGTCAACCCACCTAAATGCATATTCGCCATTCGGGATGATCGCCAGGCCACGATACAGTAACAGGACATGTGCGTGTAATATTCTGAGGATATGAGGGCGGAGGTAGACACCGCCGCCGGCGACGTGTTCAACGTAGGTACTGTGTGCAACCGTTCCTGCGAAAGCGGCAGTATGTGCATGTGTGAGGTGAGGGTGTCGTGTGTTCCGCTGTGCCAGTGTAATGTGTGTGACACTATAAAATGTGTATGTAGGTGGCATGTGACAGGTGGAGTGGAATAACATGTGTAGGCATACAGTATAGGAACCACAGGCGTATGTATAGCAGTACCCACAAAGTAGTACTGAGAGCTCCTCACTGGCTAGGGCGTAAAACGATGCAAATCGAAAATGTCCCAGAATGTACCACAGGAGTATAGCCAACATGACATGCAAAGGACGCATGTACAAACCATCACCGTATGTATGGCACCGACATGTTAATTCCAATACGAGATATCGGCAACGTTACGCAGCAATAGTTATGTACCGCGGAAATACGCATGTGCTACCCCGGCACCGATCGTGGACACGTATCATCCCGTAAACACCGCTGTGTGTTCTACGAGTGTTAAACAAGCAATCGCCACCCGAATAGGTGGCAACCGGTAGCATACAGGTCGTCCCAACTACAGGACCACAATGACCGTAAATATCCGTGACAAAATGCCAAGGGATAGTCGGCACCTACGAACAGCTGCAGATATACTACCGATGTGACGGAGGAATACATGCAGGAAGCACACAAGCAGGCGGTACCGTCAGCAGACGACATCAACAAAACCTACACTCCTAGAACAACAGACAGGTAACTTGTAACTCCCCAGGCAGGGATGGAGCACACACAGAAGCATACCGTGTATGTACAAATGCAAGGACCACAACCCGTACCCGTCACCCACAGCCGTCGATATACCCCATCGCACATATCAAAGGGATACAATCCGAAATAGCAGCACAAACATACAGGCAGTTAATGACAGCGGCATACCCGCAACATCCCGCGTGGGAACCACTATCAGCAGCGGATGCATACCTGCATCCGTTGTGTACAGGAATACAAGAGCTATGTTACACATCAGAATGCAAAACGCCATCGACAGACGCCGGCAGGACACGGACACCCACATGTGGAACATAATACCATACCCAACACACACAATCCAGGGCTAACACCACAGCCAAATGTACCTGACGCCACACATAGCGGTTGTAGTCACACATAATATAACACAATACATACCATCCCCACGAAGGTAGTGCAGATAACCAACGCCCAGACGATGAATGAACCATGGCCTAGTTCCGACGAGTACCGTACGAATGGAGGAGATGCACAGGTGATATGCGCATAAGTACACACCGAGGAACAGCTATTGGTGTGATGAACCCACATGCCGCAGGTGACGACGGATATAAGGAAGACTCCCAGGATAGTCAAACTGTATGTTCATACCGAACAAAGACGTTATTCCCACAAGAGCCGATCACGTGTCAGTAGCGAGACACAAACGGAATACGGAAAGCAATACAGGAAAGGTATGTAGAACCCACGAGATGTACTGGTGTGTAATGCATGATATGTATGACGAATTGGCACCGTATGTGAACGGTGTTTGTCAGTAAAGATACCTGTCCATAAAGGAGAGAGTGGTGAAAGGTGGTTATGTAGTGTTAACCTGCTGAGTATACCAACCACTGTGGACACCGTGTGCACAGCAGTGGGACATCATGTACACAGCTGGGATAGGCCAAGGGGTGCCATCGTGATTTAAAACACAGAGCAATGCCACCACCCACGCTGATGCTGGCAGTGGATGTCCAACAATGAAGTGCCACAGCAGGGGATAGGACATGTATGTATAGTGTCACAGCACACATGTGTATGGGCAGATATTGTCGATGTCATACGTAATGTGTGCACGACGTGCACGTATGCCTCACAGTAGGGGTGACCATGTCAAGTATGTATAATGTAAAGCTATCATGATGGATACGTCCAGACATTATACACTGTATCACAGGCATAGCATGCATGATGGACGTATGGCCAAGTGTTATGTACATTAACAGGATATGTATGGCCTGCAGATATGGGACAGAGCAGTAGCAGAATAGCCACCCAAAATGGAAGGAACATCAAGTAACTATGTCCAAGCTATCTGTAGCAGGTGCAATGTGTGCAACAATGATGTCTGGCAGGTCCATGTGTAAACACATGTGCAATGTACACAGTCGTGCCACCCCCCCCCATGGTACTGTCCACTGGACAGCAAAGGTGGATGTCAACTGCATGTCTACACAGTACTGATGTTGTGGGGGTCCCATGTGTATGTGTCACCCTATCAGCAAGGGAGCTATCACATGACCAGTGCCACAGTGTGTCCCTGTGGGATGTGCACAGGACCTATGTTCTACAACATGGTGTGTGTCTAGTTTGTGTAGGTAAACAGAAGCCCAGGCTAAGCAATGTGGCTTGTGTGCACATATGCATGACTGCTTCATTCACCCTGCCCACTGCAAACGCCATGTAGGAGTACTACATGCATCAGTAATGCGGAGGACATGGCCCATGGCAGAGTACATGACACCACTGTGTAAGTGTTATGCAGATGAGTACAGATGTGTTCCCCGTCTGTTATCTGCATATGTAAACTGTCTGAGCCTGGTATACATCGCGGCATGACTATACTGTGACATGGAAAGTTGTAGCCATTGTGGAAGGCACACCACGAATGTGTTATAGTAACCCTGCCCGTGTGTAGATGTGTGTATGGCACAAGTACAAAGGCTACCAATGTCCCAGCAACACACATAGTCCAGATATGTGTGGCCCTGCAGATGTGTACCCACGCCACAGTGGAATATGGCAACCACAGCACCATGTGGGGCATGTGTGTACAGCAACCATGTACAATGTGATATGCATGTATAGGGACAGTATCCGCGTGATACCCAGTGGATGACTGTCTCTATGCAAAGGTGATGTGTATGCACCATCCGTGATGTATCTGACACAATGACATCTACACGATATATCTGCCACACCGACACCTGCATGGATGTTAGCAGTATGAGCTGCTGGAGCTAGAATTCTGCCAGGTATGTAGATGCGGGACATGTAGACATGGACATTACTCCATGACAGCATGTTGTGTATGTAAGCAAATAGTGAACATGAGGGGACACATGACTGAGGACTGTGTAATGCCACATGTACCTTACATGTCGTAGGTAGCATGATATGCTTGCACCACTGTGTGACCTGTCCAGGAGTCACACAGCCTAACATCCTGAGACACAGGGTATGATGTGATGGTGGACGTGTACATTGCCAATACCAGAATGTGGAATGGTGCTGAAGGGCAATGTGGGGATAGTGTCTGATCTGTTACCCTCTGTACTACACCAACCACCCATGCAATGGTATGACAGGTGGCCATCATGTGGATGTGGTGTGCTGTGGCACACAGACGCCCAACAAGGGTGCCAGTAAAGGCATGGAAGTTGTCAATGAGTGTGTGAAGCACGTATGTCAGGATGTGCCCCAGTGCCATACTGAATGGTGCAGTCATGTCTGTATGTATGCAGTCCCACACGTGCAATGCACTACCACCCATGTGTAGTGTGATAGATGCAGTGGTGTGGTGGTCAAGGTACACAACGTCCATGAATGGGCTAGCAGTTAATTCAGTGGGCTGCTGCAGAGACACATAACAACCAGTTTGGCGGGATATAACAGCTATGGAGATTGGAGGTGACATTGGGACAGTGTCCGAGGACATAATGTGTGCATGGCAGTACCATGTATGTGTCCACAGGGACAATGCGATGTCCATGTATGGATTGGAACCCTGTAGTGAGTGAGAGTGTATATTATTTGTAGGTAACCCATTGGCTGGCATGTTGCCAACAACATATCTGTCGGCAATGCCTGGGTGACTGTCGTATGCTACATTGAATGTGTATGTAGCCAAACAACACGGACATACCACCACACTGCGTGAGGGCCCACACTGCAAAGTATGGTGGTCATGTGTAGGTAGCTAGCTGTGGAGTATGCGATGGACCACGAGGACACACCATGACTGTCAAGTGATGCACCACACACATTTGAACATACCCACCGTGCAACAGCCTGCACATGTGCCCATACAGCACATGTGCATGGAACATGCATACCACCGTGGCGTCTGTGAAAAGGCCAGTACCACCATGTCTCTGTGTGGAATAGCATGGTCCCTACCAGTGCGTACATGTGGCGGAAGTGCATTGTGATATGTGTCAGCATAGTCATGTATACTGTCCGTCTGCCGGGGTGCCATGCCATTAACTACCCCCATCAGCAGATGCTGGTAGTACCGGCTGTTGAGCACATGTACCATGTATGCTGCAATGGGTGTGTGTCCAGGGTGTGGCTAGCAGGGCCGCAAAGCATATATGTCCATCAACCAGAGGGGGATGTCTGTAGGTATAGCACACAGACACATGGAGGAATGGTGCATGCCAAGGGTAGTGTAGGTATGGTATGTCTTGTTTAATGTGTCACCCAGCTATGTGTAGTGCATGGCCAAGCATGTGTGGGTACATGGGAGTCCATACTAGGGAAGTGCGTGTTGCTAACAGCACATGGCAGTAGCAACTGTCCGAGGTGCAATGTACAGTATGATAACACTGCCAGCATGTAACCTGTGATGTACAGTGTATTCACCGTCACGTGTCACAATGTGTCTAGCGGTCACAAACATGGGTATCCGAATATGGAGTACCTATGATGCATTTGTCTTAGAAAAACATACAGTATGTGTGTACATCACTGTGTGATGTGGGATCCACTCACCTGTGTGTGTTGCAGTCCAGGTATGTGCCTGGGAGGTATGATCTGTGTACAATCTGGACCGGCAGGTGTGCTCTGTAGAGCATGGAGGCAGGTCCCAGGCACTGCAGATTAATGTCAGGCATGCCTTACTGTGTGTGCAGTGCATGTGTACAGCACACTGGGGGGTGCAAGCATTGTCACACATCACTGCATGCCGTGCCTGCCTGTGACAGCCCTGCTGGTGACAGACATGTGACACTGCTGCAGAGGCAGCATAGCATGTGAAGATGGACATGTGGGCCCCACACCCTAGGCAGATGTCTGCAGGTCATGTGTGCCACAGTACTGTGGTCGACCATGACTGTCATACTGGATCAATACCACATGCCTGCATAAGTACAGTATGATCATAGTCAACAGTCGCAGTGACAGAGTAGGCAAATGTACAGTATCTCTGTGTGCAGACCACTGCCTACTGTACACACCCAGAGGGTGAATACACCATTGAGCCATCAGATGTCCCATTCAACGTAGCCTGTACAATGTCATCACAGGGTGGTCACAATAGCATGTGGTAAGACAGACATGTTGTGCCAGGTGATGTGTCATGTGTGCATATGTTGACTTGCACAGCCGTTCACATGTCTGCAACATACTGGTGCATGATGCATACTGTTACATGATGTGTGGAACTGCACTGTGACACACAACAGGGACATCTGACACAGGTGTGTTGTGAATGGTGTAACCCATGTTCACACAGGATACACACTGCCGCTGTTGGCAGCCATGCTGGTGGCTACCAGTGGTGCATACAGTGGTCATACAGACATACTGCATACAGTGTTCATGCAGGGATGTCCATCCTTGTGGATGATGTGTTGCTATGTGAAGGTAGGTGTGTGTTGTGAATGTTACACATCCAGATGACACCATCTGGTGCAGTCATGGATGTCGACAGCATCACACACATCCACAGCAGTCAGAACCCTGTCCAGAGAATGTGTGTCACTCACCCTCATACTGTGTGACATATGTGCACATGGCAGAACACCTCCCACTGTCATCTAGGATGGCTATGTGATGGCTGGAATGTGCCGTGATAATGTACAATGCTGGTAGTCCAATGAAGTACGTGGAATCGGACACAGTACGCCATGGCTGCCATGTAAACCATGCACAACAATGACTGTCTGACAGACACAAACAATGCGTTGACATGTTGAACATGTGCACAGGAGAACTCCCAATGAGGTATGTTGCACATATCGATGTACAACTGTCATCTATGGCCATAGCATGGGTGCAGACGCACATACCCCACAGGCAGTACCACGTGATGCAGGTAGGGGGCATTGCAGGTGCACATGTGACAGTTGCTGTACCGCCACATGTCCTGCATAGCCGTCATGTAGGGGTAGTACTGGCATGTGACTGATGGACATGCCTGTACATTTGATCATGTCCCACAGGAGATGTGTTATGTGTGTACAACATGTGATGTGCCAACATCAAGCTGTGCAGTGTATGGCCGCCAGTGTACCTGTATGACTTGTTCTGCGATGGGTGCAAAGGCACATAGTACTGCATTGCACGCCCACAAGCCCCACACAGGTGCATAGCCTGAACATACAATACAAAGAGGGTGTGGGATGATAGCAACCCACAAGAGGAGATGGGTACGGTGGCAACCCACTACCACATCCGTGGGTATGGTGTGCATGTGTATGACACATTAGCACCTGAGAAGCTAGCAGTACAGCAGTACAGGGTTGCATGCATATATGTTCAACAATAGCCCTGTGTGTCCCACCACTGGCCCGTGGATAGACAGACACCAACACAATGTGCAGATATGATATGTGCACAGCACATAAACGATGCCTACTGTAGAACAGGCAGACTGTGTAGACATGTACACAGTACTTCTCGCCAGCCACACTCAAACACGTTATGTGCCGAACCACACCAATAGTCCAGGCCATGCCAAAGCTGGACGTGCATGCATCTGTGTATGTACGCCTGTGAATGTGTCCGGCGTAGTGGTATAGCTGTGTCACTGTTCTTGACAACATAATGAATGGGTTGTATGTGTGATGGGTGCGTCATATGTGTATGGTCAGATTGACGATACCATCAGTGCCCCTGCTATGTGAACATCCCTGTCCCCATACATGGATACGATGCTGTGCCCAACATCACGTTTCCAGAGGGAGGGATGGTGTGTACCGCACCAGCAGACATGGGGTGGCAGCAGACACTGGATGTAGACATATGTGGTACCCACGTCAGTCCAGGTAACCATCCATGTGCACGGGATAGCAGTGTGTGGCCACATACAGCACTGTGTAGATCAATATCGCAGCACATATCACCTGTCAGGGTTACAGTGTATGCATGGGTGTGTGATACCTGCATGCACCAGACACACCCCCACCAAGCAGCGTGCAGCCTACCTTGCATAAGGCCAGTGTCCACACCATGGTGATAGACATGTGTAATGTCCAAATACACATAGCAATGACATATGGAATGGACAGCCACCCTGCCAATATCATTACCCCCCAGGTGGATCACATCCCAGTGCCATGTATGTGGCATACCTTGCCATATCATGCAGCCCTGCCCAGCAAGGCTGCATGTGCTATCACAGTCCTACATGGTGCGATGGCCAAAAGGCACTGTCACTATCAACCATACACAGCAGTAATGTTACGGTGATGCACCCTGTGGTGTTACAGGTGCTGTGCGCTGCTGTGGACAATGTGTGTGTACATGCTATGCATGACCTTCCCTGCTAATGTGGCATGGTTACACATTGTCCCATGTGTATCACATGTGCAACACAGGTGAGCCGTGGAAAGTTGGCCAACACCCATACAGTGCTGTGTGGATGTGCATGGCACAACACATGCATGTGCAGGTGTCCATGTGTATGTGTACAGTGCCACTGCTGATGTTCATAATGGCCACGTACGTGATGCCTATTGACATATAGACAGCATCCAGGTGAACAGTAGAACTGTTGTCACAAGGGGACCCGTGCCAACTGATATGGACACAGGTGTAGACAGGTACACATGTCCACAGCAGGCTAACATCAACATGGTGCGTGTACAGTGTGATGAGTTGACACACAGATATGTAATGACACCCACTGCTCAATGGTGTGACAGTAACACATTGGCTGTATCACTGCCATGATGCCTTGCAGAGATTACTGTGCAGATGTTGTACATGTCATAGCAATGTATTCCCAGCAGTATGCCAGAACAGAAGTGTAAATGTGACCTGCCACCATCGTTATGTCTTACAGATAATGCCACGTTCCCGGCTGCCTGCCTTTAGCCGACAAGAAGACGAGGTGATCATACCATTGCTACATGATAATTATGACATCTTATTTAGCCATGTGCCACTGTAGGCACAACAACGGGAGGAGATGTGGCAGGATATGCGCAGGAGGGTGAACAGCCTGGGTGGCCACAACCGCACATATCAACAGATCCGCAGGCACTGCACAGACCTAATCCGGCATGCGAGACAGCGTGCCGCTGCAATCGCCAGACAACAAGGTGGGACAGGTGGTGGGCCACCAACCCAGCCCCCACTCATAGCCACGGAGGAGCTGCTGGCCAGTCTGGGGACACCCATGGAACAACACGCTGAAACCCTCACGTCCATCGTGGAGGTGGGTGTCTCCCAAACAATGAGCTCGGAGCTGCCTGGTAAGTCAGTGTTGCATGTTTGTATGACAAGCGACGTAGGAGTGGGTGTCATAGTACAATACATAATATAGCAACACATGCCAGGTATATGGCCACACAGGATGCATACTACAGTATGCTATGTTGTGTATGCACACATGTGCAGAGCACATGCAAACACGCAGGTGCATGATGTGACATGCAGAATGCTTACTGTGGCGATAGTAATGGATAATGTGCATACCTTTGTGTCATCCCTATACAGGTACGTCTGGCTTGTCGCAAAGACAAGGGTCTGTCACAGGTAAGTCTGTTGCTAGTAAAAGGCATGATACGGTGTATTGATATTCCCCATGTGTCCAGGTATGACATGCACACCTGGGTGTGCCCCAGTCACGGTATACAGGTCGCACCATCCGACACACACACCACCCATGTACAGTAGTTCCAACTGTAAGTATAGAGTGGCATGACACCACATAACCCATTGGTGTGTTATGTGCAGTCAGCTATGCATACAATGGTGGAGGTGTTCCACAATGGCTGCATGTGTAGTATGCATTGGTATGCCTCTGCAGTATGAACACAGTACCACATAGTGAGCTGTGATCTGGCCAGAGCACAGGTGTTACCACTGTGACCTATGCCCCTGCATTGGGTGCACATGTTGTGACATGGCACATGACATGTCCCATGCATGTGGATGTCTGTCTGCAACAATGTCACACCATGACATGACCTATGCATGACATAGCAGACATCCACAATGTCTGCATAGCCGTAGGGAATGTGACACCTCAGACTAGTACGGTTGTATGTCACATGTGCCACCACAGGGCCATGTGCACGAGGTCCATCACACACAATTGTCCATGACCCATTCAAACAAAGCCATGGGTGATACCTACAGGCATGTTTCCACACAGTACATCCGCAGTGGGTAGTCACCGTTGCACCCAGTCCACACATAGTGGGCTCATCACTGTAGTGGACCCCCTGGACATCCGATGTGGTACACCAGTGAAATGGAATGACTGTCCCCAGCCAATAGAGGTGCCACCGATGTCCACCATATACGTGCTGCTGTGCAGCTGAACTGGTTTCCAGACATGGCAATGTAATGCGTCCAGGTCACGCATCGCACAGAAACATACCGGTGTCCTGCTACCGTGCAGTGGCACAGTGCCCATACTCCACACTGCACAGCTATGTACACAGCTCACACCAACCACACTTGCACAGACATCCTTGTTACAGATGCATCGTATTTGTAGACTGTACACATAACACTGCACTGTGACATCCGTTGTGATGTGGTGCATGTGGTGGGACACCATTGACACATGTCCACATGATACTGCACATGTTTGCGGTGTACATGACATAGTGACGGCAGCCATGTGTACAGTTAACTCACCCGTGGCCACATGGTGTATCACGGTGATGCATGCAAACTACCATGAATGTGTGTACTGCATGCCTACTAACAGACACCTGCCTGTTGTAGTGTGCACTCCAGGGCAGTATGCATACTGCCACTATTAATGTCTGGGCTGTATTCACTGGGCTGTGGTGTGGGAATGCTGCATGCCACATGCAATATCACATGCATGATGTGTCTGCATGTGTGTGTGTCCACGTGTGTGTGTCAGCGTGTGTGTGTCTGCATGTGTGTGTGTGTGTGTGTGTGTGTGTGTGTGTGTGTGTGTGTGGCTGTGTGTGTGTCAGCATGTCTGTAATGTAACTTACGGTATGTCTCTGTATTGACAGGTGCTGTAGGTGCATTCCCCTCCTGCGGTCCATCTGATGCTAGTGTCCCCACAGATACTAGTGGTGATGACCATGTGCATGAGGCACAGGCAGGGTCGTCACAGGCAGACACTGTGCCATTGGAGAACATCACACATACGTCCCTATCATCCCCGGACATGGTTCAGATGCCGACACATACCGCAACACCATTGCCCACAGATGACGGACAGTCAGCGTCTGTTGGCACCGAGCAGGAATGTGTGGTGGCTGCAGAAGGTGCGGGTACACATGACATTGCCAGTGTAATGACTGGTGGAGTGCCACACAGGCATGTGGCAGGTGCTGCTCGTAGGAGGGGCACTGCTAGACATACACCTGCCATACAGGGTGCAGCAGCTGGTATAACCAGACGCATGTTCCAGACTGTGATGGCGGTGCAGGCACGTGCCGAACGGCAGAACCAGGAAGGGCAGAGGCTGCAGAGGTCCGCAATCCATTCCTTAAACGAGAACATCCAGTCATTGGCGAATGCCCAATGCATCTTGCCGATGTTCTGGATAGGAGATTGGGTGAGATGGCTGGGATCCTCGACCGAGGCATGGCCATCCATGAGCGTGAGCTGTCCGTGCAGGAACACCTGGTAGGGGTGAGGCATAGGGCACGTGGCCGTGGGCTAGTAACACCACCAAGTACAGGTCAACGTGTGCGTGCCACCACCCATGCCCACCCACACAGTGCTGGTAGCAGCAGCAGTGCAGCTGCTACTACACTGACCACACCAGGACACAGCAGGCCACGTGGACGTGGCCCTGGACGGCCCCGGTGTGGACACGTTTCCAGCGGACATGTGTCATCGGAGAGTGGCCACTCTATACCTCCACCCGGTAGTGCCCGTGCAACCCCAGGCAGGCACGGGTCACGCGTTGCGAGGCCGACACAGTGAGCCGTACCACCTGCACTGTACAGTCTGGGGCTGCCAAGTATACCCCGTGTAGGCATCACAGATGACTGAACTGTGTACACACATACCCACACACAGCAAACACAACTGTAGGGCTCCACCACATCCACATGCATTCTGCACAGTCATGCCCAGTAAATGCACAGGCCCTTACGCACACACAGGATGTCATCCATTGGTACAGCCTATGCCTGTGGCACACATATTGCCCTGTGCATATGATGAAGTCTCTGCCACATAATCGTGAGCTACACCATTGGTCCACGGTTATGCAAACATATTCTGATGCACAGGGTGGACAACATAGTGAGAGGTGTATGTGATACCTGTGTCTGCATAGTATGTGATGTGTATGTTGTGGTGGCTGTGTATGGCAGGTGACAGGTGTATGTGATGTGGTTTGTGCACTGACATCATGCAGCAGATATACCATGTAGTGCAGGTGCAGCATTCATTGTTCTGTGTACACAGTATGCGTGTTGGTTACATGTGTAGCACCATATTGGTTCAGTTAACCCGTATGCCACTTATGGTGTACTTGCATGTGCCCACTGGGAGCACTGTTATCAGTTCCCCACGTGTAGTCGTGGGGTACCCACAGGCACATCTGGCAATAGCAGCATAGCACAGGTACCCGCAACCGGCATGGACCCCTACATAGGTACATAGGCGCACATGTACATACCAGGCTATGTGCCCTACGGCATGTGTAAACCTAGCAAGACTGTGTGTGGCTGCTAACACCCCTTAGGATGAGGGTACCACATCCATCAGTCTCCTGTCCCCTGCCCAGCACTGACACAGAGATGATGCCTAGTGCATACTCATGATCACACATCCACACATCATGATTACTCCTGCACAAAGGCAGTCAGGGCCTCTGCTTCACATGGGCTGGCAATCCTCCCCATGTTGTAGGGGGTCTCTGGGCATTGACCCTGTTCCCCCAGCATGTCCTAGTCATCTTCGTGGTGAGGTGTGTGTAAGTTGCTTCTGTGGCCGTGTTTGCCCGGAGCGTAGGAGGTGGAACTTGTCCATGTCACCCAGGTTGGACATGGCTGTGTATGTCAGGCACAGATCACCACAGAGCAGACGTGCTGGGAAGGTATACAGCTGGAGTCCCCTTGGTCGGGCAGTGTGAGACACATGTCCCAGCACCTTTATCCCCGCCTCGTGGAATGTTTGCGGTCCTTCCGAGTGCTGCAGGTGTCAGGTTAGGTACAGCCCATATGTGCCATTGTATGCAATCATTGCTGCGGTGTGTGATGTGTACAGGGGTACAATGAACACCCGTGATGTGGATGTGATTCCTTCCAGACCAGGTGGCCACGGTGGAATGTCTTCCCACCCACATTGGCATTGTGTGTGTTGACAGAGGTTACTGACAGGTGTGGTACCCATCTCCATGAACACGTCCACCATGTTGAATGGATCACCACCTACATGTCACGCTAGCAAACATGTCCTTCACACTGGGTAGGTCTGCACCTTCTCTGGCATGTAGCAACAGGCCATGGCTCTCGCACCAGTTATCCATGTGTATGACGCCCTAGGTGGATGTCTGTGTCAGATGGGGTGTTGGGTATGGTGGCCAGTGTGCAGTCATCTGCATACCTTGTCTGCCACAATCCCCTATGTTGGCATGCACATTGTAAGGTCGAATGCCGAATGGCATGGGGCCCAGGACGGAGCCCTGTGGGCCTCCACCTGAGACCAGCTTTTAGTCTGACAGGGCACCAGGAACACACACCCTGTGTGGTGTGACCTCCAACCATTCTGAGAACCATCGTGTGACTTATGTCCCCACATGTACGCTGGTGAGCCTTTCCATGAGACCCGCATGGAGTGCGTTCTGAACGCTCCCACCAGGGCATGGTAGTGTGTGCAAACCGACCTACCCCCATCAATGGCCTTGGTGACTGCTCCAGACAGGACGAGCAGGTTTGGGAGGCAGCATCTGCCCTTGACTAAGTTGTTGTGGGTATGTTCCGGTATTGGCTGCACACCACTGTTTGTATTCATGGGCACCTGTATGGCCCTCCCCGCAGCTTTGCAGACAAGGCTTGTCAAGCTGATAGGGCGGTAATGCCTGCAGTCCATAACAGCACTACCCTGGCATAGTGGGACCACAGATGCCATATGCCATCCAGCGGGGACCTAGCCCGTAGTAAGGCTAACATGAGACAGTGGCCTTATGTGTGGGGTGAGGGCCTCAATGAGGTTGGGTAGCACACAGCCAGGGACACCATTGGGGCCCATTGGTGCTGTGTTAACCATATAACAGATATCAGATTACTCCAGGGCATATGAGATGTTTCGAGGCTAGACTCTGGTGGGATGGATATGTCCCCTCCTGGGGTGGGGGGTGGATGTATGCATGGGACATGTCCGCTGGTTTGTTGACAATGTCTGTGGGTGCAGTGACCGTTGTGCCATTCTGGATCATTTCTGGCCATGTCTGTGCACTCCCACCCATGTCCCTACCACAGTTGAGGAAGGCCCTATGGTTGTCTCATGTGCCCTCTGCAGTACCACTACCACAAGCGGCCTTGGATGATTGTATGTGTGGCCGTATGTTGACGCTGGTATGAATGGGTGATGGCTTCCCTGGTACTGATAATGCTCCATCATGTATTAGCTCAAACTGCTGATGTACGGTTTGTCAGTGGCTGTGGTCCACCAGACCATGTGCCTACCTGTGGTGGACAAGGTCCTGATGTTATCATGAGCACTTGGTGCAGACATCCCTGTGTGTGCTCAGAGAAGGCATTCGTAAGGGAGGTGGCAGTGCGGCCAGTGTTCACCACTGGCATGGTGGATTTGTAGGGTACCACACCGGTCATATGATGTCTGTGGTTTGCTGTGAAGAGGTCCTCGCTTAGGTCTCCCATGCCAGTGTTGGGTGCAGGATGTGGATTACCAGTGGATACACTATATGGTCTGACATCACCATTGAGGGATGTACATCCTGTGTGGAGCATTTCCTCCCCATGTGTGATGGGCAGAACTGGTATACGTCCCCCCCTAGTGGGTATGGTTCATGGCTGTTTCACAGCGGTCACGTGTATGAACACCCGGGACCTGTGGCGTAGGGTGTTGTGTCATGGGTAATGTTCCCAGTCTATGTATGGGTGCTTGACGTCACCCAATACGGTGCTGTTGTGAGAGCATGCACACTCACCAGTGTCCTCAGGACGGCTGTGCAGGTATCCTGCAGTTGGGAGGGTTGTCTGTAGCATGCAACAAACTGTAGGGCGATCCTACCCATGGTTAATTGCACCTGGATATTCCCCGCTGCAACGGCCACGTCTGTGGCATGGGCGGGTTGCTGTTGTGTGGCTGGGCACACACGACGGTCCACATACTGCCACCCATGCTGTCGCACCATGTGTATGCATGTGTGCTCTGTGCCGAGTCTAAGTGTCTGAGCATGCCCAGTAAGCAGTTGTGTAGATGGACACACAGTACAGTGCACACCGCGCCCGACTGCAGTAATACCCCGGGTGCATGCCTGTATCCCCTTCGCAACGGCCACATCTGTGCCATGGCTGGGTTGCTGTTGTGTGGCTGGACACACACGACGGTCCACATTCAGCCACCCATGCTGTTGCTCCATGTGTATGCATGTCTGCTCTGTGCCGAGTCTAAGTGTCTGAGCATGCCCAGTAAGCAGCTGTGTAGATTGACACACAGGACAGTGCACACCACGCCCAACTGCAGTAATACCCCGGGTGCATGCCTGTATCCCCTTCGCAACGGCCACGTCTGTGCCATGGCTGGGCTGCTGTTGTGTGGCTGGACACACACGACGGTCCACATTCTGCCACCCATGCTGTTGCTCCATGTGTATGCATGTCTGCTCTGTGCTGAGTCTAAGTGTCTGAGCATGCCCAGTGAGCAGCTGTGTAGATTGACACACAGGACAGTGCACACCGCTACCGACCGCTGATACCCCATGAGCATGTCTGTCTCCCCTTCGCAACCGCTAGGTGTGGGAGGCATGGCCAGTACACCCGCCGGGGGTACACACGACAGTCATCACCGATGTCTGCAACTGGGCGTGTAGCCATGGCCAATGGCATCCTGTATAGCCATGGTGACCATCCAGGTGACACATATGTGGCTGTCATGCCACATTGGCTGCCTACATCCTGCACGACGGATGCCCTCCCATAGGGTAAGGTGTCATGTGGTGCATACCGTATTCCTGTCGTGATGTACTGATCACTAGTTATTTGGTATTCCCGACTGCAGCACTAACATGTTACTGTACGGCCACCTTGGGATGGTAACAGGCTGCGTGACTGCGCACTCTGTCTTCATTCCCTATCGGATGCATTGCCTCTGCAGATGATACCACCCACCTAGGGGTATGCCTCCTGACAGTGCTGTGCTCAGTAATCCCGCGAGCGTTCTGTAAATGCTTCATGCTGTAGTGAGTTCATGTAGGTAGGCGTAGGTTCGACTCTCGGCCCTTGTGTGTGTGTGTGTGTGTGTGTGTGTGTGTGTGTGTGTGTGTGTGTGTGTTTCCAGCTGCCTCTGCAGATGAACTAGCTTTTAGACGCTCCACAACACATACATCGGCTATTGCCGGCTATTGTCTTATGAGTGATGTCACCTGCCTAGAAGTATGCCTCTGACAGCGCTGTGCTCAGTAAACCCCGGTAGCGCGTTCTATAAATGCTTCATACTGTAGTGAAATCATGTAGATAGGCGTAGGTTCGACTCCCGGCCCTTCCGTGTGTGTGTGTGTTTCCAGCTGCCTCTGCAGATGAACTAGCTTTTAGACGCTCCGGAACACATACATCGGCTATTGCCGCTATTGTCTTACGAAAGTGATGTCACCCGCCTAGAAGTATGCTCTGACAGCTGTGCCCAGTAAACTCGGTAGCGCATTCTGTAAATGCTTCATACTGTAGTGAAATCATGTAGATAGGCGAAGGTTCGACACCCGGCCCCTCCGCAGTGTGTGTGTGTGTGTGTGTGTTTCCAGCTGCCTCTGCAGATGAACTAGCTTTAGACGCCCAACACATACATCGGGCTATTGCCGCTATTGTCTTACGAAAGTGATGTCTCCCCCCTAGAAGTATGCCTCTGACAGCTGTGCTCAGTAAACTCGAGCAGCCGCTCTGTAAATGCATCATACTGAGTGAAATCATGTAGAGAGGCGAAGGTTCGACTCGCCCTTCCGTGTGTGTGTGTGTGTGTGTGTTTCCAAAAGCTTTGCCCCTTCCCTTTCAGATGAACCCCCAGCTTAATGACGGGCCC